>NC_143558.1:99922142-100249285 GCF_054136105.1 Typopeltis vanoorti
GATGTGGTATATCAGTAAATAGAATCTTGTTATAGAGTCTTTTAGGGTAACCATTTAAAGAAAGTTCTCTTTAAATTTCAGGCCTTTCATGCCACCTTGCCTCTACTAACCATCACATTGAGTGGGATAAGAGCCTTATGCCATACATAGAAGATAACTACCATTCAAGAACACTTAAAGAAGCAGCTACAGTCGTCCGTAAAACTGAAAACCTAAACAAGAATCAAGGTCTAATTTTACCAGAAATTTAGAAAACTTTTATCAGATCATTAAATATCAAAGAAATGAACTTTCATAACAATTACATCATGAGTCATCACGAATAAATCACGTTAACAAGACACGCACATTGTCACGCACAATACCAATTTTTTGTATGATTTAGAACCATCGGTTATAACCTAGTCTGTAACCTTCATTTTGTGCTTACTGATTTGTATTCCCTGAGGATGCCAATAGAAACAGATTGGCGAAACATGTAGGAGGATAAAAAATAAAGCTACTTGATAAAGATTTTATAAAAAAGTGTAATAGTCTTATGAATAACTGTCAAGAAAAAATTCAACATGCAATTGCTGTGTTTATTTAAATAAATTATAATTTATATTAATAGACACAGCAAATGGCATCGACACTTTACTGCCTTTCAGCCACTTTGGAAGATTTCTAGCACATGTACCACAGCATATGTGTGGGGCCCGAACCTTGTCCTGGTCCCCGATCTTACATCCAAAATAAATCTGATACACTTTTTTCACTAACTGAGTGATGGCCTTTTTATAGCTTGCAAATGTAACAAAAGTTATTTGCGCTGTTAACACAAGTATGAGGCATCACTACTGCTGGATTCACACTGAAGGGATCACTTATGTAGTACTTATGACACAGGAGTAAATGGCAGTGTAGCCCTGGAAGTCGCCTAAACACTTGCTCACTCTACAAGACTTCACTTTATACTAATGATTGCATCATCTTACAATAGTGATATCATGATTCAACTGCATTGCATCAGGTAATGATGCAATAGCTCCTCAGGGTGTTGTGTATGATTGACTAATGTAATATGTTGCAATCAGGAGATTGAAATACAACATTGCCAAGTGATACTTATGTGCACAATGCAGACTAAGTCTCTCCTAAACAAGAGCCAGTCAACAAATTTTATTTTCATTTTCATGTTCAGCACATTGAAATTAGTAAAGAATTCTATTTTCATTTCAAAGGCAAATTGTGTGTTATCACAGGATTTCAAAGTAGTAGCATACATAAAAGGAAATATAAACAAACATTTTCTGAAAGGAAGCATACTGATTTTTTTTTGGATTTATTTTTCTTGTTGAAAACTATATCTTATCAGTAAGAACTAATTGTAAAAATTGTGTATTTTTTCTGAAAATGCTTAACCATGTGCTAACACTTTATTTTAGTTTAACCATGCACGTAAAACCTGTACCTCAAAATTAATATCCATTCTGTATCACCTGTAAAGGTGTTATATTTGTCTGGTATCTACCCAACTGCATGTAAGCAAGCATTTATTGTTATTATTTTCTTGACCTCCATGGAGTGACAAGACCCATTGTGGATGTCAGCACTAGTCAGTACAAAGTTATCATGTCCTCCTTAAACTCATCTACCATTTGCATTTTCATCACACTCTCAGGCAATGCATTCCATGCCCCTACCACTCTCCATGCAAATAATTTATTTTTTACATTTAACCATATGCTAGCTCTTTAATTTAACCATGCACTAAAAACTTGTACTTCAGAATTAACATCCATTCTGTATCATTTCTAAAGATACCATACTTGTCTGGTATCTACCGAACTGCATGTAAGCAAGTCTTGATTATTATTTTCTTGGCCTCCATGGAGTTACAAGACTTGTTCCTACTTCCTTTTGCAACTCCCAGGGATGGCTCCTTGTCCATTCCTCTCGTTCTACCATATGAAAACTCTCCTCAGTGTTAATCCAATAATAACATTTCCACAGCTTAAATGTCTTAATCATATCCCTCCCCTTTTTGACTTCTATCAACCAGACTCTGCAATTTGCATGCATTCAGTCTATCCTCATAATCAACATTGTACATTCCTAGTATCATTTTTGTTATCTGTCTCTGTATCCTCTCCAAGGTTGCTTCATCCCCAACAAATCCTGGTGATCAGATCTGTCTGCATACGGAAATCCAGATGTGAGCTGAACAAAGCTTTATACAATGGGACCACCCCACTTTTTATCTCCCATGGTTAGTGTCCTCTGAACTTTACATTTCTCTCCACAATCACCCCCAAGGTCTCTCGCTTCCTCCACTTCTTCCAGTACAACTCCACCAAGTGAGTATGAAGCATCCCATCTATGGGTCCAAAATTAAAAACTTTACATTTACTTGCATTGGAATGACATCCCATCCCATTTATTTGTTCACCTTGCCAGCTAATTCAAATCCTCTTGAAGAGCCAAAGCATCAGCACTATTACTAACAACAGTTCCAAACTTCACATCATCTTCAAACAACTGAATATCTCCCATAGTCCCGTGATAATATCATTGACATAAAGATTGAATAGTCCCAATACTGAATCCTGGTCAACTCTGCTTGTAACCTTTCTACTTCATGATACTGCTCCCCCTCCCCCATATACAGGTCTCTGATATTCAAACCCCAAACCCATATGTTACAATGTTAAAACCAGTTTGCTATTTGGCACCCTGTCAAATGCCTTTGAAAAATCAAAAAAAGAAAAAAAAATCACTGTATGCTTAATCCTTGTCCACTGCTGTTGTTACTCTACTGTAAAAGATAATCAGATTACAAAAACAAGACTGTTCTTTAAAAAATCCATGCTGGCATGCATAAATAACATTGTCCTGATATGCCTAATTCTGTATACAAGTTCTTGCCAATTTGTCCAAGATTTTAACAGCTACAGAAGAAAAACAAACATGCCTATAGTCTGATACCTCCATTCTGCCATTACCTTTATGCAATGCCACTATCTTGCATTCCTTCCACCCTCCAGGAATGTGTCTCATTTTAATGCTTTCATTAAACAGGTGGCAAAATTCCATCTTGTCTTACTGACATTTGACATTCGGAATACGTCCTCCTCATTCACTTCTAACATTTAACTACCTCTCTAAGAATAAAGCCTTCTGTACCAGAATGGAACTCACTAATAAAGTGATCATTAAATATCTCAACTATGTCATGTGCATTGGTCATCTGACTCCTATCCCCATCCAGTAAGTTGATCCATCCACAATCATTTTTCCTCATATTTGCCACATAGCAAAAAAAACCTCTTGGAATTCTTCTTGGGTTGCAATACTACTCTCCTCTCATATTCTAAATTTTCTCTCCTTACAGTACTAGTCACTTTTCTAGCCTGAGCCTTACAAGGTATGTTCAAAAAAACAGACTGATCTTTAAAAATAACGCTCCAGCTGGCACAGAGCGTGCACTGCAGCTACCAAGGGCACCTGGCGGAGGTTTTGACGACAAACTGCCATTTGCCTCATTCTGCTATGAGCATTAGTCATTGAGTTACATTTGCTGAAGTGAGCATGTGCACAAGCTGTTCATGGGATTATGAGTGATGATGAAAGAGCTTGAAGAACAATGTATGTGTGTGAAATTTTGCTGCAAACTTGGTAAAATGCAATCGTCGCAACGGGTGGGGAAAGTGCCTCCTCGACCAAAAAATGCATGGATGAGTTGGTCAAAGATCAAGGTGATATTAGTTCTGTTTTTTTTATTGGAAAGGCATTGTCCATTATGAATTTGTACCACGTGGTCAGATGGTAAGGAAAGAGTTGTACCAGGAAGTTTTAGGGATGCTCGATGCAGGAAGATCTGAATTGTGGGAAAACCAGACTTGGATGTTGCACTGGCTCACACATCGCTCCTCATCTACAGTTATATGACAAACATCAGCCATCCGTCATACCCCATCCACCCTATTCTCTGGACTTAGTCCTAGTAGACTTTTTCCTGTTTCCCAAACTTAAAACCACTATGAAAGGACATCATTTCCAAACCATAGAGGAGATTCAGGAAAATGCGATAAGAGAGCTGCGTGCCATCACAGAAAGTGCATTCCAATAATGGAAGAAACGTTGGGAACGGTGTATCACCAGTAGAGGGAACAACTTTGAATGGAACAGTGCTTAAAATGTTGTAAAATGAGCAATAAAGTCTTTATAGCAAAAGTTCAGTCTTTTTTTTGAACACACCTTGTATATTTCTCATACAATTTCTTTGTATGTCTTCCATAGTCTCTTCTGACATTTCTTTGTAATATATGTAGCCATCAACTCCAGATTGCTTTATCTTCTTCACTCGAGATCTATCTACCATTGCCAATATAATTTTTTCCTTAAGTATCTCATGCACTACTGATCTCTCTTCCTTCAGATTTATTCATCCATTGTACTGCTCCAAGCTAGTTTCTTAGTGTATAGCCTGCCTTATGTCTGTTTGTCCTCCAGGTCAGGACTACATTATTCATATGTTCTTAAAATGGAAATAAAGGTCAATCATCATTCCATTATCTTCACCCTAGTATCTACATGAAAAGTAGATACTAAGGTGAAGTATGGATAGATCACAAAAAGAGTTTGGAGAAACTCGTGCAGTCACTCTTGACATTTCCCAGGTATTTAATCAGGTTTGCCATAGAAGTTTCTTACCAAGCTACCCTTTTATGCCCCCCCCCCCCTTGCATTTTTGCAGTTGGGGTGCTATTTTCTTCTCTGTTTCTTTATTGCCTGTCATAGTGGATAGTTTCTTCTCATTAGATTTCTTTATCAGTGCTGAGGTATCGCAAGAAACTATTCTTTCACTTATTCTCCTACTGTCTTCCTCCTATTCATCAGTGACCTTCTCTCACAAACCTCAAATCCTGTCTAATTTTTCTGATGATAGTACACTCCATTCCTCTTCTTCCATCTTCATTCATTGAACCTGTATTGTTCAAGTGATTCATGCTTTACAATCTTCCACAACCAACAACTTAAACACTGATCTCATTATCTTCCAGTGGAGTGAAGATCTGAATTCAGTGCTACCAAAACACACTGTTATTTCTTCAAGGAAAGATCTTATTTCACTCCCCTTAGTTTTGATAATATCCCAATCTCCAGTAAAGGTCACTTTTCTGTTCTCGAGCTTATTTTAAACAGTTTTTTTGTGTATTTAGATTGATAAGCAATCATAATAGCTTTAGAATATTCATTAATTCATGGATTTTACAAGCGATTTCACATAATCAACTGAAATCTCACAATACTTCTCAGTTGTGTCGTCAACTGTTGTCATCTTTTGGATTCTTTTCAGCTGACTTCAAGTACATTACAGTGGTTTGCCGTTGGGTTAAAGTCAAACGAAATTGCTAAGTCATGGTGGTATGTTTACATTATCATAAAAATAAAAAAAAATCAGCTAACGCCTTTTATTCCCATATAGGGAGTAGGTGAGGCCATTTTAGCCCTATCTAACTTTTGGAGACTGAGAGGACAGTTCAATCTCCACTGGCAGCCAATCAGAGATAGCTGGCCCAAGGCTATCACTAATTAAATGGCACACAGTGAAGAGATGGCTCAACAAGTGCCGCCATCTCCTAGTCCCTAACACAATATTTTTAATGTCTGAAAATAGTGTAGGTTTGACCGTCAATTTTCTTGAGTTTATGGGACGAAAAACCTGAGTTTTCAGGAGAAAAAACCCACTTTCCCTTGCCTGAAATTGACTAACTCGGGAACCAGTCGAAAAAAGGCTTAGAAAAAGTTTCTCAGAAAAAGAAGAGATGGCTCAACAAGTGCCGCCATCTCCTAGTCCCTAACACAATATTTTTAATGTCTGAAAATAGTGTAGGTTTGACCGTCAATTTTCTTGAGTTTATGGGATGAAAAACCTGAGTTTTCAGGAGAAAAAACCCACTTTCCCTTGCCTGAAATTGACTAACTCGGGAACCAGTCGAAAAAAGGCTTAGAAAAAGTTTCTCTAGTTGAACCCTAGATTTGAACTCAAGTCTTCATTCATGTTGTCAAGTGCCATGGAGTGCAAACGCCACTTCCACTGAGCTATACAGGCTCTCACATTATCATATTGAAAAAGAAAGTTATTATCCAGAAAGTGATCTTTTGAGAATGAAAGAAGGGACTTTTTTTTTTTTCACATACAGTACTATTAATGTGAATTCATCTTACACTTTGAGAACTAATGTAATTTCACATTATAACACTTGGAAGTATTATCACTTGTCTTGTTCATATCACACTGATCATATCACAAACTTGTACATCTCCATCAGTATTATTCAAATAATTGATATCGACTATCACTGTGATATTACTACATGGTTTGCATTATTATTAACATGTAAACAATCTTTTACAAATTAATCTGCTATTTTTCAAGACTCCAATATTGTGTGATCCTATATTTTGTTCTTTCAGAGTACTTTAAACTGCATCAAACCACTTACAATCCCTTGCTCTTCCTCTAGGTCTTTTTCCTATCATCTTAGCATCAACTACATGTTTTGCTTAACGTTCCTCTTCTGTTAAGTAACATACTACTATTAGCTCTACTTACACATTCCTCAATGTGTAAGTAGAGCTAATGTTAACACTAACAATGTCAAGTTCCTACCTAATATTCTGATGTTTAAAATAATGCTTTAAATTAATAATGCTTTAATTTAATGCTTAAAATAATGTTTAAAGTGTTTTTTGCAAGCCACTCACCAGGTAGTGCATTGGAGCGAACCTGAGTAACTCTTCAGGCTTCCTGATCAACTTGTGAATAATCATGCTGCTGCTTTTGTCAGGTTGTACCTAGAAGGAGTCTGAGTAAGTGGCTTGCAGGGAGGTCCAGGTCATTTGGATTGAAGGTTGGCTACTCCCTGTGAAGGAGTGATGATCCTGAGTCTCCCCCCCCCTCTGCTACATATTCCCTACTCTTTAAACTTCTCCTTTTCTTTTTATCATGATCAACAATACAAAAAATCCCAGAGTTTAAAAAAAAAAAAAAAAAAAAAAAAAACACTAAAAATCTAGACATCAAAAGCACTTCAAAAAATTGTATAAAAAATACACCCTAAATAATAGTTGATGCACATCGTTTATATTGTTGTTCATGCCACTGATGTTGAAGTTGATGTGGAAACTTTTTTTTTTGGTAAGAATTAGTGTTGGTGGGTTGTTTGATCAGATTTTTGATGCGTTTTTTTTTAACTAGTTTGTGTGGGAGAATTTTTGAGATCCACAGTAGAAATGCATTTCTTTTGGTTGTAGTTCATTGTGTTTGAGGAAGAGATAAAAAGGAAGTGGGGCATGCAGTGAGAGGTCACAGACTTGCAGACATACTGTCCACACAGAGGGTAGCCAGTCTCCTGTCCATACTTGGACTTGACAGTTTCCCACTGCAGCCACAGTATTTGGTCTCCCTCCAATCATGAACTGACAAAATACATGGTTGCAGGATTTGTCTAGCTGATGGGGAAGCCTCCAGGTTCATTACTACCTGGTTTGGTCCCATGTACTAACCAATGGCTGGCCTGCAGAATCATCTTACTGCTGTACCCTCAAATGGGGAGAGGGTTTGGGCCCCTTACTGGGAGATTGGTATGTCATTGAAGATATCACTTTCACTGCATGTATGTGTGGGGGGGAGAAACTGGAACCATTGCTCTAGCGACCAAACACGGCTGCAGGCCTCTTCAGGTCTATAATAAGCAAGGTGGTGGTATTTCACTGTGTGATGAAAGACATCTACCACCTAGAGGTCTAGTTGGCATTTCCTCCAACTAGAGAAGATATACGTTTGCAGTGGCAATGCTTGCCAGATTCGCCAGAGCCCTGTTTGTGGAAACAGGCTATACAACTAGAAGGAGGGGATGACTTGAATGCAAGAGGCTATTATATTGCACATCGACAGCCCTTTAGTAATTTTACTAACAACAAAGTAATTATTCTTGTTTAATCCTTTACACAAATGTAAGCAAACAAAGTTTACATTTGGGTACACAACTAAGCTACTTGTATGTAGAGACTTGACATCACATCAGTTGTGCTTTAGTATTCCATAATGCAAACCATACTTCCTTTTCACAGTTATATATTGCTATGCATTATGGGCAGGTATTCAGACGGATTAAGTAATCAGCTCAAAACTTATGACTGTATTAATAAGTAGCTTCATCACTTAATAAACTGAACCAGGGAACTGTAAGGGATATTAGCTATGTTTGGTTACCAATATCTGTTATTAAGATATAATTATAGTAACTTAAGTTTGTAGTTGATTCCTGAAGAAGGTGGTCATGAGATCAGAAGAAAACTAATTTAGAAATTGCATGTAGTTATATAACAATGCAATTACTTTTTTTTTTAATCACTAAAATCTTCTTATAGAACAGTTTTGTATATATATATATATATATATATATATATTTAATCATTTATGATGCATCATTAATTTCTTGACTTAAATTTTTATAAATATTTAACGTGAGTGATATCCCTTATTATTTGGCAACTGGGAAATTTGTATTAGCATTATTGTAATTTAGCACATGTAACTGAGATCATCGTAGAAATTTTCCCTAATTTTTAAGATTTTTCTTCTGCAGAGAGTATAAGTGGTATCTGTTAAAGGAATGTTGATGAACTATATCTAAACTAATCATATCTAAAGAGCCTTTGCAATGATCACAGATTTCATTTTTCAAATCCAAGGAGTTCCTAATATGTGATGCAGATTTTTCAGTGAAGGTATATAGTAAATTTGACAAACGCTTAGAATATTTGAATGGGAGCACTACATTCAACAGCAGATCTTAATGCCCTGGAAGCATTAACAATTAATTTATTAAGTTTATTAATCTGTCTAACATTAGGATTAGATTGAGGGGATGTTGGAAGTAAGTAGAAAAATCACATAACAGCAATATTCCCTCTAATATTTCTACAGCTGTGCAGACCTACTTCTGCTCTGAGCAGAAAACTCAGGTTATGATAAGTGCCATGCAATTTTCAGGTCATGATAACTGCACTGCACTTTAAAAGCTTTTTTGTAATGACGCCAGTACAAAACAACATTTAATGATGTCACTTTGTACAAGGCTTTGAGTCTATCTCACATAACTTTAGGTTTCTGCCACTAGATGACTTTACCAAGGCAATCACTCCAACTAATCATTGCTTTCCCATCCATTTGAAAATAGGAAGGCCATCTGTTTCATAACTAGTGAGGCTCACTGTCCAGTCAAGATTATGACCTAACTGGACCAATTCAATGGCAGTTGATAAACCAATTAGAATATGTAGAGCATCATTAAAGAAAAAGCAAAATCAGCCATCTAAATAGTGACATAAAAAAACGTTATATAGTGACTTAAAAAAAGTAGTGTTTTTTTAAAAAACTTTTAGCTGCACAGCAACAATTCAATGTGCATGGGAGCATCTCAGTCACTGTGCAACCCTCACCCATAGAGCTTCAAGGGAACATTGCATAACAGTAAGAAGTTTTCCAGTCATCTGAGCTCATTGTATTTAGGTAGGAGCCAGTTATATATATGGTTTTTCAACTCTGTCTTGTCTTGTCTTGTCTTGTCTTGTCTTGGGGGGGGACTTTGGCCCTTTTTAGTATTGAAATCAATTCTCTTAATGGCTATCTTTTCTATGTTGTCTTTTGACTTTCTTTAATATCTATTTCATCAGATTCATACAAATGAGTTTTTAATTTAACCCATGACACTTTTAAACATACATTTAATTTACTTGTCATTCTGTGACTCCATCTTCTAATATTATTAATGACATGGATAAATTAGTTTTAATATATTTAGCAGTCTGCTCACTCTAGATGAAATTTTGATATTTTCCATATCATGAGTATGTAGTTTCTCCAAGAAACTTGCTTATGGACTTTTTTCGCCTTATAGACAGAAGTCTATGTTCTGTTCCTTCTGTGACTCGGTCCATTTTGAGTCTTCTGTGATACTTTTAAGAATAAAATTACCCCTACTTCCAACCTATCATTTCCTGAATTGTGCAAGCTTTTAAACTTTAAAGAAATATAACATAAACTTATTATCATCAAAGCTGACAAAGGCAAAGCTGTAGTTGAAAGGAAAGAATGTTTTAGAAAGACTTCTGTACTGCTATGTGGCTTTTTTATTTATTTTATTGCCCCTTATCGTCTGATCCTGCTGTTTGTCAGATTAATAAACTTAATAAATTGATAGTGTCTCCAGTTGGAATGAAAAAAAAAAAAAATGCAACATATTCTCTTCATCCTGCTAGATTATATTGCCTTCAAAGATCCACACACACTGGGCTTTCCTTCAAGCCTTTCAGCAGTTATATTGTTTGTCTCGCATATAAAGTTTCTTAGTACCTGTCAGCTGAATTCACCATCTACCTTCACAAGAAAATCTTTATCACATGTTAAGAGCTACTTGGATTGTAAATATAAAATTTGTGATCTTCTGTTTAGGCATTTCAGATATTATGATTAGCTTAGTTATGGTATATCTTTTCACCAGCGTTCCTTTCACAGATACCATTGATCTGTGTATGATTTGTATGATTTTCCTTCTGACATTGTCAAGCTGTTTCGATTTTATTATCATCTGCTATTTTACTGTTCAAGATAAACTATATCAACAGATTGAAGGTACAGCATGGGAAGTCCTCTTTCTCCTATACTTGCCAATTACTTTACTTTATAGTGTGGTTTGAAGATCATTTCCTTATTAATATTTCCCCTAAATTTATGCCTTGGATACAGATATGCTGATGATATATTTGCTGTGTGGAATGGTTATCCATTAGATTTAAACTGTGTCTCTAAAATAAAAAAAATTCTTCCTAGAATTTGGTTCACTCTAGAGAATGGGAGGGAATGGCTAGTTAGCTTTTGAATTTATTGATTCATCAGCTAGATGGCAGTTTGCAATTCTCACTGTTTCAAAAAGAAACTCATACCAACCCGTTATATTATGCTACATCATCATTGTCATCCCAGTCAAAAAAAAAAAAAAAAAATTGGGACTATCATGACATTGTACTCATGCTTTGTTCTACAAAGGACTTATTACTTGAAGATCTGAGTTACATCTAATCAGGTTTTTAAAAAAAAAAAAAAAGATTTCAATAAGTCGTTTATTACCAAAGCTTCATCAGTTTTAGGCTCTCTGCCTCCATGTCTCAGAAAGAAATTTCTTATATTTCTCTTCTTTATGTTAAAGGAATATCGGAACATTTTCCAAAAGTTCTGAGGCCAAGTTACATTACCTGGATAATGTAACTTGGCTGAATGTGCCATCTCTATAAAGCATAATCTTTTGGAAGAAAATCAAACTCCTACATAGAGTAGATTTCTTATAGCAAGTATATAAAGAAAGTGGTGAGACTTCTTTTTTTTTTTTACATTGTCCAAATTTGAACAGATCTGATGGCCGTCAGTTAATTCTCCCCCATGGGAAATATTATTGTATCACTCCTCTGATTGCTAACTTTTGTTATATATATTTATACTTTTTATTTTTAATTTAGTTAAGTAACTGGTCAATAAAATTCCTAATTAAGCTGTAATAGTGGTTTTTAACATTCTGTTGTATTTTAATTGTGTTCTAGTACTCAGCTATACTGAAAGATGCTTTTGATACTAAGTCTATTAATTAATATTTAGCTACATAAGTCTTCCATCTGTCAGTTTTTAATTGTAAATAGATGTTAACTAGCAGCTACTTGTGTTACAGTATATTAATGTTACATATATTGATACATTAAAGATGTATAGGGCAGAAATGGAATTTCTGTGTGTCCTTTCTTGTATTACCAAAGCTGACAAAGGTAATGCCACTGATATTCTTAATTGAACAGCTTACCCCAAAAAAATTAACTAATTGATATCCAACAACACATACTTCAATGAACTGTAATCCATCTGATTACATTAAAAAGAATAGAACAGAATTACTTAAATCAGTCATCACCAAAAAACCATTCAAGTTATTACCATATGATGTGTGTGACCTAGAATTTATAACCTTTCAAGAATACAAAGTAACCCATTGGCATTCTAGGAGGCAGTAAGTAATTTCTCCTTCTTATATATATATATACGAGGGACGTCCAGAAAGTAAGTTCTGTTTTTAAATATTTTCACTGCAGCGCTGCGATCTCAATGATGCACATGTGTGCTGAGTTTGTTGATTCTTTAACAAGGCATTAATGCCATTTTCAGACATTCTCTCAGTGCATACACTTCTTCGTGTGTGTTTATAATGTCTAAGAAAATCGAATCGCCCACTGCATGTGAAATTAGATCAGTTATCTGTTTCTTGAATACGAGGAACGTTAAAGCAGCTGAAATTCATTGGCAAATTATTGAGGTTTATGGAGAACATGCAACACAACAACTTCTCGCCACCTTCGGCTGGGAACAATTCCATCATATCCCCATATAATCCTGACCTTGCGCCAAGCGACTTTCACCTGTTCAAACATACAAAATCTTTCCTTGGTGGCCAGCAGTTTCAAGACGATGATGAAGTCAAAGAAGCAGTCAATATTTGGTTTACATCACAGGCAGCAACCTTCTACGACAAAGGTATACAACTCTTGGTGCCCCATTATGATAAGTGCCTGAACAATGGCAGAAATTATGTAGAAAAGTAGTGAAAGATGTCTATTTTAATTTCCAATAAGATTTTTTTTGTAAGTATATTTTTGTTTCTTTGACAGCCCATCGGAACTTACTTTCTGGACGTCCCTCGTATAAAATAAAAAATTCATGAACAGAATTAAGGACATCACACTTGGCTACAAAGTTTTATTAGTTAATTTGACATATAATGTCCTTTTTTCAATGACCCAATCACTGAGTCCTTTTACAAATTTTATAAATTTCCATTTTCCACCCAATATCATAGTCCTCTTTGCCCCCATACTTTGTTCTGGTTATTTCTAGTTATCAAATCTGGTTATGATATTAGGTGGAAATTCCAAAAAGAATAGGAGGAGGGTGAGGTGGATGGGAAAGATATACAATTTGGGACCTACGTTTTTTCACAAAATAGGCAACAGTATGTCCTGTGTAACCTTTGCTCATTAGCACCAAAGTATCCATAATATGCTCTTGTATATTGCATCATTATTTTTGATATGTAATCTAGGATAAAAAAAATATTCTCCTTATGTATGGTACTCATTTTACCAAATATAAAATTTTGAATTATTCAAACTGTAAGAACATTTTTTTCCCCCAGTAATATTCATACATTGTAATGTGGATTACCTAATTTATATCCAATTAAACTGACTATAAGAACAAGTGGCTGTATGATTTTTATTTTGTTTGTGTCTTAGTTTATTATAATTACTTTAGGGTTCTAATACTGACAGTTTAAATATTATTTATTTATTTTTACACAGAATGCAAATATGCCCCCCTATGCCTGCAAGTTTAGCTCAGGTAAGTTGTTGATTTTGTGTTATTCATTTTCAGAAATTTTTACACCACCATCAATTTTACAATAATATCAACATGTTATTGCTCTTTCTTTCTGCTAATATGAATATTGTAAATTGATTTTAGTGATTGGGCAGGAACATATTTTGAGTGTAGCAAGTGAAGAGGGTGATATTTTTTTATTGAATTCAAATTATAAAGCAGAAGGAAGTTTCATAACACGTAAGTAAGCTTTTGTGTTTTCATTTGTAAAAAATTGTAAATACTTTTGTCATAATAAAATAACATTCATTCTTCTCTATCTAAGTCAATAGACTCTATATATATAATTCATTAGTTACATTATTAGAAAACACAAAATATCGAAATCAAACTGTATTGCATAATGTATAGAAAAAGTAGGATTGTGTTCCCAGATATGACAGAATTGTATATTGTCACAGAAACAAAATATTTATTTTTTACTTTAAAAACTGAGCTTGCTGAAATATAAATTACCATATATTTGAAAAATAACAGCAGTAGTATCACTAATATGAGTACTGCTAGGGTTGCTAGCTTTTGTTATGCTATATTGACTGTTTATTCTGTTGAGGATTTGACATGGTCAGTCAGTGACTTCTACTCATGATAGGATACAGGTAATCTCTTATAAGATACAGTCCTTATTTGGACTTTTTCTCCCTGAGATGTTTCAAGAGGTAATAACTGTTATCTACCCTATAGCGAGATTTTTTCCTTCTTGTCAAATTTTCAAATTTTTTTAATGTTCAAACTAATTTTTATGTTGCATCTGTTTATTTCTACTTGTTCATTTTTGACAATACTCACATAGCTTCATTCCTGAATTCTTCATAATTCTGCCTTATCTAATGTGTGTGTGTTTAGAAGTCTTCCTTTTCCATATCCTGCAGATCTTAAATGTTTTCAAAAGTTTATGAACTCTTAGGCGATATGCAATGTGATAGTGGTTGAGGGTTTGCTGGAATGTCAATTCCAAAAGCATGACAAAATGTGATGTAAAGAATACTACAAAAGATATGGATACCTATGGTGAAAAAGTTATAGGATTGCCAGCATAAACTTAGAAGACATTGAACAATATAGTTAATATACTTGTTTGGCTTGCAGAATATCTTCTGCTAATAAACATTGCTATAAAAGCATTTGGTAGTGCCATTTGAATCCTATTTGTATTGAAAAAAATGTTTAATTTATTCTTTAACCACATATTAAACAGTTTAAATAGGCTGGTTGAACAGAGCTCAGATTCTCATTTAAAATGTGAGGGCATTTAAAAAAAAAAAAAGTAGATAAAAAGTTTTTTTGATAAATTTAAGAAGGAAAGAAGAGTTTTGAAAAATGTTTTTAAATGTTTGTCTTAACACTGAATGGTGTCACTCATTTTCGTTTGAATCATCTCTATTAACAATAGCTGGTCTTAAAAAACCTGTGGACACAAATGTCAGACCTAATGACACCACTTAATGTTTAGGCACAAACAATTAAAAACCTCTTTAAAAAAAAAAAAAATGTGATAATCTGTATATTCAGAATTTGTTGCTAGATTTGGTGGTCAGAAATTGGGATAAAAGTAGTTCTGGGGAGAAGGTAACTTGCTGTTGATGTGAAACACTTTTTAATGATATAGAGAAACATTTTTTTTTTTTAATCCTTTACTTGGTCAAGGTAGTTTGTAGAGTACCATAGAATTCAGAATCGTAGCTCTAACTTGTAGTTTAGCAAGTGAAACACATGATATATATTCTTATAAACACTTCAAATGTATTTAAAAATTTAAATTTGCCAACAATATACCAGGTGTACTCTTTGCAGCAGTACTTTATATTTGAAATCTTTAGCTTTATATTATATATGGGTAAAAAGTATACTCATAGCTAATTTTTGTGTTGCATCTGTTTATTTCCACTTGTTCTGAAAGGGAGACATGAAGTTTATCAAGTACTTTAAGGGATAGGTATAAAAGTTTAAGACCTTCTATCCTATATAATGAAAGGAACTCTTTCATTATATAGCATTTCGTTATATTTCTTTTTATTGCAGGCTTGATTTTCTATGCTGTTTGCCCATTAAAATGTATCTCAGTACTCTAAATTTGAAACTTGATAAGAAAACCATATTTTCAAGAATGTATTATATGGGAAAAGGAATGAAAGATAGTTAACGACTGTATAAGCAGTCGGTGTGATCAGGAAGAAATTTGAAAAAAAGAACAGCAAATGTTTTTACATGAAGTTTTTTGTTTTTGATAAGTAATATGAGTAATGTTGTATTAAACTATCATTAAACATCAATAAACTTGATAGATATATCTTTTAGCTATATGTGTTAAAAATATTATTTGTGTGTGGCGGTAAAAGCCATTTTTTGCACTCATTGGTTTTGATCCAGTCTTTCCTAGTGATCTACATTTAGATGCTATATATATATGACAGAATGATCATTGACTCAGTTAACATACATAGTTTTATGAAAAAATTGAATGACTAGAACCGAGATTTAATTAAAAAGGTTTTAATATAAACCCACTACTAGTTTCGGCCTGTAACAGCCTTCTTCATATATATATATATATATATATATATATATATATGTGTGTGTGTGTGTGTGTGTGTGTGTGTGTATGTTGAAGATACCAAGCAATTTATAAACTTGGTTTTTAATCTTATTTCCCAAGTAAGCAAACAGACAAGTAAGTCAGGTTTGCATCTATTTGCACCTGATATTGGGGGAAATACATGTTACACATATTGCCAACCTGATTGGCAGAGTTGTTAATGTACCTTCTCTCTCTCTCCATCCAAGAGACTATCATTTCAAACCCTGCCATAAGTATTGATGGTGATTGTATTTTAAGTGGTAGATGAATTTTCTCACCCAGTGTAAGACTACCGTCACATTTATCGGAATCTTGAAGTGACTTGAAAAGTTCCATGTTTGGTCTCTAGAGCAGAGTTTATAGACTACAAAAAAAAATAGGCTAAGGAAATTTTTATAATTTTTTTTTATTTATCATGAGTAGGTTTTAAACCTATACACATACTGTGAGAACTGTATATAGGTTTATACCCTTATAGGTGGAAGATGCGTAGTAAAAAATATTAGCTAATTTCCCATCCTATATTATTATTAGAGTATGTAAAAATCATGTAAAAAAAACAAACTTAGAAAGCAGGAAGATAGCAAGATTTTTATTAGTGGTATTGTCATTGTTGAAATTTCAAAGTGAATTTACATTCTCAACAACTAATAATACCAGCCAAGAAGTCACTTGAAACTTGCAGCCATCCAACCTTGACCTTAAGATTTGCTAGCACTAGCATTTACTAAGAAATGTGTGAAGAGAGTCTTAGGGCCATTGCCACATTCACAGCTCAGTCATATTATGGTTAAAAGAGAGTGGTTCCACTGAATTTCATCTTTTTTTTACTGATGTTTAAACTTTGGGAAAGCAAACTGTGATTATCCTTCACAGCAAGCTTGAAAGAAAAAAAAAATCACACCAGTGCTCCAATTCCCCAAGATTTTCCTGCCTTCAAAATATCAAGAAGAAAATATTAAGGCAGTCCAGGAATTTCAGAACATGTTGCCTCTTTACAATGCCTTGATAAGACCTCACTTGGACTATTGTGCACAGGTCTATTCTCCTGGTTTCCATTGTGATTCTGATATATTTGAGAGAGTACAAAGGAGAATGTTAAAATGATATCAGGATTGTTGAATACTGATTATGAAGACAGATTGAGAATTTGTAGACTACAGACACTAGCAAACAGGAGAAAGAGGGATGAGATTGAGACTTGCAAACTTCGGAAAGGGTCATACAGGATTTCAATTAATGGAATTTTTCAATTTATGGAGAGTGGGGAAAGGATGAAGAGGGCATCCTTGGAAGCTGAGAATGAAGGCCGCTAAGAAGGGGATGAGGACTGAATTTTTCTCTCTGCGAGTGGTGCATGATTGGAATAGATTGCCACTGAATGTTGTGAGTGCAAGCAGTGTGAATGAATTCAAGAATAACTATGATAGCTAGTGTCTGTGGTATGTGGCCTCCCCCCCCCAGTGAGTCTGACTCATTGGAAGTCTCTCTTAATAATAATAATAATTAATAAGAGCCAAACTAAAGCGTATAAATTAAGTATGAGTTACACATAGACACACTTAAGAAATATAATTAAGATAGATAACTACAGATATTTTGATTCATAAATCATGGATCGTCGTCAATGTAACACAATTGGAAAATAAAAAATTAAACAACAATGAAGGCATGTGGAGAATGGAATCTATGTGTGCTTGCAAGACAGCCAGATAAAATTGATACTATTAAGATCAGTTTGTGTATGCTTGTGTGTGTAATCCAGATTTTTGGCATGGAGAGTTCATTGTTAAGGTTTAGATTTGGGCAATGCCAAAGTACTTCAGAACTTTCTTTAAAGAAACAGTCATATTTATGGGAACATCCGTGTAGTAATTTTGTATCATTCCAAAGGATCCTGTGGCTAGCATTCTGCTAGACCCAATTCTTGGAGGAAATGTAGGATGTTCAGAAAGGCCTGTTTGTCCCAAGTAAAATAATGATAGTTGTATGGGACTAAATAGACTCCAGGTTGCAGTAGAGATGGAATTTTATCTTTTGGATATGGTATCATAGAGCCAATTGAATTTATAATGCTTGAAAGTTGTTGAAATAAGCCTCTTTAAGGTGTGAGAAATGTATGGAGTAGTGATTCTGTTTGAGTCTTCTCTTCTAATAGAGGGTGGAGAAAAATGGTTTGATAATCTTTTCTGCTGTTTTGGTGTTAAGAACTGTTGAGAATGGTAGTTTCTTTAATTATAGAAATTTCTTTTTGAAATAGATCAGACAAAGAACAGATAATAAGCTCTGGAAAGAAGGCATTTAATAATGTCATATCTTTGTAAGGATTGGTGAGCTGAAGTCTGAATGACATATTGACCTTAAAAGGAAGGTGTGCAAAAAACAGAAGTTGATAATGAACCATTTAGTTCTCTTTTTATAGAAACATCAAGGAAAGATATGGCTCCATGTGATTCAAGTTTGATTCTGGGAAATTATTATTAAGAACTATACTGTTTTATTATGTCATTTTTTATTACATGTACAAATGGCCAGCAAAGGTTGGTCGATTGGTAGAGCCTCTGCTACTAATGGCTCACACAAAAAGTTAAGCAAATTTGAGTGCAGTTAGTAGTTGGAAGGAGATCAATCGTTCGATGCTGTTGGCACACTCTTCTTCTATTAGTCTTTGGACTCCCTGGAGGTGTCACATAATAATAATAAAAAAATAATAATAATAAATGCACAATTCATTTGATCCTGATAGTATCTGTTTTTACTTAGCTGTCTTGTGACTGCATATAAGGAGAAATTGCATTCTCCATATATCTTCATTATTGTTTAATTTTTTAATTTTCAATTTTGTGTTTGTGTAGTTACACATACACAAAAATGTGTATGTAACTACAGAATGAATAATGCACAGTTATCTCATAGTAAATTCAAAACATATAAAGAAAAAATCAAAGATAATATGAGAAAGATCCTTTCTCAAATGTTACTATATGAGCTAGTAATTCTGACCATTGCAATGCAAGAAGTGGAAGGAAAAAATTGAGGAATTGGATATGTTTATAATAGCAGGAAACTTGGAAAATCTTATCAGAAGGTTAACCACGCTACTGGCCAGGGAGTATATATACGTCCAAGTTACCATGGATGCAAAGTGCCTATTAAAATTGTAATACCATTGACATTACATTGAAATATATGATGGATACGAAGTGTATGAGGATGCGTATTTGATCCATAATGGCCGGTAAGGTGGTTAAATATAGATTTTTTTTATATATTAAAAAAAATCACACTCCTGAAGTTTTTGCTGATCCCATGATTCCTGAAAAAAACATGAGCCCATGTTTTTTTTTTTTTAAATCCCAAATAGATATAACTCTACAGACAGGCACCAAGAAACAAAAAAGGAAAATAAAAAGTTGGAGACTAAAAACAGACAGGCAGTTTTAGCTATATGGATATGAAGTTTGTTCCTTATAAAGGAGAAAGCTATAAGACCAAGATGACTTTTGTTATGAACAAATATTAAATTTTTGCCCACATACCAAAAACTAAATTTTATGCATCTTAAAATACTTTAGTGCCAGCAATCTAGAGGAAAGCCGGTATTGTGGTCTTTTTAATGTGGCAAATCACCAACAGATTTAAAAAAAAAAAAAACGCTATAGTCTGTTTCTTTACTCTGTAATCTCTGTCTTCAGTATCAAAGGAATGTCCTCAACATACGTGTTTAAATTTAACATCAATGTAGGATACTTCACATAGAAAAATAAATTATATGGGCAGTCGTGTTTCACTGGCTGATTACTTTATGGAATATCTGGAAAACTAACTTTTCAATGCTATTTTTCCTCAACTGCATATCTTGCTGATGTCATTGCAGTTCTATTCTGAAGCAGAATTACTTCAATTTCTGGACAAAATCAACTCCTTATATGCTTGCATCAAGTTTATTATTGAATGTGAATCTAACACAGTCTTCTCTTTCTTGATTCCTCAGTAATCTGTACCTCTACCTATAAGCAGTATTGAATTTTTCATTTACCTTCCTTCTTTGCAAATATGATCTGTATGCTACTTTCAAACCTGTTTGGAAGTTATCTTGTTTCCTACCATATCTTATTATTATTATTATTATTATTATTATTATTATTACGGGTATCTCCATGGAGTCAGTAGACTCATCGCAGGAGACCCAAACTAGCAAAACAATATCTGTCATATCTCTTCTTGAATTCATTTATAGACGAAGAGCTCACAACTAAGTCAGGCAATGAATTCCACTCATTCACCACCCTCCAGGCAAAAAACCTTGTTCTGACACCTTTGTTAACCACACTCTTCTTTAATTTCCAGGGATGACCTCTTGTTCTTCCATCACTATCACACAGCTGAAACATTTCCCCTGCATCAATCCTATAAAAACCTTTCAGTAATTTAAATGTTTCTATCATATCCCCTCTTCTTTGCTTATCAACCAATCTCTGCAATCCACAAGCTCTCAATCTATCAATGTAGGGATAATTTTTTACATCACTCACCAACTTGGTCACTCTTCTCTGAACTCAAACAAATATACCAAAGATAAATTGTCACCTGTTTCTCACATGGTTATTCCTGCCAACTTTGCTGCTTTGGACAAGATGCCCATTTCTTCTGAAATCAGAATCCAAGAACACCAAGACTACATAAGATTTTTGGAATCATGGGATTCCAGCCTTGCTTCTCATCTGTGGACGTTAGACAAAGGTTCATCGGAATCAAATCATGATTTTGCACTACAGATTTAAATTCATTTACCTATTCCTTGGAGCTTAGGAAACCCTGTGTCATCGTCCTAATTTTACCAAGTGGTTAAAGAAAAGATTATATGCCTATCTATATGGAGGTGGCAGGGTTTTTTCATCCTGCAAAGCAGACTAACCGACCACTAGAATACACACAATCAACATCCATAATATACCCTAGTCTGAGTTGCTTCAGCCATAAATCTAAATAAACCTAAACATGCCTATCTCAAAGTTTTGGAAAGTAATGGTCATAAACTGTATGTTGTGTATTTTTTTTATTTTATTTACTTACTTCGAATTACAGAACTATACTTGGTCCCTGAAACTTTAATGGTGTTATTTCCTGTTCACTCAGCTATGACTGAGACACAAGGGAAATATATTCATGCTATGTGATTCATTCTTATGTTTCATATTTTCAATGTTGTAGCCAGTCTTACATTTTCCCTGAACTCATGTTACAATGGTTGAAATATATAGGAGCTCATATTAAATTCTAATTTCCTATACATGTGTTCAACCCATTTTTTTAAATATATATTGCTACCAGTGGCGTCGTGTGCCCATTTCGGTTGGGTGTGCTGTCATGTGGGTTATGCAACCCGTGCTACAAATTTCACATCAATTTGACCATATGCATGGGCATGCACCCGGAGAAAATTTTCCAGGCGGGGGGAGTGGCAAAGCTTGGAGACAAGTAATTACATCAATAAATTTTATCATGGCAGTAGTAGTGTTTTTATAATTCTTGATTTAATTAAATAATTACATCAATAAATGACTTCTAGCATTTTTTGGTGTAATTATTTGTCAATGTCGGCTTAGTTGGCCAAGTGGTTAGCATATATCTGCTCTCCAGCCAAAAGGCTGCGGATTTGAATCCCACCGTGGGCATGGATGTTTGTGATTTTCTGTGAAAAGCACTAGTGGTGGTAGATGACATTGGTGTTAGATGATGAAGGTCGGTGGAGTAGTGAGACAAAGAGTTGTAGAGTTGATGCCTGCTCTCGATGAGTCTTTGGACTCCCTGGAGGTTGATATAATAATAAATGCATTATTTTCATTTTACATCAATTTCAGTGATCTTTAATTCTTGGGAAAAAAAGTATTCAGAATTAATAGTTTTTGCACAATTTCACATATAAAAAAAGTTGTGGAATTTTTTACTCAATCCCGAGGGAAAGTGCCCTGTTTGCCCCCCCTCCCTTCTGCGGACACCCATGATCATGTGTTCGCATTTTTAACGATGTATGAAAGTATTGAGAGTGCTTAGCGCATCAGTGCTCATCTTAATTGCTCCAAAGCAATTAATTGCAGGAGAACTTTGAATACTTCTGCATAGAGTGGGGGAACAATCTGTTTTAGGATTTATTAGAAAACAACAATGAAGGTGAATTCTATATTTGGTTGGTATATCTTAAATTCTCAAAGATGAAAATATGTGAGCCATCATTTATAAGACAGGGGTGCTTAAGGGTCAAAGCTGTATAACTGAGAGGAGACCTCCACATGGCCTTTAAAGGAATGCAGAGAACCGACCAGGGCTTCTGACCTAATGTCCAATCCTCACCTTCTCGTGGTGCACCCTGTTGGGTATCTACTTGGATACTGAACGAACGAGGATGGGCTGGCAATTTGGGTTTAGCCGACCAAATTGTATTCTTATTGGTTAAACCAAAATAAAAAATGATGGTGCAACATGCCAAAATTTCATGCTGGCTGGGGAGTCGCCCGGTTAAACAAGGCTCCCGTAGTTTTCGCCAAGGAACCAGGGCGAACAGCGAAAAGTCAGCTACTGGAACAAATCTGAAAACAAACCCCAACTCAACATCACCAGAATTAAAGATCGGTACTATCAACGTAAGAAGCCTGAATGGCAAAGAAATGGAGCTAGCTAGGGAATTAGATAAGTACCAGATCGACATAATAAGGGTAAATGAAACAAAAAAAGTCCAAAACTGGTGAGATGTTTCTGAGCAATAAATACAAAATGTTATATTTAGGCAATGACAATCAAGGAAAAGAAGGAGTAGCCATAGTATTCAACACAAAATACGAGGAAAATCTTCTTGAATGGCAGTCAGTCTCAAGTAGAATAATGTGGGCAAATATGAGAATGGGGAACTGAACAATGAGACTTATTTGTGCCTATGGTCTGACAGAAGGTTCTAATAAGGTAGAAATGGAGGAATTTTTTGAGGCTTTAGAAAAAGCAACTGACACAATGAAAAATGAAAAGTTGTTTCTTGTTGGGGATCTAAATAGCAGAGTAGGAAATGATTGTGAGACATATAAAAATATTTTGGGAAAATTTGGAGAAAAGAGTAAAGCTAATAATAATGGCAAATATCTGATGGATTTCTGCTGAGGACATGGACTGGTTATTACTAACACCATGTTCCAACATATTTTTATGTTGGAACATGGTGTTATGGTGCAGAAATTCACATGGAGAGAAGAGGCTAGGAATAAGAAAAGTCTCATTGACTATTTTATTGTCAACAGATGTTTTCTCCCTGGTGCAGGACACCAGAGTGTACAGAGGATTTGAAATTGGAAGTGATCACTATTTAGTCTTGAGCAGGATAAAATTGAATTTCATATTGAAAAGAATAACATGTAAGAAAGTTTTAAAGCGAATAAAAGTTGAGCAGCTCTCAGATGCGAACTGCAGACTAAAATACACAAAGATTATTGATGAAAAAATGAAAGAGTTTGAGAACAGGAATCAAACCTTCGAGATTCAGTGGCAAACTCTGAAGAAAACATTGATTGATTCTGCCAGAGAGGCATGTGGTGAGGTTGTCTGTAAGGATAAAAAAATCAGAACTCCCTGGTGGACACAGGAAGTTAAAGAGGCAGTGAAGGAAAAGAAGAAAGCATATCAAAAGTTCCTGGCAATTAAGTCAGCTTGTGCTCTTAGAGAATACAGAAACAAATGCAAGAATGCTAAACACTGTGTAAAACTAGCTAAACAAGTCATGGGAGGACTTTGGCAAGAATATAGAAAATAAATATCAAGAGGGTGGCAAAATATTCTGGAGGTTGTTGAAGAAGCTTAGGAATGGAGGAAAGAGTGCTGTAAAAGGAGTTAGAGATGATAAAGGTGACATGAAAACGGGAGAAAAAGATATCCTTGAAGTATGGAGTAATTACTTTGAAAAACTGCTAAATGAAACAAGCAGTGATGACAGCACAGTGGTAAAAAACACTGACCAGGCATGCAGTCAGGAATACATATCCATACTTGAAGTAGAAAAAGCCATCAAAGGCTTGAAATGTGGAAAGGCAGCAGGAGTAGATGATATTCGACCAGAAATGCTGAAGTATGGTGGTATAAGAGTCTTACAGTGGCTGCACTGCATAGTTCAGAAAGCCTGGACAGAGGGACGAATTCCCGATGGTTGGAGTAGAGCTCTCATAGTACCCATATATAAAAAGGGAAATAAAACTGAATGTGAGAATTACAGAGGTATTTCCCTACTGAGTGTTCCTGGCAAGATTTATGCAAGTATTCTTGAGAAACGGTTGAGAAGAATTGTGGAAGAAAAGCTTGGTGAAGAACAAGCTGGATTCAGGCCAAATAGAGGCTGTCAGGATCAGATCTTCACTTTACGACAAATAGTCGAGAAAGCATGGGAATATAACAAAGATGTGTATTTAAGTTTTGTCAATTTGGAAAAGGCATATGACAAGGTGCCAAGAGAGAAGCTATTCAATACGCTGCAGTTATATGGTGTCAGTGGAGCATTATATCAAGCAATACTTAGTCTTTATTTGAGTTGTAAGTCAGCAGTTAGAATTGAAGGAAGTACAGGAAGATGGTTTAATGTTAAATCTGGTGTGAGAGAAGGATGTACATTATCCCCTCTGTTATTCATTATCTATATGGATCACATTATGAAGGAAAGTGGTATTAAACATGATATCAAAATTGGAGATGTTAATGTCAGCTCTTTGCTTTATGCGGATGATGTTAAAGACACCAAGCTATTTTAAACCTGGTTTTACTCCAGGTTTAAAATAGCTTGGTATCTTTAACATTTATTAACCTAAGGTAAAATACTTTTTACAGTTATACTTCTAAATAAATCTGCTACAAATCTGCAAGATTCTCTGAATAAATTGAATAGCTGTTGTAATAGATATGGTATGAAGGTCAGCAGTAAAAAGACAAAGACAATGAAAATAGACAGAATCATTGAAAGTGTCAACTGTGTTGTGAATGGAGAACCTGTGGAACAAGTAAAACATTTCAGCTATTTAGGCACGATTTTTACTAAAGATGGTAAATTAAATATAGAAATAGACAACAGAATCAACAAAGCTGGTATGGTGGGAAGTCAATTGAATAAATTCTTATGGAATAAGAGAGAAATTAGTCTGAACACTAAATTAGCTGTATACAAGATAGTGTTCAAACCAGTTTTAACTTATGGATCTGAGAGCTGGGTCAGAAGTAAAACACTTGACCAAAGATTAGAGACCACAGATATGAGAGTCCTGAGAAAGATTATAGGCGTGAACAGATGGCATCAATGGCAGTATCATATTAAAAACGAGGATATTAGGAAAGAACTTGACATTGTCAGCATCCAGGAATGCGTTAGCAGAGCTAATCTCAGGTGGTATGGTCACTTAAACAGAATGGGTGAGGAAAGATTAGCAAAACAAGTGTTCTCTACCAGGTTGGCAGGAAAATGACCCAGAGGGAGACCAAGATATAGGTGGATTGATACAGTACAAAGTGCCTTAGACGATAGAAATATAAGATCTGATAATGTTGGAGTCTTGACAAGTAACAGACTGATTTGGAGGAAAATTGTAGATAGGAAATTAATAATGATATATTAGATATATGAAGAGCCAAAGGCTTCAATTCGGCGACATATGACTTGTTTAAATTAACTGATATTACATCCCATATCATTTCTTAGCCGAATAAGAAACTCAACGAGTTTCATGCCGAATATAGTAGAAACCATATAATCACCGAACTTTATATATTTTCTACTATATTCGGCATGAAACTCGTTGAGTTTCTTATTCGGCTAAGAAACGATATAGGATGTAATATCCCTTAATTTAAACTAATAATGATGTAATTTTTTTCATGTAGTTCTATCATATCCTGTACATACCTTCAAGGGGTGGAATTTGATGATGATGATGATGAAGAATAGGAAAGAATAAGTGTGAGTAGAAACACTTTCATTAATGGTAAATGAATTATTAATAATTATTATTTGTGATATGTGTGTCCTATAAGTTGATGGGTAGAGCGAGTAGTACGATCCTATAAAGTCTATTGATTATAAAGATTATTGCAGGAATAAATATGGTTTGATGGAGCAGCAAATCATCTCGTAAAATTTGTTGCATATGTTATATGTATTTCTCCAGTTTGTGTATATTTCACTCCGTTTTCCAAGAAGTTTATTTTCTTTACTGAGACTTAGTATACATAACATGGAATCATTATTGGAATTATCCACACTTTCGGGAATCCTACAGTCATTAGTTTTTTTTTAAGTATCAGCCGTTCTTTTAGCTTATTAATCTCACATATGCTGATGTTATAAAGAGATTTGATCTCTGTTACCAATTATTATAAAGAGCGATTATTTATTAATTTAATTATTATCGATCCTCGTTTGTTATGAGATTTTCTCTATAATGATTATTCCTATTTCCTAGTGTTTTTATTTATATGCACAAGGGTTCAATTCCGATTGGTGCAATGACTTTTAACTGTTTCTTTCAGAATCCGAAAACTCATTGACTCAAGACCAAAATACAAAATATACACATTTAATAAAACAAAAACAATATATACACTTCAAATAAAATTACACAACTACAAAATTAACTAGATCCAAGGCCTTTTAAAATAAACTTCACTTTATTTTAAAAGTGATCACTGGTTTATTTAACATATACTTAATCACGTCTACTAGACTAAACACCTTGTTTATACAATAACAAAATGTTCATAGTCAGTTTCCTTGTTAAGGCCTCTTTTTCGAAGATATAAGATTCTCATCTTCTTTTTCCATAGAATCCTTTCTCATCATCCTTATGTAGCACACATTATTCCTCCTGACTCTGAAGTAAAATATTCTGAATTCACCGAAGTATAGGTACTAGGTACTCTTACCTCATGCAGTTCAATTTTTGTTAATTTTTGTACCAGCAAAAAAAAGTTTCTTATACTGCTTTATCTAAGTTGCTAAATTCCGTCTCCTTTTCCAGTAGAAATAACAGATAGGTCCGGCGTCCTTAAAACAGATGAAATTTTCAATCAGTGTTTCCTCGAACATTCCTATGGAACGTCAATTGCAATATTTTCTTTTATTTACCAATACTTATTTACAATCTTAACTCCTCCACTTTAAAGGCTCACAGTTCTACGATTCCTTTTTCGGAATCTTTATTAATATTTCCAAGACTGTCACATAAAAACTTAATTTCCTAAGAACAAAATTTTGCCTGCCTGCGTTCCTATACTTCCGATTGCTCTCTTTTGTTTTTCCTTTGTTACTTCCACACCGAATGCTCCCTTGTTGTTTTCGTTACCTCAATACTGAACGCTCTCTCTGTCAACTGTCAATCACCCATCAAACTCCTCGGCGAGCATGCTTACTCCATAAAAGTGGCAAGCAAGAAGTTATGTATAATGGCTGACGTGTCGTCTGCGTTAGCATTACGAGAATGTCTTTACAAAACACAGCACTTAATAATTTTGAACCACAATAAAATTTCTGAAAATAATACAACTATCCAAATCCAGTAAGCACATAATTTTTTTTAAATGCTTCTCATTTCATTTTGACAAAATAACATCAATAACGTGCATATCTCAAGTGCCGACAATACATATTATGTACGGACTAATAATGTACTGACATAAACAATTAAAAAACAGTCATAATTTAAAATTATGAATATTTTTACACTGGTATTTTGTTGTAGATCAACAATGTCTTATAATACACAGAATATTCATTTTTATTCAGGAATAGATATTTTTTTACTGTCTGTTGTTTCCGAAGACTAGAATAAAAATGTCTCTATACCATTAAAAAACTTTGGAACCTCAACAGATGCTATAATGCACAAGCAAAAGATAAAACAATTAGCATTTTTCTCCTTAACACCCACTTTCAAATTTTCAGTTCCAAAAAAAATGTGTAACAGCTGTTTGTAATACAGCCATTGTCGCTTAACTCATGACAAGTGACAACTTTCAATTGAATTGGTTGATACAATAACCATTCGCAGCTGCTAGGTGCTGGGCGAGCTCAAAATGTCAGCTCACCTAGCCATGCCTTCTCAGTGGTTTAAAAATACTAAAACGCTAAGAATTTGGCTCGCTGTGCCCTCTTTACATATGTTCAAAGGGCGCAAAGGTGTATGCATTGAAAGCACACCCGAGCTATTAACGTGAATGTGACGCAATGTTTACGCGTTGAAAAGAGTGCCCTCTTTATGAAGCACAAATGCTTTATTACCCTCATGAAGGGGACAATGAAGCATTAGAATATTGTGTTCAATTTTAGGAATCGCACGAAGTCTGCAAATAATTGGGGGAGGCTTTATCAGGAATAAATGCAAAAATTTAATATGGATGAGCACTGCACACCCGGAATATTCGCCCCTGATTGCTACACTTAGCCTTGTTTATAGAAAAATTTTATTCCAGAAAAATCTGGCTTTTGATCTTTCAAATCTTGCATGCCACAAATCCTGAATCTCACACAGTATATTGAAAATAGATTGGAAAGGAAGCTTAAAACAGGCCTTGCCCTGTTTCACCTCACTTGCTGCCTATGATACAATAAACCAATACTTCTCTTTAGCAAGGTTTATAGCATTGTCATAGAGTATCAACTCACGTGTCTTTTGCTATTGATCTTGGAAAACGATTAGTTCTTTGACTTGATTTGGCAAAAAAGAGTCAGTGATGCATGCAAAAAAGATGGACTGTACACCACATGGAGAGTGTGCTTACATCTTTCTTTAACATTTATATCAATAATGTAATAATTTTATTCCTAGTACAAAAAGCTTTGCATATGTAGATCTAGCTATTTCAGCACATGTCCCTGAATTTAACATGATTGAAGAAAAAACTATCACTAGCTCTAAAAATATGGCATTTATTGCAAAGAATATTTTTTGCATGCTAATACAGCGAAAACCTGTGTAAGCCAATTTCACCTCAACAATCATGAGACTGGCATAGATGTAAATGTTGCATATAACAATACAGTCCTGATACACCAAGTGTTCAGTATATCTGTGCATCGGTATGGATCAAACTCTGACATTTACAAAACATATAGAGAAAACATAAGAGTTCAAGTTAGTGGAACAGCATCTGCTGATACCTGAGAACTGTAAGCTCTTCATCTGTTTTGCACCTGCAGTGTATGCATATCCAGGAATATCAGATCCTCCAGATTTGCAGAAAAATTACAAGCTGCTTAAAACTGGGAAAGTTGACTGATCTCTATACTATACTAGCTCACTGGTATATAGCCCACCAATTATTTGAATTGCTTTGACTGCAAAAAAAAAAAAAAAGTAATTGCATCAGCTGAAGGATTATAGAAATTCATTGTATGGACAAAATCTAGCTAAGCAACATCTCAATTCACACTATGGCTTTCTTCTTCTACAAAACAGCTTAGTAAAGCAACAGCAACCACCAAGCTATAAGACGGACAGAAATTACTTGATGACACTCTTAGCACTAATATGAGAAAATTCAAAATCATCCTCAAAAAATGGGGTTGTATGAAAGATGCTGTTATCCAATGTGCAAAGTTCTGAACTGACATCTAAATTTGAACCTTTATGTTCTTTCCTATGTATCTTAACTTGTATTACTGTTGTCTTTTTATGATGTGTTGCATAATCTTATGTGTAATTTAGCTTTTGAATTTTGCACTGTTACCAATAGACAGAAAATCAATAAGTATATTTGGTTCATTTTTTTCTACACATTTGGTTCACATTTTTTTCTGGGATATGGCTTTTTTTTTTTTTTATGTAACATAGGTAAAACATTTAAGGATTTACTGGTCAATCATTTAAACAGCATGCCTGTTGAGTATCTTGCAGCATTTTACTTCCTGCTTCCCTACTTTTCTTGACTATCTCATAAATTGTCGTCTTAATGAATCATTCAGTTTTTTCATTTATAGAAAGCCCACTTTTACCGGAAGATATATTCACGCAGTTGGTTCCATTTTTGTCTAGTTGCAGTTTTTTCTCTTCCTGGTGTAAAATCTTTATTGAAAATTTAAATCTAAATTTAAATTCGAAATTCTATTTACTTAAACTTTTATTTAAATTTAAATATACTTTTAGATTTTAAATACAAATAAAATATAGTTTACAATATATTTGGTGTAAAATTTACAATATATTTTACAATATAATTTTATATTTAAAATTATAAATTATACACCGCAATCTGACAGCTCAAAAATAATTGCACTACTTTAAAATCCAACAAATATTCATAAGAAGTTCTTGTGCCTCATTGCTTCCATCAACTTGGACATATTTCTAAAAAGCAGCATCCTTCATACTTATTGGATATACTAGCAGTATGAAGGTTTCTTTACTGTCATGCAACAAATTGCTTAAGCTTATTTTGGAAGAGTTCACAAACAACAATTTTTTGTCTTGTACTCCATTCATTTCACTAAAAAGACTACCCATCAGCATCTGTCTTCTCAAGCCTGCAGATTTTAGTCCCTTTAAAAAAAATCCCTTTAAAAAAATTCGTGTTTGAGTTATAGAGTAGGGTTAACAGATTATTTAATCCCTGGCTCCCGCACACTACTAATGTGCTATGTTTACAATCTTTAAGTGCGATTCGCTTTAAAAAATCTACATCGTAGCAGTAACAAATACCATCTCAAAAAGTTGAAATATGGATTTTGTTTCCCTTTTAAAAAATTTTTCTTTCCTGGAGCTAATTATTTTCTCTGATGAAAAAGATAAGCAGTTCTCAACAAAAATAATGAATATTTTTGGTGAGAAGTATAAAAATAATGGATATATGTAGCTCTTACTACCTGAGTGATGTATCTCTGTTTTAACACTTAGAAATAACACACACACACCAACAAAATCATTTTGTTGATTATCCTTGGGAATGAAATCTGGTCTTCCAAGCTCTTTATATAATCAACCGTTACTTTCAATTTACCATCCCATATGACAGATATTTAAGTAACTGAATTACCATATCGTAGTTAGGTTATTTGCATCCATGTCTTTAATAGACTGATGTTATTTGTTGAAATAAAGAGCCAAAATGGCTTCACTTCGGCAATGCAAAATTATTCAAATTAAGTGGATATTGAATCCAACATTATTTCAAAGCTGAATAGAGAAACTACAAGAGTTTCGTGCCGAATATATAGAAACTATGAAAGTTTCAGCGGATCCAAGCATAAGCCAACCTTTCATGACAGAGGCAACTCGTGGTAAAGTGGAGTAAGTTCTGATCACTTTCCTTAGTATTTCCCCGTAATAAGGAAAGTGATCAGAACTTACTCCACCTTTACCACGAGTTGCCCTTGTCACGAAAGGTTGACTTACGCTTGGATCTGCTAAAACTTTTATAGTTTTTATATATTCGGCACGAAACTCTTGTAGTTTCTCTATTCGGCTTTGAAATAATGTTGGATTCAATATCCACTTAATTTGAATAATATTATTTGTTTATGTTAGCCAGTTATACTGAGCTAAATTGTCATAGCGTTTAGACAAGGATTTTTGAAGACTCCCCCCCCCCCCCCCCCCCCCGAGTCTTTCATCCTGTTTTGTTTGCTTGGGGGGAAAATAATAGTTTGGGTAATTAATTTTGTTGATTTTGCCCAATCGATACTTTGCTGTTATATTTGTGATTTGCTCAGTTATTATATTTAAAAACAATCCTTTATAAGTATAAAGAAAGGTATTTATAGGAAATATTTTTATCAAATTAAGAGCAAACATTAAAAATTCGATCTTATAATCACAATTGAATTAAAGAGAACACATAACATATATTTCCATACCATGAATACTAAACAAACAAAAATTTTTAATGATAATTAAAATATATATACTCTACACCTATATAAATAATAATCATCTGTCTGTATATACACACACACACACACACACACACAGATGATTATTATTTATATAGGTGTAGAGTGCTTTCCTACATAGAGTCCTTGCACTCTACGAAGGTGTCCCATATTAATAATAACATGTTTCTTTATACATGCTGCTTCATTGCATTCTCTATGTAATCAATTTCCTAACTATCAAAAGTAGTTAGTTATTCACACATCACATTGTTTTGAGCTGTATGGTCACTGATGTACCTCCTTTGGTTTTGGGAGTGAAGCTTTCTACTAGAAGAAGTGTGGGAGGGTTGCAGATGTCCTTTCCACAAAGAGTTAGTAAGACGATTACTAACATCCATGCCCCTGCCAAGATTCAAATCCATAGCTTCTTGGCTGGAGAGCAGATACGCTAACCACTCGGCCAAACAGGCAGGCATAAAAGTATGCAAAAGAAAATTCAAATAACATTTTTGGATTTTTTTTTATTTTTTAAAAAAGATTTTAGTTGCTTTTTTTTGTTGTTGTTGTTGATTTGTTGCTAAAATCACTAAAAATAAAATACCATGCAGACAAATCTCAAATTATACATGATATTTTATTTATTGGTAATAAATAAAATAAGATAAAATAATTTATTTAGTCACAATATTGATATAATAGTTTGTTTTTTTAAGCTATCTATTTTAAATTTTATATAATTTAATAAGCAGAGTATCGGTTTAAAATATTAGACTCTTGTGGGATTGAGATGAAATTCAGGTATAAGGAGGAAGTATTAGAGCTATTGCACAAACTTAATAAGAATTCAACAATAATGACTGATGGGATATCAGCATGGATGCTAAAGGAGTGTTCAGTTGAACTGGCTATTCCTTTGGCTATATAATTTGAGTCTCAGAAGAGGAAAAATTCTGCAGGTGTGGAAAAATGTATGGTAATCCCATTGCACAAGGGCAGTGTAAAGACCGATGTATTCAACTATCGACCAATCATTATCTTAGGAGTGTTGATGAAGATTTTAAAAAACTTGTTTAGGGCTCACATTCAGAAACGGATTGATGGAGAATCTTTACTTTGCAATGAACAGCATGGGTTTACTAAGAGAACGTCATGTTTTAGCAACTTTTTCACATTCTTTAATAATGTTAAGATAAATAATTTAATATTGAGCAAGACAAGGGGAATGGATACACCATGATACTTTTGGATTTTGCTAAAACTTTTGACAGAATACAGCATGGAAGACTGTTTCATAAATTGGAGAATATGGGATTGGATTATAAAATATTAGTATGGAGAAGAGGATGGCTGATGGATAGATATCAAACAGTGGTATATGGGTGATGTGAGTCTGCAAGATTTAAGGTAACCAGTGATGTACCACAAGGATCAGTTCTTTGTCCACTGTTATTCAATCTGTATATTAATGACATTGGGAAGGATTTGACAGGCGACATAACAGATATTTGCTGATGATGCAAAGATGGGTAGGTAATCAGGAATGCTGCTGATATACAGTACTTACAGAATGATTTGAATAGGCTGGAATTGTGGGCATGGTAAAATAGATGTCAGTTCAATGTCAGTAAATGTAAAATTGTGCATTTCAGTGTGATTTGACATCCTGTTCCATATTATATTGGTGGGATAATGCTAGAAGAAACTGATAAGGCTAGGGATCTTGGAGTTTTAGTTGATAGGAAAATTAAAGATACCAAGAAATTATATTCTTGGTTTAATCCTTTATCCAACTGTAATCAAAGAACGTTTGCACGTGAAGTTTCTTGACGACTGCAACTCGTATAGATGCTAATGACTTCAGATCACTTGCCTTTGCATTCGATAATGCAAAGCACATATCCTTATGACACGTATAATGGGAAGGGTCACTACTCAGACCAGTTTCAACTTTTGTTGATGTCTCATCAATGGGAGCCAGACCCAGAAGTGATACCAAGGTTGAAGTAATCCAGAAATCATATTTCCATATACAAGTAGCCAAAAGGTGTCACAGCTTATTAACAAGATGTAAAGATGCCAGGAATATAATTTCTTGGCATCAAAATACTAAATTAGCTATATAGAAGACAATGTTCAAATCAATTTTGTCCTGTGGGTCTGAGAGTTTATTTAAAAATAAAACAGTTGGACAGACTAGAGTCCACAGTCTTGAGAAAAATTAGGTGTGAACAATGATTTCACTGCAGAATCAATTATGTTAAAAATGTAGATATTAGGAAAGAACTTTACATTGTTAGCATTCAGGAATGTATGAACACAGTTAATCTCAGGCAAAATGTTCATATCATTTTACTGAGAGTTGCTTCAATTTCAAAGAATTTAATATGTTTCATTTTGAATGCTATAGTTATTTCTTCCATTTCCTAATTGTTGCTTGAATAGATCAGTTTATTAATTGCTGTTTAGAAGGATTCCACTTCTGAGATCGATTATGTCAATATAGTTTTGATTCTTGCAGTTACATCTCTTTTCTTCTGATTGTGTGTATTTTCATATTCTGTTGAGGATGTTCATCATTGACTTTCCATTATTAGTCCTAAAAACAGCAGGAGAGCTTTGTTGCAGCTGGGACATTCCAGCTGACAGAACATGTTGTTGTATATTTAAGCCAATACAGAAAGTACATTTGTTGGCCTCATTTGTTTGTTTTTTAAATGGATAATTATCTATCAGGAACAGAAGGATTGGGTATTGAACCAAAAACCTTGGTTTGGTTCTTTGTATTCATTATAGGATATGTGGCATTTTGATGTAGCTTTGACCCATTTTTATAACAACATTAATATCCAAACAAGATCAGGGATTAGCTTCGAAAGCTTCATAAACATGTACAATATCTGAATGAGTTCAGAGATTGTTATAATATTAGCATAGATTACCAGTATCAATAATGTAATCCCAGCAAATGAGATACCTGTGCACAGGATTGTAATTTTAGGAAAGGGTTAACTTATGTCGACTGAATTACTATGCATATTATTAGAATATTCCTTAATAACCATTTTTTTTTTTTTTTTGCAGGCTGGACAGCACATAAAAATGCAATATATGATATATGCTGGTTGCGCAAAAAGCCACAATTATTAACTGCTTCAGGTGATCAGTTATGTATTTTATGGGATGTATCAACCAAACATAAAATAGCCAGTTTCAAAGGACACACTGGCAGTGTAAGATCAATAGATGTGCAAAAAGAAAATCCAGGTATGCATGCATTAATCTTTTGAGATATTGAAAAATGTAAATTTTGTTATGATGTGTAAAACTTGAACCAGTAAATAAAATACATATTTTTTTTTATTGTGATCTGAAGATAATGTATGTATATGAGATTTATCTCTCTCTCTGTTCTTCTCTGCCTAGATTTTCTCCTGGTCCTTTTGCCAAATAAGCTTACCAGACTTCCTTTGAATATCTCTCATTCTTTATCATGTGCACATGTTCAAATCATCTAAATCAGTTGCCTGGTGTTGCACTACCTTACCTCAGTCCTGAAGATATTTTCAGGTGCAAACTTTGTTTGCTTACATTGACTGGATTATTTGATTGGCCACTGTTCACAGCTGTCAGTCTAGTCTAGCCACAAATACTGTTACAATTTAAACAGTGGCTCTATCAGTAAATCATTTACAGCTTTCAGCATATACAAACCATATGCATAATGTGCAGCACGTAATGTTCGAAATGCCCCCCCCCCTTTGGTCTTCATGCATGCCCAAAGTCTGTGAAGCCACATATCGATGGTGACACACACACAACATCCAACTGAAACACTGCCACTACTCACAATCTGCCTTCAAGTTGGTGATGCTGGGGTGCCATTTCACAATCAGATGGTGATATGTGTGGTCGAGCAGATTTGCCTCACCTTGTGTGCAGGTTCTGAGTCCTGTTGGAAGGTCTGCTGCCTACTGTGAAACCAGGTGTTGTTTAGGGGCCATACTACAGGTTCCATCATTGTATTTTGATACACTTTGGCTGAGATTTTAGATCCTTTCTTGCAGAAATGCAACTTGGATACTCCCTGATACGTCACCCCCCCCACACACACACACACACCACCACCACCAAACCTTCACTGATAACCTCTCTGAATCCTGGGTGCTATGGCGCGTACTGTTTGACCATCCAGGGCATATACCTAATCATTTTAGCAGTGTTAAATGACTCTTCAATGGTGAAAATCTTCTCATCTGTGAAGAGGATATTTTTGTCTGTTGTTCATGTACTCCTGGAGAAGTGCCTTTGATTTTATCACCCTCTGCCATATAAGTTGTGGTTTTAGGAAGTGTCCAGTAGAATCACAATAGGTTCTCACCCTCAAGTCATCAATTAGTACATGTAACTCCAGTCTCTGGGGAACATTCATCTCTTGTGTCATCACTTTCTGTGTTCTCACTGGATTATGGCCTTCACCATAATTCTGTGTTTTGGCAGTCTGATACGTCTTCTGTATTGTTATCGGAATGTGTATCAGTAATAGTCCGATATGCATTCTACTAATCCTGAGTGTTTTTAGCATGTTGAAAATAACTGGTGGTTGCATTGTGAACCTTGTGAATTGCTATTACTACATGGTTCTTATAATCTCCCCACCGCATGATAACCCCCCTACAGCTAGACAGCTCTCTCTACTGATAAATATGCAAATGTTGACTGCACACAACACTATTAACGGAACAAAGCCTGCACAATTCTTTGGGCAGCATGGAGTATATGCAGAAGTTGTAGCAGCATTTATGGCAAGACTGTGTATATCCCTGTGTTGGGTATAAGTTTATATCCCATACAGAGATATAAACTGACCAGCAGACTGAAATTGTGTTTTCCTATTAATTTTCTTTTTATATTTTCATGAAATTCCTATTTAGCATGTTGTGTTTGCTTCCTACTCACTGATTTCTTCAGATATTTTCCCTCTATTCATAATAGATTCCAACTTAAAGCTTGCGGCTTGGCAGTCAGAATTTTATCTTGAAGGCTAATGGTAAGTTTTCATCTTGCTGTAGCTAAACCTCATATTTCTCTTTTCAGCAGTTCTTCATTCCAGATATTTAAATCTGAAGGCTCTCTGATTTTGCATCATCAGCATATTCTGTGAATTCTTCAGGTTATATTAGATGTTTTTTCCAAGTAAAAGACTCAGGTTTTTACTCTGTCTTGATGTATTGTCCATCAGTACAGTGAATGGTAGTGGGCTGAGATTGCATCCCTGTCTCACCCTGCTGGCATCATAAGTTTATCAGTTCTTACATTGTTATTACAAAGCTGATAGAGGATTTGAATCCCTTGGGTTAGATTTGCTTCCACCATATTTTCATGTAATGTTCTTCATTGCTCGTTTTAGAGCACTGTGAAGGTCTCATTCTGATTTTGCCATCAACATATGCTCATTCTGAGCATTCTGCAAGCTTCATGGAAAGAAAAGACCCAATAGACTGGTTTAAGTCATGGTTTCCTATCTAAAACAATAAAATGAAATTTATTCCTATAAAATTTCTCTTGATAGCTTTTACATTATTTTCTCAGTTATATACCAGAGAGTGAAATTTTGATCCCGTTTACCTATATATGGACATCTGGATCCATATCCATTACTTGCTGCTTAAGCGATTCTAAACTGAAATATTGCATCCAGCTCTTTAATTGTTATCTCCTTTGGAACCTCATCTTCACATTCCATTTGTTCGTTGTCTTTATATGCATGTTGTTATTCAATTTCAAGATAATTGTAACTGAAAACTTTTGGATTTGAATCCAATAATTATTTAGCATCTTCTGAATCAACACCATGAAAACCAATGTCTTCACCAATTGCAACAATTTCTTCAACCACGTTGTTCACAGGATTTTGAACACCTAAGTCATTAGCGCATTCTGCAAAAGGTTTTTCAAACAGCTCTCATACAGCTAGAAGACACTTGCTCCCACGAGTCATGAATGTTTTCAACTGTGTGTTTAATGTTAAAATTTTTCTAAAATTCTTGGAGCCTAATTGCGTTTTCTCCCGTTATTATTTCTACTGCCTTTGAGAATGTCTTTTTAAGAAAATAGGCTTTGAAAGTTGCAATGATCCATGTCTATGGGTTGTAGCAATGATGTCGTATTTGGTGGAATTTTGGTACATTTAAAGACGCATTAATTAAAATTCTTGTCACATATATAAAGGGATTGTCGCAATTAATTTCGCCACATTAATCAAACCCCACGTTAAGCAAGGATACCTGTATTTGCCTTATTTTCATTATTTTTCAGTTCTGTGCCATGGTCTGGCTTCTGATATTTGAACATAGATGTTTCCTGGTATGCTGAGATGTCTTTTGTTTTGGCATAACCTTATAGATGGGAATGATTGACTAATCTCTTGGGAGTCTTTTTTTAAAGTAACTGTGAAGAGACCTCATCATATAGCCTGTAAACAATGTAGAGAACTGACCAGGGCTTTTAACTCATTGTCAATTCTTTACTCTTTTGTGGTGTGCCCCATTATGAGACATCCTCCTAAACACTAAATGCTCATTGAATGTTCACAAATTTGGATCTTAGGCAGTTATATTGTTCTTTGTTTTAAACCACAAGCAAATACCTCCATTATGAGATGGTTTCATCTTTCATGCTCAGAAGAACAGTTGAAGATTATCTTCATAGTTACATCTCACACCCAGTGCTATTGCAAGCAAGAAACAGTTCTTTAGAGTGTGTGTCAGATCTAATTATTTAATTTTAAGACAGGAGGAGAGGGGACTTCCACATTGTAATATGAATTTTTTTTAATGGGGGTGGAAGAAGAGAAGACCGTGTTGAAAATGTTGGGTTAGAGCAGCGTTTCTCAACCTTTTTGCTCTTGAACCCTTGATAATAAATAATAAAGAAAGATACTAACAATGATATATAATAATTATATGAATTTAAAGATCATGAGGAAAACAAATAATAAGTGTTAAAATAACTTTATTGTTTATTTGTAATTTTCAAAATAATAAGATAAATCAATTTTAATAATTTCATCAAAATCAATTTCCACATTTTAATGGTTAGAAATTTCTATAAAATAAAAAATGTAAAAGAGATGATAAATCAAAATTAGACTAATAAAATTGAAGCACAAAACATAAATAAAGGAAAACAAAAGAAATACATGGGAAAACCGGGGGGAAGGGCAGAACAACTCCGGTATACAGTGATCATTGTTTACATCACACAAAGCACTTATGTAATCTTATTCACCATTCAGAACAAACTATCGATATATCAAATTGAAAGTGTGAATATATTTTCACGTGGGTTAGCTAACAGTGGTTGCCGCGTAACTCAAATGAAATTGGTCTTGAAACAATAAAAGTACTTAATACATGTGACACTATCATTAACAGTATTAGTTTTTTAAAAAAATTGGTTAAATTAAAGGGTTGAGAAAATTAGTTTATAAAATAGATTCAGTTATGTGTAGTAATATAATATTTAGTAAATTAATAAATATATAATAGAAAAAGTATAATAAAAAGAAATTAAACAAAAACAATCATGAAAAATCGAGTGGCCCCTTGTTAATGCATAAGTACCAAATAATGTAATTAATATTATTTAAACATATTAATTATTTATTTGAGTCTAAGTTTCATAAATACATAACACCTAAATGCACAATTTGTAATGATATAACTAATAAATTGATGAAATAACAAAAATTGATTGCTCAAACTATCGACTGCAACCTGAAATAAAGGAGTAACCTTCCCAAAAATTACGATCACTGTAAAGTGTAGTTTAGCCGAGAAAACATGAAAACTTTTCATATTAATGAGTGAATACGTACCTACATGCTAGAAAACACATAGGATTGATAAGAGACTGTGTTTCTCGTGTTTCTTGCTTGCACTGACTAAGCTACACTAGCTAGTGCTAGAACCAGCTCCAGTTGCCATATGATAAGTGGATCACGGATAGCATTGCCTCGCATCCTAGTGGGAGTAAATACAACTAAAGCGAACTAGAATTTATTCCTTTCGGAGAACTTTTATATTTTCTACCACTGTTTAAGTTCATTTATTTGCCACTGCTATACATTATTATTTCTCGCGGGACCCCGGTTGAGAAACGCTGGGTTAAAGAATAACATTGTCAGAATTGCTGGTTTGTGTGTTAATTTTGTCTAATTATGTTGAGCTGACAGTGTATAGTGTAACAAGAACCAAGATAAAGGATTAAACCAAATATATAATTGTAACCAAGAACCTTTGTTCAATTTGAGCAAAATTATGGGGACTACCGTGTTAGGAATAATTACTTTAATTTCCCGACACTTCGACCTTCATATTAAGGTCATCATCTGGAGTATACATATTTTGATGACCTTAAATTAAAATTAAATTTAAGGTCATCAAAAATCGAAATTAAAATAATTATTCCTAACATGGTTGTAGTCTCCATAATTTTACTGAAACGAATGCTGATCACTGTGTAACACTAAAGAAAAGGAACCTTTTGTTCAAGATGATTACTTTCATGTTGTAAATTAATCATACATCCAACTCTCAAAAAGTTCAATTTGTTCAAAATTAAGTTTTCTGTATTGTTTATTCATAATCCTAGTTTAAAATTATTCCATATAATGCTTACATTTTATATACTTACATGATTTTTCTTGATAGGAAATAAACACAAATTTTTATGCATATCTCAGTTTATAACAAGCAAGTACAAGAGCAATACCATTTGGAAAGGTCAGTGTATTGGGGTGTTAAGTTTTTTATACTGGCTCTACAATCCAACACACTGACATGGTCAATTTCTGTCTCCTCTGTTCACCAATATCCCACTTAGACACTTTAGACCTTATTCAAACTGAATTTTCTTCTAATATTTCAGCCTTGTTCACAATGAACTCTGGCTGTTTCATTTTACAAGGAAAATTCTACAGAGGGACATCCATGAGTGCTCTCTTCTGCCCCCCCCCCCCCCAGCTAATTTCTTCATGGAAACATTTGAAGAGAAAGCTCTAAACCCATATAGACCCACTGTTTTGCTATGCTTTGTTTATTTGATGTATTCTCCAATTGGGTGCATGGCTTGGATGCTCTCAACATATATTTAGCTTGCCTAAACAATCAACATCCCAGGATTCAGTTCATATTAGAAAAATAAAATGACAAGTTTCCCCTTCCTAAACACTTTAATTACACACCAGCCTTAATGGATCCTTGGCATTCTCTGTTTACAGAATACCCACCCATACACACACTCACCATTAGATGCATTCACAGCCCTCCCCCTTCAACAGTATGTAGTTATTATATAAAACTTTATAATAGGGATGAATTAATTAGTTCACATAAGTGCCCTCTCCACTGAATTTGACCATATTCACAAAAAACCCTCTTAGCTATTGGCTACAGTTCCTACCATATGCAAAAAATATTAAAATTGTTCAAAATTAAGTTTTTGGTGTAGTCTCTGTTCTCTCCAGAACAGAGACTACACCAAAGCTATCGCTATTCCATGTGTTCAAGGCAAATCCAAAAAATTAACAAAATTCTTTAAAAAAATACAACCTTTTGACCCCTTACAGACCATATAAAAAATTAGCATCCATTATCTGCTCCACCAAATACCAGCCACAGTCCCAGGACCTGCCTAGTGTTTACCAGGCTCTTTGTAGTTGTAAACAATCCTACTATGGCCAAACAGACAGGACAACCACTCAGGACTTGCTGACCATTCTTTAGACACCATCCGTAGAATACGCTGGAAGAAAGCTGCTCTATTCCATCGCAGCAATAAATATGAAAGACATTTCCTGAAATCTGCTTCTGCCTTAAGAAATGCCCCTAACCTCAACAAATTTGGGAAGATCTCATTTTCTGTAGTTCAACAACAAAGGATGCCCAACAGCAAAGGATGCTCAATTTAGCTCACTGGGGGAGGGCAGTATTTAGGACTTTAGGCCTACTCTTAGTTGACATACTTCATCATCATTACTTAGTGTAATGCCTGCATACACATCTTATTATATTTTGATCTGTGATGGCAGTTTGACTTTGCTGAAATATTAGAAGTATTAATTAAATTTATTTTAGTTAATATTAGTAGTCTGCATTGTAATTTCCTTAAAAATTAGTTATGAGTAGCCACCATAGAAAGCCTTACCACCAGACTTGCCTGTATCTTAAGTAATTTTGCTTTATCTGTTTTTTATAATTTTCACTTTTTTTTTTTTTAAATAAACTTTGTTACAGTGCTTTTTTTTTTTTTTTTTTTTAGAGATTTTTGCCACTGGTTCAAGAGATGGAAATATCATGATTTGGGATAGTCGAAGTCAAACCACAAGTGAGTTTAATAACCTTGTTAAACAGCTGCGTTAGTATTATTTAATTAATAAATGATTTTGATGTTTAAATATTCTTGATTTTCGGCATTTCCACAAATTTCTTGCCATCTTATCTAATGCTGGAAAAGAATGTTAGTAAATATTACTACTCAAAAAAATGAAAATTATATTTTTCAGGATTTATCTGTGTTAGTTGAAACCAGTACTTCAAATGACATCTAGTATTGTAAAAGTCATTTTGTTTATCTAGTGCATTGCAAGTGTTTATTATTAGATTCTGGTCTATGCACTTTATTATGGGTTCTTTAAACATCTAAATATTAGAGATAAACATGAACTAAATCTCAACTGAAAACAATATACTAATCCCAAAAACATTCAAAGAAGTTAGTTCTTGAATATCTTCAGCACTTACTTCAAATGCAGTGGCTCTGTGTGCAGATTTCTTTCTTCTTTTTTTTTTTTTTAATGATAATCCCAGCATGAGAAGTTTTTCAACATGTATGCTAGTACCATAGATAGGCAGAGAGTTAAGAAAAACAAACTTGTTAATATTTGAAGACCTAAAATTTGTTTAACAGTTTGGTGGAATACTGTGTAACTTTTGCTTAAGAACCCTGCAGTCTTCTCTTCAGTTTCAGATAGATCATTCATGCCACTTGTAATATATTACACAACTATCATGCATTACAGCATAACAAATCAACTGTCATTTTATTTAACTCAGCTCTTTCTCAGATCCATAATCAGTTTTAACTTATGGATCTGAGTTAGGTTAAAAATGACAGTTGATCAAAGACTAGAGATCACAACGTTCTTGAGAAAAATTATGGGAGTGAACCAGATTAGTGTGATTTTAGCATACTATGTCAATTGTAACATTGCTTGTTTCATTGAACATATGTGTATGCCCCAGGTTGAATATATGTATATTCAGCCTTGATACGAAGGTTGAAACATCAGGTGATTATTTTGGTTTTTATTTAACTGAAGTTTGACTATAACACAGCAATTGTTTCCATAATTTTTAAAAATGGATGATATTAGGAAATAACTTGCCATTGTTAGCATTCAGGAATGTGTTAGCAGAGCTAATCTCAGATGGTATGGTAATTTAAACAGAATGGAAGAGGAAAGATTAGCAAAACAAGTGTTCTTTGCCTGGTTTTCAGGAAAAGGACCTTTAGGAACACCAAGATGTAGATGAATTGATACACTAAAATGCCTTGGGGAACAAAATTGTTGATCAGAAGTTAGTGATGATATAATTTTTTCATTCGCAACATCTTATACATCCCCTGAGGGTGCGTATCAGAATTTGATTATGGACGAACAGCATTTAGTTGAACTGAAATGCAATCTGGTATGACCTGACATAGTATTAATTATGAAAAATATAATCCTCGAGGTGAGTTTGAGGTTCTCTTACATTACTTTAACTTGAATTGGAATGTAAGACCACCAGACTTCCTCTGGTAATGTGTTTCTTAGACTACTCTAAAGCTTTTGACTGTGTTCAGCATGTGAAACTGTGGGAAGTAATGAAAAGAATGGATTTTCCTCAACACACACACACTATCAGATTGATAGCCAACTTCTACAGGGAGCAAGAAGCCACGGTAAGAACAGGTGTTGGATTGACTGATTGGCTTCAGATTGGAAAAGGAGTTAGGCAAGGACATTTACTTTCTCCTCACTTGTTTAGTATGTATGTAGAGGACATCATGTGTGAAGCATTGATAAGCTCAAGACAGGAATTAGGATAGAAGGTAGATTGATCAGTAATCTGAGATATGCTGATGATACAGTACTCCTTTGTAATGACAAGGAAGAACTAGGACAAATTCTTGACAAAGTTAACAAGATCAGTAATAAGAGGACTTCAACTCAATCATAGGAAGACAAAGATTATGGTTTTCAAAGGAAATACAAACAGGGAAGCTCCTGAGAAACAAGTGTACTTAATGGAGAAAGAATTGAGGAAGTCATCAAGTTTGAGTACCTGGGATCCATTATTAATGTGAAGAATTGCTGTTCAGAAGAAGGTTAAGAATGACTAAAACAACAGTCAGAGACTTGTCTAAAATCTAGAAGGATGGATCTATCTCTGTGGGAACAAAGTTGAAGATTTTGGATGCAGTTGTTTTCCCAACAACAACTTATGGATGTGAGACTTGGAACCTAAAGAAGTCAGATAAGAAAAGGATATCTGCTTTTGAGATGTGGTGTCACAGAAGGCTGTTGAGGATATTATATACTGAAAGGCATACAAATGAATGGGTGTTAGAAAAGATCAGTAGAACTTTAAGGCTCTTTAAGAATGTTGACAGAAGAAAGTTAAAATATTTTAGACACATTGAAAAGATGAAAGGAGGACTTCTCAGACCAGTAATAAAAGCTGAAGTTCCTGGAAAAAGAGGAAGGAGTAGACCATCAATGAGATGGATGGATGGTGTATGTGGAGTGACTGATCTTCAGAGAGTTGAAGCCTCCAGAAAAGCAAACAACAAAACGACATTGCGAGGCTGTGTGCACATCACCGAGCACTGGAGTGACCATACGGCATCTGTGGATACCCAGTGAACATATAGATAGATATACTATCTTATTCCAGAAGTCTCTTTGCAGCACTGTATAGTGTGATGCATTTCATAGTGATGACATAATGACAAAGTTAAAACTATGCTTCTAGAACAGTAGACTATAATTCTCTAGTGCATGAATGTTACATGTAGCAGCCATGGTCTCTGAAATGAAAATAGTTGTTAGCTGTTTAGTTTTACCACTTTTTATTTATTTGAACAAATAATCCATGAAATTTATTAATGGCACTAATATTTCATAATATTACATTCAAAGAATATTATCCAAAAAAATAAATTACTCAGATATGAGCATGTAAGCATTCTAACAAGATATTTTGCAAGTATTATACATTCATGGGAAGGGTTAAAATGTCAAATAGCCCAGCTAATGTATTAAGTGCCACAATTTTTACTTTTTATTAGGTAATAGGCAAACAGCAGAAATTCTAATTCACAATTCTCACACAGCAGAGAGATGTGGTACACCAAAACAGAAAAAAAAGAAATTCCATTCAGAACTTGGTGTAAGTATCTTTTTAAAATTATATGCTTGATTTTTTTTTTAGATTTAGAGAGTATTTGAAAGAAGATAATACATGAGAAAGCCTCCTTTTTTACACTTAATAGTTAAAATATGATATAGAATCTGCATTGTGATTCAGGAATCCTTCTTGGACTCTGTTCTGCATTGATGCTTGCTGGCAACTGTTGCTCTGATATGAGCATGTGTTTTATATACTTGTTAGCATAATAAAAACAAGCAGATAAGTACTTTTAGGTATTAAAATGTATATACATTCAACAACAAGCAAAATTGCAAAGTGGTATTAATTGAGGACATTATTTCCCTTATTAATATTAAAAGAACAGTAGAAAGAATCAGTGATTCTTTCTACTGCTGTCTTCTGCCCATCAGTTCTTATGACTGAAGAGAGCTTAATTGCTCTCTTCTGACTAATCCCTCTCCATGCGAAATCCATGTTTGTGGTGGTGTCCTCCCACTAATGATACTGGCTCTTTTCATTCTTCCTCTTTTACCATAATTTTCTTCCTGTATTCTTCACTCCACTTCTCTTGAGTCTTTTTTACTATCTCCTTCAGATCACCATCACTGGGATCCAACACTCTGATACCATATTTGCTGTGCACTGCAACCCTGTGGACATCTGGAGACGGGGGGGGGGGGATCTTGCACTATTTTGGCCTCTTCTTCAGCCAGGATTAATCAACTAGTGGACTTGCCTGCAAGGATCAAGGGTATTGCAGTAAGTCTCCTTCCATGTGGTCTGGGGACAGGGCCAAGACTTGTATAGTGTCCAGGATATCCCTGGCATTCCTCTCCTAACTGCAGTCATTGCTTGTCAGTCAGTGAACATTCATTTGTGGCTCTGTTGTGGGTGGGGAACTCTGCTCCTGAATCCAGCTCCTCCTGAGAATGAAGACTTCATCCTCTTGTTTATCAGGGAGGCTTTCAACTAGCCCCAACCAGATTGAGAAACTATAAAATCATCAACAGAAAAGCAAAGTAAGAAAAAAAAAAAAAACATCAGTGGCTGCAACAAATACACCACTGGTCTTAATTTGGAAAATTGTCACTCTTCTTCATCTGGAAGAGTTTAGAAGAGTTGGCAGGAACCACAAAAAATGTAAAGAAACTGCATTCAAGAGATATCCTTATTGAAGCAGCTACAGTAAAAATAAAAATTATTCAATGCAACATCTATCGGGTGAATAATGATTACAGTCACCCCCCCCCCCCATACACACACATGAAATTTTTCTAGAGGCATAATGTATGAGTGGAACCTCCTTGATGCTCCCAATAAAAAAATATATGCTCTGAACTCGAGGACCAAGAAGTGCAGCCAAAATAAGAATAGTGATATGTAGGGATGGGCATCTGGTTCCCTCATCAGAAACATCATCCTTACCTTTAGCAAACCAGAACCCATCAACATCTATTAAAGTGGGATATCTTAACTGTCCAGTACGGCTCTATCCCAAGCCCCTTACAGTGCTTTTAATGTCAGAAATATGGTCATTCTCAAGTTGCCTGTCATGGGTCTGTCATCTATTCCTGATGTGGCAATAGGGAACATGAGAATAAAGACTGTAAGAGCAAAACACCAAAATGCTCTGTGAGAGAAACCAACTGGCACACTCCCAAGAAGGTCAAAGGTGGAAGAAAAGAAAGAAAAGGAGATACGAAAGTTAAAACAGAGCAGTGTATCACATATCAGGAGGTGTAGAGGCAGTAGAACACAACAATAACAACAACATTTGCTAAACCCTCTTATGTCAAAAAGGCAACTATAAAGGAAGTATCAGTAGGGATGTTGACACGAATATCAATCCCACCTTCTCAAAACTACATACCTGAAAGATGACTTGTTATCTCTTGTTTTAGTAAATGAAAGAAATCATTATGGACTCACTCCTGAAGATATGCCAAAAAGGGTCCCACTGCATGAAAATCCTCTTATTAAAAGATATTGGAACATGCACTACAGAGAATCAAAGATATGCCTCCAGACTCTTTATTAGATGGCCCATCAACTGATAGCATGGATACTTTTGCTCCCCCCCCCTCATCAGTATACCAAGTGTCCTAGAGGGAGTGGAATTTGACGAAGTCATATATTTTTCCAGAAGATGATGATGGATACTGGCCATCTGTAATTCTCCAAAAAAAAATAATAATAAAAAAAAAAAATAAAAAAATCCAAGCCTAATGAAAACAAAACCACTCATCATAGGAAGCCAGATAATACCACTTAAAAAAAAAATAATGGAAACATTCCTACAGTCGAATTGTCGTTGATTAAAACTAAACATGATGGCATCAAGGCTCTCTTGTAGAAGTATAAACTAGTATGTTTCTGCTTGCAGAAAACATACCTGAAATTTAGTGATGATCCAGCTCTCTGTAATGTTACTATTATTCATAAGGACAGGGGATGGACCTGTCCATGGAGGATTTGCCACATCTTAATGAGCAACCATATCCCTTCCAAAAAATCCAAATTAACACCAGCATAGAAGCAGTTGCTATAAGACTCTGTCAGAAATATAATAACAGTATGATGCATCTACCTCCCTCCTGCCAGGCTTTTTCTCAAGATGATGTCATATCAGTTACCATCCCCCTTTACTTTTAATGGTGGGGTGGTTTAAATGGACAAAACACTATGGGGTACAGTCCAGACAAACAGAAGAAGAGTTGTTGAGCTTATGCTTGACAACAATCTCTCTCTCTTAAGCACATGAAGTGACACCTTCTTCAATATGCCTACCTGAACATTCACTGCCATCGACTTAACTATCTCTTCATCCTCCCTTTTCCCCATTGTTTAAGTGGGAAACTGATAACCTATTTGAGAGAGATCACTTTTCTGTGATATCTGCTTTTCTACATAGACACCCATGTACTACCTCACAGATATCATGGTGGAAAATTGAGCAAGCTGACTGTTTATCTTTTCTTCATTAGCAGATTTTGATTCTGTAACAGTCAGTTCATCTCCTGTTGGTGTTGCAGTGTAGCATGTAACAGAATGTATTATAGCAGTAGCCACAACTGCAATCCTAAAACTTCTAAGCATGGTGAAATGATGATTGCACAGCAGCCAAAGAAGCCCAAAAGAAAGCTTGGGGTATTTTTCACAGATACCAGAAAACAATAAACCTAATTGCTTTCAAATGAGCTTGAGCCAGACACATCAGGTGTCAGAGCCAAAAGGAATCCTGGATCCAATTTACTTATTCTATATCAAGATCCACCAACAGCAAAGAAGTATGGAAAAAATCCAGAAAATGAAAGGTGGATATATCACCTACCAGCTCTCTACCCTAGAATACAATGGTTGCATTCCAACAGTGATTACCTATGCACAAAAGTGGTAAATGAACCACCTTTGTCACTTTGATGCCAACAGCTGTCTACTATATGTAACTAAAATAAAATTACTGCCAGAGCACCTCATATATCCAATTATCTTTCAGCCATGATGGAAGAATCTCTACAACACTTGACAGACTGCCATAAAACCCTTTGGTTTGTGGATTAAAGCTCTCTTACAAGCTTTAGAAATAGCAATAGATAATGTAGGTCTTACCAAACTCACTTTCACCATTGCAATCATGCATGCCAGCATGCAGCTTTTCTTCTATCAGATATCGAAATTTTCCACCTTGACTGTTATCTACCAGCAACTCTTTGAAGCTCATAGAACTGAATACTCTGATTTTGTGCCTGTCTATACAGACAGCTCAAAATTGGAGGACCTAGTGGGAACTTCTGCTTTCTTTCCGGACATTATCTGCACAAAACCCACTAGAGTGTAACAACTTTACAGCAGAGTTGTATGTGACAGAGCTTGCACTAAAATATATCAGCTTCTACTGCTGCCAAAGGTGCATAATATATTCACTCTCAAAGTTTTCTTCAGGCAAAAAGAAGTCTAGATCTATAGCAACATCTGGTGCTCTCAAATTCAGCACCTTCTTTTTTAGTTATGGAAGCTACATTTTGATAGATAAGTGGAATCCAACATATGTTGGATTCCAGAGCATGTTGAGATTAAGGGAAACAAGGTCAGCTTGTTTCTCAAACATCCACCATCTGTCTCTACTCATACACAGATTTATCAGACAAAAACTCCTATACCAGTGGTGTAGCTATCTTGGAACAGAGAGAGAGAGTAGTAGTAGTCGTAGTAATAATAATAATAATAAATTTCCTGATATCTACTACCTCCAAGGGGTGTTCAGGTTACTATGACGGCAATATGATTAAGTTTACATTATTATTAATCTCATATCAACAATTTTCCTCCAAATTAGTCTATTACTTATAAGCATTCCAGTATTGTCATATCTAAAATTTTGTGCTTCTAAGCTCTTCTGACTGAATCAATCCATCTAGACCTTGGTCTTTCTCTGGGTCTCTTTTCTGTCATCTTGGCAGCATCAAACACCTGTTTTGCTAACTTTCCTCACGTATCTAGTTAAGTGGCCATACCACCTTATATTAGCTCTGCTTACACATTCTGGAATACTAATAGTGTCAAGTTCCTTTCTAATATCTTCACTTTTAATATGATTCTGCCATTGATGCCATCTGTTCACTCCATTAATTTTTCTCAGAACCCTTATATCCTGCGGTCTCTAGTCTTTGATCAAGTGCTTTATTTCTAACCCAACTCTCAGGTGCATAACTTAAAACTGGTTTGAACATGGTCTTGTATACTACTAATTTGGGGTTTTGGGGTATAAGAGAGAAATTGGCTAATTTCTCTCTCTTACACCCCAAATCTTATACCCTTAAATTGGCTAATTTCTCTCTTATTCCATATAAATTTTTTCAGCTGGCTACCCACTGTACCAGCTGAATTATGGCAGCCTGCTGTGCACATGGTTCAAACAGAAAACGTTGTTGTTGCACGGCTGCACATAGGTTGTTGTCATCTCACCCACTGCTTCCTTCTCAGGGATGATGACATGCCCATGTGTGACTGGACTAGCCATCACTCATATTTTAATCAACTACCTTCATTTTGCTAACATGTACAATCATTATTTTAGCCACTTTTATAATATGTCTGAGCCCCACACACTTACTCACATTTTGTCAAACTCATCTACTGTCAACTTGGTTTTTAAGTTTTTAATCATGAAGCCTGATATTGCTCTCCACAAACTATTGATCTTTACCACCTTATGTAAAATATATATTTTTAAGCTTTAAAACCTGGAACAGAAAGAGGACAAAGAGGATTCTTAGGAGAGTAGATGAGGGCATCGAGCTACAGATGAGATTTGAACTTGCACGTTCAAGCTGTTGGAACATGCTCGTGGCATCAGGCGCACCCTTATGGCAGCCTGTCAACACATGCCAATAAATTTACTGAAAAATTTTTCCACTCGATAGCACTGATCTTTTCTATTTTACTATCTATTCTGGCTACTTCACTTGGAAAGCTATCATTTATAAACAGATTGAGGATACAGCAATGGGCTTTCCTCTCTGGCAATTACTATATTGAAGCATTTAGAAAAACATGCTCTTGATACTCTATTCTCAAAACTTCTATCTGGCTAAGATACATTAATGTGTTCTCTATTTGGCCATATGGCTCAGACACATTAGACTCCTTCCTCCTCCATTTCAACAGTCAGCACCCTAGAATCCAGTTCACTATAATGAAAATATAATAATAATAGTTGCCTTTTTTTAGATACTCTAATCACACATCTTCTCAATGACATTCTTTCCCAGTTTGCAACCACACATACACATTTTCCCATCATCTCCCCCCCCCCCATATTTTTCATACAAGATGCTACTTTACAGCTTCTAACACTATATAAAGCCTAAATCTGCTTACCCAATGGAATATTGCTCCCATATTTGGGGTGATGCACTAAAATCCTCTCTATTGCTCAATTCTATCCAGAAGAGGGCAGTCTGGCTAATTAATAATACCTCTCTCTCACAGACATTCAGTTTCTGCCTCTTCTATAGATAAATGCTTTCATGGACAGTGTTCTTCTAAATTGGCAATTATTATTTCTCCACTCTCTCTCCAAAATCATTAAAACAAGAGCACTGCTAATTTACAGTCCATCTTGAAACTCACCGAACCAACTTCACTGCCTCCCCTTTCATTCCATCTACTTCTGTAAAGTAGATGGAATGTCTTCCCCACTCTGCCTTCCCTAAAGATTACAGCTCTCAGCCATTCAAACAAAATGTGAACAGATTCCTCCTTCTATTCCTCTTGCCCACACATGGCACTAATGTTCTGTAGGTCTTGTGGCCTTTCATGTCTGGATCAGATTAAAATAAATAAAAAATATAAAAAAAACTCCACAATATGGTGTTAGCAAAATTCTTGTCAACAGAGCCTCCAACCTCTTTTCTACCCAAGATTCCCTTACAGCTGAACTCTCCTTTATTTGCCATATCTTCTTGTTCAATGATTACAATGCCAAAAACATCAAAAAATTAATTGTTTCTCCAATCTCTTCACATCCCTTTCAACACGGAGACTATAGTAATGTCATCATTATTTCATATATCTGGGACACCTCAGAAAAAATAGCCAGAACTCTAAAGTATAATCTCTGCACTGCCATTCATCTGAAACTGGTTGCCCTAATCTGCTCTCTTAAAGATCCTCTCCCTGTTCCAAGTGTTTACAAATTTCCATATTCTTGTAACTTATCGTATAATAGTCAAATTGGGAGATCTACTAACATCTGCCTAGAAGAACATAAGAAATACATCTGCTGCACAACTATGGTCAGTCAGGTCTAGCTGACCATGACTTGGTACCGTGCACAGAATCAAATGGAAAAAACTGCTTTGCTTCAGAACAAATACAAACTTGAAAGACTTCTCAAGTTTGTATTTGTTTTGGAGATTTTAGAAACCAACCAAATCTCATTAAATATGGTTGTGTTGAACTTTGCAATATTTGGGAAACTCTTACCCCACTCCCAACAACTAAGGCCAACCAACTTCACCCATAGGACATTAGGCTTTCAGTCTAATTTTTTTCCACTCACAATTGTTCTCTAGGGTAATAATATTAAAACTGTAAATACACACATTTTTGTGTGTGTTTTTACAGTTTTAACATTGTTTCCCTGACGATTTTTGCATGGAGAGTGGCGATTGAGTAGAATGGATTGTCAGAATTGGTTGAGAGTTTCTTGATGGTGAATGGATTCAAGGAGAGGTTTGATAGGATTTGTGTGTATGATGGTTGATTTAGGTCTCCTGTGATGAGTCTCCAGACTACAGGGAGATGCCTTAAAATCATAATGATGATTAAACCTAATAAGAAATTCATTCACTTTAACAAACTACTGAAAAGTGCCAACTGACATCACATAAGTACTATGTTATAGTAAAAGAAATTCACTATAGCACATTAGCAATATATAATAAACTGCTACTTTGGTCCCTATGAGTTTGTTATAGTGAGAGTCAGCTGCATTACTAACAGATACATTGGTAATACAGAAATAACTAATACCTTGTTAAAGATTGTTTTGCAAGAATTCAGTTTTATAATTACTTTACCTTATGAATATTGCCTAAATTTCTTACTTATTCAAGGTGCATCTGTGTTTTCATCTCAGGAGAATTCATATTATCATATAAGTTTCCACAATGTGTTCAGCAATGGAATTTGGTTTCATTCTCACCAATCTAAATGGAGAGCATCTAACTGATCATGCATATAATTCACAAAAAATGGAAAAATGGAAAAATGATGGTTTATTAAGCTTTAGAGCAAGAACAGTTTAATTTCAGGGTAAAAAAAAAAAAAAAATCATTCATTCATTGGCAAACTCTGAAGAAAACATTGATTCTGCCAGAGAGGCATGTGGTGAGGTTGTCTGCAAGGATAAAAAAAATCAGAACTCCCTGGTGGACACAGGAAGTTAAAGAGGCAGTGAAGGAAAAGAAGAAAGCATATCAAAAGTTCCTGTCAAATAAGTTAGCTTGTGCTCTTAGAGAATATAGAGAGAAATGCAAGAATGCTAAACACTGCGTAAAACTAGCTAAACAAAAGTCATGGGAGGACTTTGGCAAGAATATAGAAAATAAATATCAAGAAGGTGGCAAAATATTCTGGAGGTTGTTGAAGAAGCTTAGGAATGGAGGAAAGAGTGCTGTAAAAGGAGTTAGAGATGATAAAGGTGACATGAAAATGGGAGTAAAAGATATCCTTGAGGTATGGAGTAATTACTTTCAAAAACTGCTAAATGAATCAAGCAGTGATGACAGCACAGTGGTAAAAAACACTGACCAGGCATGCAGTCAGGAATACATATCCATACTTGAAGTAGAAAAAGCCATCAAAGGCTTGAAATGTGGAAAGGCAGCAGGAGTAGATGATATTCGACCAGAAATGCTCAAGTATGGTGGTATTATAAGAGTCTTACAGTGGCTGCACTGCATAGTTCAGAAAGCCTGGACAGAGGGATGAATTCCCGATGATTGGAGTAGAGCTCTCATAGTACCCATATATAAAAAGGGAAATAAAACTGAATGTGAGAATTACAGAGGTATTTCCCTACTGAGTGTTCCTGGCAAGATCTATGCAAGTATACTTGAGAAACGATTGAGAAGAATTGTGGAAGAAAAGCTGGGTGAAGAACAAGCTGGATTTAGGCCAAATAGAGGCTGTCAGGATCAGATCTTCACTTTACAACAAATAGTCGAGAAAGCATGGGAATATAACAAAGATCTGTATTTAAGTTTTGTCGATTTGGAAAAGGCATATGACAAGAGAGAAGCTATTCAATACGCGGCAGTTATATGGTGTCAGTGGGGCATTATATCAAGCAATACTTAGTCTTTATTTGAGTTGTAAGTCAGCAGTTAGAATTGAAGGAAGTACAGGAAGATGGTTTAATGTTAAATCTGGTGTGAGACAAGGATGTACATTTTCCCCTCTGTTATTCATTATCTATATGGATCACATTATGAAGGAAAGTGGTATTAAGCATGATATCAAAATTGGAGATGTTAGTGTCAGCTCTTTGCTTTATGCGGATGATATTATACTTCTAAATAAATCCGCTACAAGTCTGCAAGATTTTCTGACTAAATTGAATAGCTGTTGTAATAGATATGGTATGAAGGTCAGCAATAAAAAGACAATGAAAATAGGCAGAATCATTGAAAATGTCAACTGTGTTGTGAATGGAGAACCTGTGGAACAAGTAAAACATTTCAGCTACTTAGGCACGATTTTTACTGAAAATGGTAAATTAAATATGGAAATAGATAACAGAATCAGCAAAGCTGGTATGGTGGGAAGTCAGTTGAATAAATTCATATGGAATAAGAGAGAAATTAGTCGGAACACTAAATTAGCTGTATACAAGACAGTGTTCAAACCAATTTTAACTTATGGATCTGATAGCTGGGTCAGAAGTAAAACACTTGACCAAAGACTAGAGAACACAGATATGAGAGTCCTAAGAAAGATTAGAGGCGTGAACAGATGGCATCAATGGCATTATCATATTAAAAATGAGGATATTAGGAAAGAACTGGACATTGTCCGCATCCAGGAATGCGTTAGCAGAGCTAATCTCAGGTGGTGTGGTCACTTAAACAGAATGGGCGAGGAAAGATTAGCAAAACAAGTGTTCTCTGCCAGGTTAGCAGCAAAACGACCCAGAGGAAGACCAAGATATAGGTGGATTGATACAGTACAAAGTGACTTAGACAATAGAAATATAAGATCTGATAATGTTGGAGTCTTGACAAGTAACAGACTGATTTGGAGGAAAATTGTAGATAGGAAGTTAGTAATGATGTGATTTTTTCCTTGTAGTACTATCATATCCTGTACACCCCTTGAGGGTACATGACAGGAATTGGATGATGATGAAAAAAAAAAAAAAAACTGATTACAAAATAGTATATTTCATTGCTCTAGCCTCCAAACACATAATTCTGATATCTTATTTAACTTACTTAATCCTCTTCACTCCACCTGAGAGCATAGGTCTTCCACCACCATTTTCCACCGGACTAAGTTTTTTTGCTTCATCCAGTATCACATTTTGGAAGGTTTCAGTTTGCATATCAAAATATTTTTTCTGAGACTGGGTTGCTTGCCCTGTGCTCAACTCTTCCCATTTATCTGGACTTGGGACTGGCATGTCAAGTTTTCGCTAAGCATGACTGGGTTAATTCTGATATCAGCACAGCTCTTTTGCTGATATCAGAATGTGTTGGTGTCTTTATCAAGTGAAACAGTCTTTCTGAGAAAAAACCAGCAGTAGCAATCACACTATGATAACTTTGTGTAGATCCTCTCAGAAAATATAGAAGTCAGTCCTGTTAGGATGTTTCTGTTCTGTGATATTTTATAAAGAATCGGCATTAGAAGGTTATTTCTTGTACATACTTTATTTCAATTGATCTTTTTATTTTTTTATGATTCATTCTAATACACAGGGTGGGTCATATGTCAAGAAAGGGTTTAAACATTTAATAACTTTATTTATTAATTATTTTTTTATTATTTTTTTTTTAATTTGTTAAGATGAAATGCAGAACCTGGAGATTTCTTTTATTACTTATGAAAAACCACATCATGTAAATGCTTTCCATTTTTGGCTTCACAATGACAGGCCTTTTCTACAACATGTTTTGTGATAGCTGTTAATGTTTCTGGGTTGTAGCACCCTAACTTCTTCATGGATGTTCTCCTTCAGCTGTTGGATTGTCTGGAGCTTGTTCACATACACCTTTTCCTTCAGGTAATCCTATAGGAGGAAGTCGGGCACTATCGGATTTGGAGAACGTGATTGCCAATTAATTGCAGCTCTTTATGAAATTATTTGCAAAAATGCTTAGGAGTTCCATTGTAGCTCCAGCAGTGTGGGCAGTGGCTCTATCTTCCTGAAACCACATCTCAGGTCTTGCCTCTACCATGAGGTGTACAAAATTTTCAATCATGGCCTGATATTGCTCCCCAGCAACCATCACTGCATTACCATTGTCATCTTGAAAGAAATAAGGCCTGATGATTCCTGACGTTACACTGCACCGGGCTTTGGTTCTCTGAATCCCAAATCTTGTAGTTCTGCTTGTTTATGAAACCATTGAGATAAAAGTGAGCCTCATCAGACTTAATCAGATGGTGGATAAAGTTGTTTTCTTCTCTAGCCATTTGCTGAAAGTGGACTGCAAAATTTACACATTACTGATAATTATCAGTAATGTGTAAATTTTGCAGTCCACTAGATTATAATCTATTGGTTTTAATTCCTTTATCAGTTGGAGCTTATATGGAAAGAAGCATAAATGATTTAAAATGCATTGCAGTAACATCTGAGGACACCCAGCTAGCCAGAACATTTTTGGGTCGACATTCCTGGTTCTTCAATTCCTGCACACGTTGACTCTGTCCTGGCAGAACAGAGTCTCCTGAATCATGGCAAGTCACTTATGGAACCCTCTTGCTGAAACTTTCAATCAAGTGACAAATTATTGTTTCTGAGGAAGCATTTTGCACATAAAAATGGCAACAATATGATCTTTGCATTAGAATGATCAAATGCTTTCAAAATTAAAATTGCGCGATTTTGGTTCGTTATTGGGTTGTGAACTTTCCATGATTAATTTCCCAAATGTTCTTTAGAATAAGTGAAAAAAATAAAATGAAAAAAATTAATAATCAAAAAATTTATTCACATTTTAAATCCCTTTGTAAATTATAGGCCATCCTGTAGTAGAAATATATCTGTTTTGACAATTTTTTTTAATTTGAATGGAAATTTTTTTAAAAGATTTATTTATTTTTTAGAGTTCATTAAATAGTGTTACATCAGTTGTTTTCTGTGATGAAAATTACCTGTTATCTTCTGGTGCTGCTGATGGGTAAGTGTTTAGTGAGCTTATTTTTCTCTAAACTTTGTATTTTTTATTTTATTTTATTTATTTATTTTCTGTTGTGATTTCATTTATGATTGATTGATAGAAGTAAAGAATTAAAATTGCTTATTTCTCTCAATTATCATACTATTTTAATATTATAAACATTTCACGTATGGAGATGTCATTACAAAAGCTCCTTTAAGATGGATTGGTAATTTTTTTCTGATTTAATGCGTTCCTTAAATTAGTGTATTTTTTATTGTTCAGTTTATTGTTTTATTGCTCTCGGAAACCTTTGTTCAGCTGAACAGAAGTATTGTAACACCATTGCTGATGATTTGATGATATAAGTCAGGACAACTTGACATTTGAAATATCCCAGTTAAAACAAATTATTAAACAATCAACCAGAGAGTAAGAAAGAACCAAGAAATGATTAAGAGAACTCTGATAGGTTAAAAAAATAAGTAGAACAAGAAGAAGAGGTAGAAAAGTGCTGAAGTAAGTTAAATAAATAATAATAATAAAGTAACTCAATTAGAATATAAGAAAAAATAAAGTAATATGGTATGGTGATTCAATTATAAAACTTGATGGGTAAGTGTTTAGTGAGCTTATTTTTCTCTAAACTTTGTATTTTTTATTTTATTTTATTTATTTATTTTCTGTTGTGATTTCATTTATGATTGATTGATAGAAGTAAAGAATTAAAATTGCTTATTTCTCTCAATTATCATACTATTTTAATATTATAAACATTTCACGTATGGAGATGTCATTACAAAAGCTCCTTTAAGATGGATTGGTAATTTTTTTCTGATTTAATGCGTTCCTTAAATTAGTGTATTTTTTATTGTTCAGTTTATTGTTTTATTGCTCTCGGAAACCTTTGTTCAGCTGAACAGAAGTATTGTAACACCATTGCTGATGATTTGATGATATAAGTCAGGACAACTTGACATTTGAAATATCCCAGTTAAAACAAATTATTAAACAATCAACCAGAGAGTAAGAAAGAACCAAGAAATGATTAAGAGAACTCTGATAGGTTAAAAAAATAAGTAGAACAAGAAGAAGAGGTAGAAAAGTGCTGAAGTAAGTTAAATAAATAATAATAATAAAGTAACTCAATTAGAATATAAGAAAAAATAAAGTAATATGGTATGGTGATTCAATTATAAAACTTGCACTTGCCAACAGACACTACTTTCAGCTTCCTGGGGGCAAAAATGAAAGAAGTGGCAAATGTAATAGAGAAAAAGTAAGCGATGGTAGTGCTTTTTATGCAACTAATTAAGCAGCAATAAATATAATATGAGAGAGGATATGAAAGGATTATGGCAGAATCTAGCCAGAAAGAGTGAAAATTGTAAGTTATTACCAAGATACAGCAACACTAAGTTAAGGAGGAGCGCTATGATAACAAATGATTCAAAGCACAGAGTGTGTAGAAGAAATGGATGTGAAGGGTAAATTTGACATAAACGACAGAAAAGACATAAACAGAAGCCTTAAGGTAGCAGCTCTACATTGAACTATTCCATCGTCAGGCTAGTCCCCTGACATAGAGAAGATAATTATACTTGTAAGCTGACAGAAAATGATAATCGGATTGAATCTATAAAAAACAACCCTGGAATGGAAAAGGTAAAACAAAAATAGAAATGACAAAATATAATGCATATAGCAAACTGGAATGTAAGAGGAATAGCATATAAAGAAATAGAATTAGACCAACTATTAAATGAAAGAAATTTTAAAATAGCAGTAATCACTGAAACAAAAAAGAAATTAAAAGGAACTATGAGAACCAAAAATTTTAATCTGATATACAATGGAGTAGACAGAGACCAAAGAGTGCAAACAGGAGTCATGATTTGGATTCATAACCCCCTTTCAAAACAGTTAAAACATTATAAATTATGGAATGAAAGAATAATAGAAGCTAGAATAAAAATAGATAGAGGCTATTTAACAATAATTGGTTTATATGCCCCAGAAGAAGGAAGAGAATAGGATAATATTGATTTTTATAATCAGCTAAAAAACATATATAATAAAATAAATAAAAATGATTATGTAATTTTAGCAGGAGACTTAAATGCAAGAATTGGAAACACAAAAATTAATAATAATATAGGAATACATAAAGAACATACTCTAAACAGGAATGGTAAAAAATTGATTGACTTTGTAGTTTATAATAACCTAAAAATAATGAATTTCTTCTATAAAGATCAAGACATACATAAATATACTTGGGCAGCAAGAGGATGGAAATCAATATTAGATTATTTTATATTAAATGAAAAGACATCAAAATTTTCACTAGATGTTAGAGTTCACAGAGGATATGAAATAAGCAGTGACCACTTCCATGTTAAAATAAAATTAAGATTATCACCTAAATGACTACAAGTAACAAGAACAGAAAGAAAATTTGAAACATCATCAACTTCCTGCCATGTACCCTCAAGGGATGTACAGGATATGATAGTACCACATGAAAAAAATTACATCATTACTAACTTCCTATCTACAATTTTCCTCCAAATCAGTCTGTTACTTGTCAAGACTCCAACATTATCAGATCTTATATTTCTATTGTCTAAGTCACTTTGTACTGTATCAATCCACCTATATCTTGGTCTTCCTCTGGGTCGTTTTGCTGCTAACCTGGCAGAGAACACTTGTTTTGCTAATCTTTCTTCGCCCATTCTGTTTAAGTGACCATACCACCTGAGATTAGCTCTGCTAACGCATTCCTGGATGTTGACAATGTCAAGTTCTTTCCTAATATCCTCGTTTTAAATATGATATTGCCATCGATGCCATCTGTTCATGCCCCTAATCTTTCTCAGGACTCTCATATCTGAGGTCTCTAGTCTTTGGTCAAGTGTTTTACTTCTGACCCAGCTCTCAGATCCATAAGTTAAAACTGGTTTCAACACTGTCTTGTATACAGCTAATTTAGTGTTCCGACTAATTTCTCTCCTTTTCCTTATGAATTTATTCAGTTGACTTCCCACCATACCAGCTTTGCTGATTCTATTGTCTATTTCTATATTTAATTTACTATCTTCACTAAAAATCATGTCTAAGTAGCTGAAATGTTTTACTTGTTCCATAGGTTCTCCATTCACAACACAGTTGACATTTTCAATGATTCTGCCTATTTTCATTGTCTTTGTCTTTTTATTGTTGACCTTCATACCACATCTATTACAACAGTTATTCAATTTAGTCAGAGTCCTCCCATGACTTTTGTTTAGCTAGTTTTACATAGTGTTTAGCATTCTTGCATTTGTCTCTGTATTCTGTAAGAGTACAAGCTGATTTATTTGCCAGGAACTTTTGATATGCTTTCTTCTTTTCCTTCACTGCCTCTTTAACTTCTTTTGTCCACCATGGAGTTCTAATTTTTCTATCCTTGCAGACAACTTCACCACATGCCTCTCTAGCTGAATCAATCAGGGTTTTCTTCAAGGCTTGCCACTGAATCTCCAAGGTTTGATTCGTGTTCTCAAACTCTTTCATTTTTTCTTCAATAATCTTTGTGTATTTTAGTCTACAGTTCACATCTGAGAGCTACTCTACTTTTATTCACTTTAAAAAATTTTTACATGTTATTCTTTTCAATATGAAATTCAATTTTATCCTGCTCAAGACTAAATAGTGATTGATCACTTCCAATTTCCAATCCTCTGTACACTCTGGTGTCCTGCACCAGGGAGAAAACATCGCTATCAACAATAACATAGTCAATGAGACTTTTCTTATTCCTTGCTTCTTCTCTCCATGTGAATTTGTGCACATTTTTATGTTGGAACATGGTGTTAGTAATAACCAGTCCATGTCCTAAGCAGAAATCCATCAGATATTTGCCATTATTATTAGCTTTGCTCTTTTCTCCAAATTTTCCCAAAATATTTTTGTATGTCTCACAATCATTCCTACTCTGCTATTTAGATCCCCAACAAGGACCAACTTTTCCTTTTTCATTGTGTCAGTTGCTTTTTCTAAAGCATCAAAAAATTCCTCCACCTCTACCTTAGTAGAACCTTCTGTGGGACCATAGGCACATATAAGTCTCATTGTCCAGTTCCCCATTCTCATATTTGCCCACATTACTCTACTTGAGATTGACTGCAATTGAAAAAGATTAGCATCATATTTTGTGTTGAATACTATGGCTACTCCTTTTCCTTGATTGTCATCATTGCCTGAATATAACATTTTGTATTTATTGCTCAGAAAGATCTCACAAGTTTTTGTTATTTTTGTTTCAGTCACCCCTATTATGTCAATCTGGTACTTATCTAATACCTCAGCTAGCTCCATTTCTTTGATCAGGCTTCTTATGTTGATAGTACTGATCTTTAACTCTGGTGATGTTGAGTTGGAGTGTGTTTTCAGATTTGTTCCAGTAGCTGACTTTTCGCTGTTCGCCCTGGTTCCCTGGCGAAAACAACGAGGACTTGTTTAACCGGCGACGAACTAGCCGGCATGAAATTTTGTCATGTTGTACCATCATTTTTTATTTTGGTTTAACCAATAAGAATACAATTTGGTCGGCTAAATCCCATATTGCCAGCCCATCCTTTTATGTTGGAACATGGTGTTAGTAATAACCAGTCCATGTCCTAAGCAGAAATCCATCAGATATTTGCCATTATTATTAGCTTTGCTCTTTTCTCCAAATTTTCCCAAAATATTTTTGTATGTCTCACAATCATTCCTACTCTGCTATTTAGATCCCCAACAAGGACCAACTTTTCCTTTTTCATTGTGTCAGTTGCTTTTTCTAAAGCATCAAAAAATTCCTCCACCTCTACCTTAGTAGAACCTTCTGTGGGACCATAGGCACATATAAGTCTCATTGTCCAGTTCCCCATTCTCATATTTGCCCACATTACTCTACTTGAGATTGACTGCAATTGAAAAAGATTAGCATCATATTTTGTGTTGAATACTATGGCTACTCCTTTTCCTTGATTGTCATCATTGCCTGAATATAACATTTTGTATTTATTGCTCAGAAAGATCTCACAAGTTTTTGTTATTTTTGTTTCAGTCACCCCTATTATGTCGATCTGGTACTTATCTAATACCTCAGCTAGCTCCATTTCTTTGATCAGGCTTCTTATGTTGATAGTACTGATCTTTAACTCTGGTGATGTTGAGTTGGAGTGTGTTTTCAGATTTGTTCCAGTAGCTGACTTTTCGCTGTTCGCCCTGGTTCCCTGGCGAAAACAACGAGGACTTGTTTAACCGGCGACGAACTAGCCGGCATGAAATTTTGTCATGTTGTACCATCATTTTTTATTTTGGTTTAACCAATAAGAATACAATTTGGTCGGCTAAATCCCATATTGCCAGCCCATCCTCGTTCGTTAAGTATCCAAGTAGATACCCAACAGGGTGCACCACGAGAGGGTGAGGATTGGACATTAGGTCAGAAGCCCTGGTCGGTTCTCCACATTCCTTTAAAGGCTATGTGGAGGTCTCCTCTCAGTTATACAGCTTTGACCCTTGAAACATTTGTTTATAAAACTAGACTGTTGAATTTGAAAGTTTATTTTTCACTTGGTCAGACTATAAGAAATTTAGTTTAATCCTTTATCCAAGTGTGTGCAAACAAAGTTTGCGTCTGAAAGTATCTTCAGGACTACGGTAAAGTGGTACAACACTGGGCAATTCCTTGCAAAGATGGAGCAAGCTACCAACATTCCTATCTCAGTATCTCCCATAATGCAAAACACATCTCCTTGTGGATATGTATAATGTTATGCATTAAGGGAAGGGCCACTACCCAGACTAGTTTCGACCTTTATTGAGGTCTCTTCAGTGGGAGCCAAGCTAATGCTTTTGCCTGGTATCTCCACTTGGGCCTGTACTGAGATAGGAATGTTGGTAGCTTGCTCCACCTTTGCAAGGAGTTGCCTGGTGTTGTACCACTTTACCCCAGTCCTGAAGATACTTTCAAGCGCAAACTTTGTTTGCACACACTTGGATAAAGGATTAAACTAAATTTATTATAGACTATTTAATGACACAAATGTACAATGGTTATATGAACAAAGAATTAACCAATATCTAGATAAAATGAAGAAATAGAAATAGAATGGCTTAATATAAAAACGATACTAAATGCAGCAGAAAATGAGAGCTTAGGAAAGACCAAAAAATTCAATAAAAGGAAAAAACTGAAGATCTGGGATGATACAATCAAAGAAATAATCAAAAAGAAAAAAGAAATCTATCACGAATGGTTAAGCAGTAAAAGATTAGAAGATGAAATAGAATATAAAAGAATGAGAGCCATAGTTAAAAGAGAAGTTAGAAAAAGACATAGAGAATCATGGAACAAATTTGTTTCTAATTTAGAACATGATTTATATAAATGTATATAAGATTTTGAAACACTTAAATGCAGATACGAAAGAAAACATAAAATTAAACACCGAATTGAAATTAGAAGAATTTCTAAATTACTACACAGAATTGTGGACAGACAGATATTTTAAAAAAGACAACTGGCAAACAATTAACGAAAATGAAAAGCAAATAACTAAAGAAGGAACAAGGGGGCGAACAGCGAAAATTCAGCTACTGAACAAATCTGAAAGCACACCCCAACTCAACACCACTAGAGTTAAATATTAGTACTATCAACATAAGAAGCCTGAATGCCAAAGAAATGGAGCTAGCTGAGGAATTAGATAAGTACCAGATCGACACAATAGGGTTGACTGAAACAACAAAGACAAAAACTGGTTAGCTCCTTCTGAGCAATAAATACAAAATGTTATATTCTGGCAATGACAATCAAGAAAAAGAAGGAGTAATCATAGTTCAATATTCAACACAAAATACGAGGCTAATCTTCTTGAATGGCAGGCTCTCAAGTAGAGTGATGTGGGCAAATATTAGAATGGGGAATTGGACAATGAGACTCATTTGTACTAATGGTCCCACAGAAGGTTCTACTAAGGTAGAAGTGGAGGAATTTTTTGATGCTTTATAGCAGGCATGGGCAACCTTTCCTAATTCGGGGGACAAATTATTAAATAAAATAAAATAATATCAAATGAATTAAAACAAGTTGCTACTTCATATTTCATTTATTTATAATATAATGCTTTGGTATAAAGCTCTACATAAATTTTATAATATAATGAATGACATAACAATTTAATGTGAAGATTGGCCTTGTACTTCAACTACGAGACTATCAGTATTGACGTTAATATTACTTAAGGATAGTCGCTAACGCATTCCTGGATAGAATTTTCAAGGTTTTCATCCGTTATTCTTGTCCGAATTTTTAATTTATTGTATTTCATCCTCAAAAAAAAACTGTTCACACATATATGTCTGCCGAAAAGACAAATGATTTTTCTTGAAAAGGCACGTAAATTTGTATATTTTCCTTCCACCAAATAAAATTTATAAAAATCCGTCAAAGCAATGTTGTTAAATTATGATTTTAGCACTAAATCTGCCTGAAGCTCAATAAGTTCCATCTGTAAGTTTTCTGACACATTATTTACATCAGCATCCATTGGACGAGCAGATATAGCGAATGTGGAGTCTTTGTTTTTGAAGTCGGCAAACCTTGTATCAAATTGCTCTATTAGTGCCTTCAGTTCATCTTCATAACAATTATAAGGGATATTTTTATGAGTTGCTAGAGTAGGAAAATGATAACAATTTTTAGCTCTTATCTGACTTTCCAAGAATCTTAGTTTATTACAAAAAGCTTTGACATGTCCATGCAGTTCATGAACCAATTGTCCTTGTTTTTGCAATTTAAGATTCAGTTCGTTTAGGTATCCAGTGACATCTACAAGGAATGTTAAATCACACACCCACTCATCATCTTTTACTTGGTTAATTGTGTTTTCTTTTATGTCCATAAAATCTGCAATGTCTTGTCTCAGATCATAAAATCGTTTTAACATTTTACCTTTACTCAATTACCTCACTTCACAATAATAAGCCACATCTTCATAATCCGAAAATAGGTCTGCCAAATACTCCTTAAATTGGCGGTGATTAAGTGCCCGTGATTAATAAAGTTAATACTGGCTACTACAACTTCCATAACATTTGTGAATTTACTCGATTTTGCACACAGATTTTGTTGGTGGATAATGCAGTGAAATTTGTTAAATTTTCTGAATGGATCTGTAGTTCTATTGCTCTGTCATGAACTATGCCAATAAATCCCTTCTGTGCACCAACCATTGCAGGGATTCCATCGGTGCATATGCCAGATAGTGAACTCCATTTAAGCCCAAATCTCTCGAAGACTGTGTTGACTGTTTCAAATATATCTTCACTGGTAGTTGTTCCTTTTAACAGCCGAAGTGCCAATAATTCTTCTGTGATGTTGAAATCCACATCAACTCCTCGAATAAATATTGCTAGTTGTGCTGTATCGGAGGCATCGGCTGTCATCCAAAGCAATTGAAAATGCTTCCAATCTAGCAATCTTCTCTTTTAAACTTTTTTTTTTTTGATATCATCAGCCATAATTTCTATCCATCGGACAACAGTACTCGACAAACGAATATTCTCGAAGTCTTTTTTCTTCTCAGGACATATTATACCTGCAATATCCAGCAGACATTCTTTGATAAATTCTCCTTCACCAAATGACTTAGAATGCTTAGCAATTTTTTCACTTACCACAAAGCTGGCTTTGACAATGTTGTGGTACTGCATTCTTTGCTTGCTGAACATTTGCTGCTGGGTATCCAAGTTCTTCTTCAACTTCTGTATTTCATCTTTTCCTAGTTGTCCATCAATTTTTGGGTGATCCATATGTCTCAAAGTAAAGTGTCTCTTCAAGTTGTATTCTTTATTGACGGATACAGATTCATTGCACAGCAAACATACAGGCAAACCTTTATTCAGAATAAAATAATAATCCTCCGTCCAGTTGTCTTGAAATTGATGATTCTCTGCATCTACTTTTCTTTTTTTTTGCAATAACCCCTGACATTGTCCCAAATTTATAAGTGATATTCAGAACTGTCAAACAAAACTGTCTTCTACACTGCAGGCAATGAACAGAACACAACATCAACGCAGGCACTGAACAAAGTATAACACCAACGCTAGTACCGAACTGACACGTTGTAACACATTCACACACACACGGCGCTAGTCAAAGTGAGAAAGAGACCTTGGTTGGAGAAAACATAGTGTGTTTTGTGCAAGTCATATGATGTCAGCTCAATGTGAGTTAATAGAACACACCATGTTTTCTCCCACCATGAATCAGACAAACTTCACTGAAAGAGATTAGGGCCAGATCAAAAGCAATAGAGGACCGGATCCCACCCGCGGGCTGCCCGTATGTGCTTTAGAGAAAGCATCTGACACAATGAAAAAGGAAAAGTACGTCCTTGTTGGGGATCTAAATAGCAGAGTAGGAAATGATTATCAGACATACAAAAATATTTGGGGAAAATTTGGAGAAAAGAGCAAAGCTAATAATAATGACAAATACCTGTTGGATTTCTGCTCAGATCATGGACTGGTTATTACTAACACCATATTCCAACATAAAAATGTGCACAAATTCACATGGAGAGATGAGGCAAGGAATAAGAAAGTCTCATTGACTATGTTATTGTTGATAGTGATATTTTCTCCCTGGTGCAGGACACCAGAGTGTACAGAGGATTTGAAATTGGAAGCGATCGCTATTTATTCTTGAGCAGGATAAAATTGAATTTCATATTGAAAAGAATAACATGTAAAAAAGTTTTAAAGCGAATCAAAGTTGAGCAGCTCTCAAAGGTGAACTGTAGACTAAAATACACAAAGATTATTGAATTAAAAATTGAAGAGTTTGAGAAGAGGAACCAAATCTTGGAGATTCAGTCGCAAGCCTTGAAGAAAACCCCGATTGACTCAGCCAGAGAGGCAAGTGGTGAGGCTGTCTGCAAGGATAGAAAAATCAGAACTCCAGGGTGGACACAGGAAGTTAAAGAGGCAGTGAAGGCAAACAAGAAAGCATATCAAAAGTTCCTGGCAAATAAGTCAGCTTGTGCTCTTAGAAAATACAGAGACAAATGTTAGAAAGCTAAACACTGTGTAAAACTAGCTAAACAAAAGTCATGGTAGGACTTTGGTAAGAACATAGAAAATAAATATCAAGAAGATGGCAAAATATTCTGGAGGTTGTTGAAGAAGCTTAGAAATGGAGGAAAGAGCTGTAAAAGGAGTTAGAGATCATAAAGGTTACATGAAAACGGGAAAAAAAGATATCCTTGAAGTATGGAGTGATTACTTCGAAAAATTGCTAAATGACAAGCAGTGATAACACAGTGGTAAAAAACACTCAACAGGCATACAGTCAAGAATACATATCAATACTTGAAGTAGTAAAAGCCATCAAATGCTTGAAATGTAGAAAGGCAGCAGGAGTAGATGATATTCCACCAGAAATGCTGAAGTATGGTGGTATAAAAGTCTTACAGTGGCTTGACTGCATAGTTCAGAAAGAATGGACAGAGGGACAAATTCCCAATGATTAGAGCAGACCTGTCATAGTACCCATATATAAAAAGGGAAATAAAACAATGTGAAAATTACAGAGGTATTTCCCTACTGAGTGTTCCTGGCAAGATCTATGCAAGTATACTTGAGAAATGGTTGAGAAGAATTGTCGAAGAAAAGCTTGGTGAAGAACAAGCTCGATTCAAGGATCAGATCTTCACTTTACGTCAAATTGTTGAGAAAGCATGGGAATATATCAAAGATATGCCGGCAAAGGTTGGTCGATTGGTAGAACCTCTGCTACTAATGGCTCAGTTAAGTAAGTTTGAGCACGATTAGTAGTTGGAAGGGACCAATCGTTCAATGCTGTTGGCACACTCTCCCTGAATGAGTCTTTGGACTCCCTGGAGGTGTCAAATAATAATAATAATAATAATAATAATAATCTGTATTTCAGTTTTGTCGATCTGGAAAAGGCATATGACAAGGTGCCAAGAAAGAAGTTATTCAATACGCTACAAGTACATGGTGTCGATGGAGCATTATATCAAACAATACTTAGTTTTATTTGAGTTGTAAGTCAGCAGTTGGAATTGAAGGAAGTACAGGAAGATGTTTTAATGTTAAATCTGGTGTGAGACAAGGATGTACATTATTCCCTCTGTTATTCATTATCATCACATTATGAAGGAAAGTGGTATTGAACAAGATATCAGAATTGGAGATATTAATGTCAGCTCTTTGCTTTATGCGGACGATGTTATACTTCTAAATAAATCCGCCACAAGTTTGCAAGATTCCCTGACTAAATTGAATAACCGTTGTAATAGATATGGTATGAAGGTCAGCAATAAAAAGACAAAGAAAATGAAAATAGGTAGAATCGTTGAAAATGTCAACTGTGTTGTGAATGGAGAACCTGTGGAACAAGTAAAACATTTCAGCTACTTAGACACGATATTTAGTGAAGATGATAAATTAAATATGGAAATAGACAACAGAATCAACAAAGCTGGTATGGTAGGAAGTCAACTGAATAAATTTATATGGAATAAGAGAAAAATTAGTCAGAACACTAAATTAGCTTCCGTGTGTAGAGGCTTAAGTGCTGTGAGGACATCCATTAAGCTTCCAATATGAGGACTAAATTAGCTGTATACAAGACAGTGTTCAAACCAGTTTTAACTAAAGGATCTGAGAGCTGGGTCAGAAGTAAAACACTTGACCAAAGTCTAGAGATCACAGATATGAGAGTCCTGAGAAAAATTAGAGGCATGAACAGATGGCATCAATGGCAATATCATATTAAAAATGAGGATATTAGGAAAGAACTTGACATCGTCAGCATCCAGGAATGCATTAGCAGAGCTAATCTCAGGTGGTATGGTCACTTAAACAGAATAGGCAAGGAAAGATTAGCAAAATAACTGTTCTCTTCCAGGTTGGCAGGAAAACAACCCAGAGGAAGACTAAGATATAGGTGGATTGATATGGTAGAAAGTGCCTTAGACGATAGAAATATAAGATCTGATAATGTTGGAGTCTTGACAAGTAATAGACTGATTTGGAGGAAAATTGTAGATAGGAAGTTAGTAATGATGTAAATTTTTTTATGTAGTTCTATCATATCCTGTACACCCCTTGAGGGTACAATTCAGGAATTTGATGATGATGAGAATTAGAAATCAGCCTGAAAAAAACAAGAAACGGAAAATCACCTGGAGAAGATAAGGTAGGTTCAGAACTATATAAATACGCAGGAACAAGATTCAAAGAAAGACTTATTATTTTTAAATAAAATTTATTCAACTGGTATCCCCCCCCCCCAATAGAATAGAAAAAAGCAATTTTTCTGGGAGAGGGGGGGTGCTGGAACCACTTTTCGAGTCTTTAATTCGAGTCATTAGAATTCAAGGAGAACTGCCCTACCAGTCCGGAACTTTAGGGGGTGGGGACGTATCCCTATATTTCTTCCCGCTGGGGTGAAGGCCTCTCCCATTGCTGGAGGATTTGGTGACCATAGTGGGAGAGTGGACAATCACAAACATCCATGCCTATGTGTGATTCGAACCTCAACTTCTTGAATGGAGAGCAGATACGCTAACCACTCGGTCAACAGGCCGGAGACTAGATATACCCCTTTTTTTACACTTTTCAGGGGACTGATGAAAAAAGTGTAAATAGCAGGAAATGTAAAAAAAATTAAATAATAGGCTGAAAGATGACTTACTGCTAGTATGTGACTCTACATACTAGATTACAAAATTTAATAACTGAAAATAAATGAATTTACAATTACTTACATTTATCTATTTAAAAGAAATCTTTAATTGTTGATTTTTTTTTGTTCCACCTGCCTCTCCACAATGTGACAATTTGGCTACATATGCCCCATTTTCTCCTGATGCTCTTGCAATATACCTCCTCAAAACTGAGATAGCTTCCATTGCTCCTTTACTAGTAGGGACGGTAGGTTCTTGATCACAGTTTTCTTCACCAAGGTGGTTGGAAAGGATGTCTTCAACACTTGGTTGATCACACAACACTGCTGTGTGATCAACCAATGCATCCACATAGTTTTGAAACGAGGAAGACTCATCCATCACATACCAGTTGTTGGACTCTGACATCTCTTCTTCTTCCTCCTATAGTTGTTCCTCCTCTTCCACAAACGTAACTCCTGCCTTCTGGAAACAGTTGGATATGGTTTCAGGAGTAACATGCAACTATGCTTTGGCTACATAATGCATGGCATCAAGGATTGATATGGTCATTTGTTTTGGGTCCATACCATTATCATGCATAAACACAGCTTCAACAAGCATTTTTCTATATTTCCATTTAAATGCATGGATGATGCCCAGATCTAATGGCTGAAGCTCACTTGTACAATTAAGTGGAAAGAACACTAATCTAATGTTTCTGAGCTGCAGATCTTTCAGGGTGTACAGGACATTTGTCTAGCAGTAGTAGTTGTGGTGATTTGCCCATATTTTAGCATCCAGAGCATGCATGGTGGATGTGAAGATGCTGCTGGTCATCCATTCTGTGCTATTGGCATCATACTTAGTAGGCAGATTTTTCACATTCTTAAAACACCTTGGCTTTTTAAATTTACCATTTACCAGTGGAGGTAATTTTTCTGATCCATCAACATTGACCACGAGCAAAACAGTTACCCTCTGCTTACTGAGTTTTCTACCGTGATACTTCTCTCCTATAAAACACGTTTTACTTGGCAGAATGTTATAAAAGAGTCCAGTTTCATCAACATTGAAAATATTTTTTGGTTTTTAGTCCTGAATGATGCTGGCCTGGCTGGCCAAGTGGTTAGTGTATTCGCTCTCCAGCCCAAAGCTGCAGGTTCAAATCCTGTCATGGGCATGGATGTTGGTGATTGTCTGTGGAAATACTAGTGGTGGTGGTCGGCGGTAGATGGTGTTGGTGTAAATAATGAAGGTAGTTGTGGTTGGTGGAGACGGAAACTTGTAGAGTAGATACCCTCCCTCGATGAGTCTTTGAACTCCCTGGAGGTGTTACATAATAATAATAGTCTTTAGTTCATGTTTCCACTAGTTTACAGCTTCCCCTGCAACACTATTACTTTCTCCACACACTTGATTATACACAATATTGTGATGAGTCTTGAAACGATCAATCCATCCATTTGACGTAATAAAACCATTAATCCCCAACCTCGCAGGAAATTCAACGGCTTTCGCTCGGAGTATAGTACCATCGATTGGAATACCTGATGCACTCGTAGAAACAAACTACTCTGCCACAAGTTTATCCAATTCATCGTATGTCGATGTCCGAATATATTTTACTTTTTTTGACATAGCGCCAGATTGCTTTGCATTGAGTTCATTGCTTGACCTGTTCGTTACTATCGTGTTCAAAGTGGACATGGAGAGACCAAGATCTTTTGATTGCACACTTTTTCTGGCATGCCATTTTTTCTTCTACCGAAATATATTTTCTGTCTTTTTTCTCCATGTTACTAACATGGATCATCCACCACCGCAACTTGAAAGCAACTATTGCACACTAAATTACGTAGCAGAAATTCTGCAATATACAACATGTTTCTGAATTGCAACTTCGAACACCAACACTGCAAGCTAGTGAAGCGATATTTCACGAACTGTGGTTTATTCACTGATATCTAATATTCACGGTAACAACTCTTACTTGGTAGAAGTGTGAATGTGATTTCACAATTTGCGTGTGATCCTTGTTCACAATTTCAATACAGTGCTGTGAATGTGAAATCATATCACAACACGTTACGTGTGCCATGTGCTACTGACAGTTTAAAATTACTGATATGAAAACTTCACAGTATCAATTTCTACTGTGACTGAAAAATCATTGTATCGCTCATCACTACATCACTGCTGCAAGCGTGCAAGTCATCGTGATGGCAGAAACGAAACTACAGCTGAAAGCAACGCCACCTGGGATAAGAAATGTGCAGATTTCCGCAGAAATCGATTTGAATGAGAGGAAACCGATTCTAAAATCAGTGTTGCCACCTGAGAAAAAAATGCAAATCACATGAAATAACGTTCCCATTAAGTTGTTAATGGTGGGAAAACAATATATCGTAAGAATAAGCATTAAGACTGGACCAACGGAAAATGATGTAAATGGCATGAAAATGTAAATTGCGGGAACGTAAAAACGGGGTTTTACTGCACGTGTGTGTGTGTGTATTTTTTTTTTTTTTTTTGTATATTTTTATGCATTTTTTTTACCTACTCTGGAAACCATGCTCTAGAGACCAAACATGGAACTTTCTCAAGCCACTTTAGGCTTCCAATAAGTGAGGCAGTGGTTTCACATCAGGCTATGAAATTCATCTTCTACCTAAAGACATTCACAAACATCCATGCCCAGTCAGGATTTGTACCTGCAGCCTGTTGATTGGAGAGTAGATACACTAACATTTGGCCAGCTAGTTAGAGTATTAACTCACATGAGCATTAATAGTAATGTCCCACGTAGCAGTGAATTTGATGTGATCTGGTGTGACGTCAAGACTATGCAGTATATGATAGGATATTGCAAATTACCTTGTCGTCAGTTGCTGGGAACGATGAAAGGACAAATCACCCTGAGGATACTGAAGCAAGTAATCATTATGGGTGACTTAAATTAAACAAACATTGATGAGGTAGAAGAAAAATTTCGTGATGAGAGTCAGCTTTTGTGAGACAACTTTCTCAAACATCATGTAAAAGAAGGAACTGTATGTCAGAGAGTGTTGGATTTGATCATAGCATCAGAAGTGATCTCGGTTAACAAGGTCACTCTTTTGCCACCAGTTGGCGATTGATCATGCTATACTGATCTAAAAAGTAGCAAACTATATGGATGCTCTAATTAGAACAGGTTACATGCTGAACTACAAAGTTGGAAATTATTACAAACCCAGGAGAATACTATCCTTGGTCCATGGTATTGGTTACTGAATTAGCAATGCATGGAATGCTTTGAAAAGTGCTTAAATGAGGCAGTATCTGAAGTGTCTCTGGAGTTTGAAGAACAAAAATGATGGAAGTGAAATCAAAGGTATATCGGGAGAACAAGAGTGAGAGGAGTTATGAAATATATAAAGCGCAGGTCAGAAAAGTTAGGAGTAGTGTATGAAAAGAAATTGGCTGTGCAGATTAAAGGCAGTGCAAAAGTATTTTATTGTTATGTTGCAAGTAAATGAAAAAAAAAAAAAATAAATGTTTAAGAATAACTTTTAGTAAATGCAGACTGATGAGATTGTAAAAGTTGATGAGAATGTCCAAATAATGAATGCTCAATTTGCTAAGATCTGTCAACCAGATATGTATGGAGGGGTGGGGGTCTGGAAAGTTCTGATAAACACTTAGAACAAAAATGATATTAAAGCAACTGATATAACCACAAGAAAGAACATAAGTACTTTCATAACTCAGCTACTAGTATGTTCTTTCTTGTGGTTATATCAGTTGCTGTAATATCATTTTTTTTTTGAGGTCTAGATGTTTATCAGAAATTTCCAGACCCCCCCCCCCCTCATAATATGACCTATAGGACTACTGCTACATTGGATGAAGAGAATAAGGGTTAAGAGGTGTTGCACAACTTTGATAAGAATTCAGCAGTAGTGCTGAATTCTTATCAAGTCAGATGGGATATCAGCAATTATGCTAAAGTAATGTTCAGCCAATTTGGCTTGGCTCTTGACATATTTGTGTAACTTCTCAGGAAAGATCCTACAGGAATGGAAAGAATGCATAATAGTTCCATTGTACAAGGCTAATGCAAAAACCAATATGTTTGACTACCAACTGATCAATGTCTTCAGAGAGTGGTTGTGAAGATTTTAGAGAAGTTAAAATTCGCATACAGAAATGGGTTGGCAGACAAGCTATACTTTGGAGAGAATAGTATGGATTTACCAAAAGGAGTCATGTTTTAGCAATTTGCTTATATTTTATACTAGTTTTACATGTGAGGTGGATAGAGGGAATTGATATACTATGATACTGTTTGACTTTGTTAAGCATTTGATAGGATACCATATGAAAGACTGTTCCATAAACTAAAGAATATGGTATTTATTTAAAATAAAGAGCCAATAGGCTTCATTTCAGCGATGTAAACATTATTTGAATTAAAGGGATATTAAATCCCACAATGTTTTTAAAACCGAAAAGAAACTCAAAGATTGGAATCAAAGAGTTTCATGCCGAATATAGTAATTATAAACGTATCGGTGACTACTAGCATAATCTAAAGCACGTAGTCCAAGTATATAGTACAAACTAGGACAACTCGTAGCAAAGGTGGAGAAAGTTCTGATCGCTATTCTTAGTATTTTCCATGGGTGCACCTTTTTGACAACTCGTATAGCAGAGTTTATAAGTTCTTTTCGCTATACCCTTAATATTATTTTTGGTCTAGCTACTCACTGATGAGATCTGAATAAAGATCGAAACCGGTCTGGGTAGTGACCTCCCATCATAATGTATAACATCATACATCTCCTGGGAGATGGGTTTTACATTATGGAAAATACTAAGAATAGCGATCAGAACTTTCTCCACCTTTGCTACGAGTTGCCCTAGTTTGTACTACATACTTTAGCTTACGCTAGTAGTCGCCGATACGTTTATAGTTACTATATTTGGCATGAAACTCTGATTCCGATCTTTGAGTTTCTTTTCGGTTTTAAAAAACAATGTGGGATTTAATGTCCTCTTAATTTAAATAAACAATATGGGATTGAAATATAAACTAGACTTGGATAAGTGGGTGGCTGACAGACAGGTATCAAAAAGTGGTATATGGTGGATGTCAATCTCCAAGATTTAAAGTGACCAGTGATGTACCACAGGATGAGTCCTCAGTCCATTTTTATTCATTGTTTGCATTAATGACATTAGGAAGGATTTGTCAGAAGATATTCAACTGTTTTCTGAGGATGCAAAGATAGGCAGAATAATCAGGGATACTATTGATATACAGCACTTACAGAACAATTTGAATAAGCTGGAATTATGGACAAATAATAATGGCTGTCAATTCAATGTTAGTAAATGCAAAGTTTTGCACTTTAGCATGAGGAGATTTCCAGTGGTATATTATATTGGTGGGATTGTGCTTGGAGAAACTGGTGATGCTAGGATTCTTGGAGTGATGGATAAGAATTTGAAGTCCTAAGGTTACACTGCAAAAATTGCAAATACAGTGCAGAGGATAATTATAATGTTGAAACATACATTTATATAATTCATAAATGTTTCATACCACTTGTGGTTGTTCACTGAGAGTAGTATCAGTTTTATTAATATTGTCTTTCATTGTGTTTCTTGGTTCATATTGTTTACTTCATGCTCAGAGGATCTCCCTTAGTCATTGTCTATCAGTAACCATGATGTTTCTTGGTTCATATTGTTCACTTCTTCATACTCTGTGGATCTGCTTTGGTTTGCTAGACCAGTGGTTGTTTCCATATAGCTATCAATTGTGAATAGGTTTTACAAAAGATAATAGCAGACTGGTTTCCCCTTTACCTTCTTTACTGTGGCACTGCATCTAAAACAGTCGTCTAACCTTGTATGCAGAGGTCCACTCAATAACCATTCTAGGCTCCTTGATTTCTGCCTATAATTTAGTTACTCCTTTCCCCTGCAATGTCCTCACTTCCCATGCTATCTAACCTTATGATTAGCAAGGACCAGTAATTGAGAGAGAGAGAGAAATGCACTCCCTTCAAGTGGAAAATTTGATAAAGAAAATTTAGTAAAGACAGTCACCATCACCTCTAGCCTTAAAATACTCTAGCATTTGGGGTGGGGATTTAAAGCTGAATTAAGCATAGAGACAAATTTGCTGTGCAATATCTAATCCTTAAGCCACCTGTATTACTAATGCACATCCATAGTACCATGGTGCTATAAATTTAAAACCTTTAAGAAGTATTGTTTCCCTTTTTACATTGTATCATATTGTGAATAAATTATGAAGTATTGGTAGGTCTAACTTCAGTATGTGGCTATGTTCATTAATCTTGAGCTCCTGAATAATGAATGAAAAGGAAGAGAGTATTTTTATTTAAGTTAGGAATTATATAACAGATTTAGAGAAGATTATGGGGAACTTATAGATATCCCTTCTGATGAGCAATTACTGTAGGGTAATATATGTAGAAAATGTATGCAGCAGAAACTGAAGTAAACATGTATAATAGGAAATGGAGAGAATCATTAGAAATGGGTCATTAATTGTTAGTTGGCTGAATGAATAGTCTGCATACTCTCAGTTTATGGGTTCAAATTTTTACTGTGGGCATGGATGTTTGTGAAAGTCTTTAGGTGGTTGATTTTTATTGTATAGTGTTAAACCACCATCCTGTTTATTAGAAGTCTGATGTGCCTTAAAGTATTGTTTGGTCATGAGTATTCTGATTACCTTTTTCTTTATATTCTCTCCACGGTGTCTTTTTTTTCTCAGCTCTTGCTTTATATATCTACTTATCTTCTTAACTCCCATTTAGTCTATTCTCCTGACCATGGGTATGCATCTGATAACGCTTCTCTCAAACATCCTGTGACCACTTCCTATGCACTACTGACATTCTTTCCTTGTAGCTTCTTAAGCCATATGGGACCGCTCCAAGCTGCCTTCTAAGTCTGTCATAATTACCACCTTAATAATTCAGCAAAACCATTTCTTCAAAGAGAATTCCACATGCTAAGCAACCTCCCATAACAAGACTGCATCATCTCTTTCCCTGGCTGGAGGGAGTACATCTATCTTGGTTACTGATACAGCTTCTGGTGCTGTTACCAGATCCAACACACTCAAATCCCTCCATGACATGCTGTTTCAGGTAATTATCCATTGGAAAGTGTATAAATTCCACTTCCATTGTAATGTTTGGTTTATTTGTAATTTGTAGTTTATTATATTGTTTATGATGTTACTTTTTTTCTCAATGTATTTCTCCTGTTACTTCGTTATTTTCGTGGTTGCTTGAGATTGTTCAAAATGCCTGTGTGCTCTAATCTATAACTCACATATAATACTATTATTTGACTTTAGTGCTATCGTAATCTACTTAGCTTACCCCCCCCTTTCAATGCCGTTGTTGTAACGATTCTTGCTTATTATATTGTACAACTTTGTATTTTATTATTCAATCTTTTTCTATCTAAACCTCCTTCTATATTAACCTTATCGACTGCGCTATTTATGTTGTAACCTTTTCTTCCTTATTATAACTATCCTACCGCTGCGCCATTTATGTTGTGTCGCTTCTTCTTATTCACACTTATTTTAAACCTTTGTTACTTTATCTCTGTAATACACTATCGGGTAGCACGTGGTACCTCTGAGTGACAATGGAATTTCCTCGAGATAGAGGCTGTACCAGAGTATCAGAGTGTCTAAGATTTACCTCTCGTAAAACGCCAAGAAATTTATTTGTTTCGCTGCGCCACTTAGTGCTATTAGATTATTAAACATTAACAACCAAGAGGTAATCTCTGGACAGTACTTAATGATACTTATCAACTCTGCAGACGTGGCCAAAATATACCCTTTTAAAATAGCCCTTTTAATATCCCGCATAGGTTCGCATTAATATTTTATAAGCAGTGCATCAGATTCCAGAAATTACAGAAACTCTTTGTTAGAATCAAAAGCAAGGTTTATTATACTCAAAAGTTGGTACACATAATAACACTAAATCAAATCCCATCTTAAGGGAGTTTCAGATAAGGTATATAAAATTCAAACACTACTATTACACTTATAAAATATTATACAGTAGCTTCCTAAAGTATGAATTATATTAACCTTCGCTAGTGCATTAATCATGTACTATTATCACAATCAATCTAAGACTCTGTAGCTCTGTCAGACTACACAAGATAACATTCATATCTTTCACAATCTCTTAATATTATGCCAATTCTTTACTTTAAACATATCCTTGATTTCATTCAATATGATGGCTAACTTTAACACAACGACAGATAATAAACATAAATTCAATATCCTTCTAAAGTCCTAGCAATACAACCTTATCCTATATCATTAATGTTCCCTTTTTAACATATTAACGTGGCACAAATCTTTTATTCATATTCAGTGAAACACAAACAAAGTCTACTTATCTTCCTTTATGGCTCTTTATGACATCATAAGTTCACAGGAAACTGGCCTTCCGTGGACAGCCGGACTTTTCCGCGGAGATACTGTCGCCGAAACTCGCGACTGCCGGTACCGGGCATTGGCACCCTTCCTCGCCTTGAGAGGGGAACACACCAGAGATCCAGGAGAAAAAAAAGCCTTGCTACGGGGTCGCATGACCCTTATATTACCCTCCTCTTTCTCGGCATTTCTCGCCCCTTTCGATGTTCAGCCAACTACTACGTCACGGCATCCATCGTCTCCGCCGCTAATCGCACGTACGATGACGTCATTGTTTACTCGGGGCGATCCGCTCCCTCGCGTAACCTTTGGACTTGACTCTCCCCCCCCCCCCCAACTGTTGAATATGTGCTTACATTCAATAATTCTTTTATACATGAACTTTTCTAATGCTCTGTTTACTGTTTTATACCTTCAATATTAATTTAATCACATTCGTGAATGGCACAGAATACATACTTATTTAACCTTTTCATAACAGAACACACTTGATTTATATATACATAATACTTATTCTATACTTAGAGGCAATTTATTGTATTTATCTCATTCTTTTGTTTGGAAAAGCATGTTAGACTGTGATAAGATAGGAATACATAAATTTCCGCTCTATCACAATCTAACACCGTTAAGTATACTCGTGCTAGAATTGTAGATTTAGGAAAAGCTTCTGGCTGTGGCCAAATCCTTAATCTATGTTGCTATAATTTAAATGTATTAATCCTTAAAAATTTATTTTTGTTAATGACTGCGCCATTAAGAATCGTGTAAAAGAATTTTCTATTTTTCCTTTACATATAAGAGAATAGTTTTGCTAAGCACGTATAATTACCCTGAAAACAATTTTATCTCAAGCAACTCTGAATTACTCAGTCATGGCTGTTACTTGACTTGGGTCACACAGGTTCGATTTGTTTTTATGAGACTGTGCATTGGCTAATAAAGATCAGGCAAGCTATTAACAAACCCAAACATGTTTATTCTAATTTAGACAATTTATATACAAAAAGTAATGGGACATATCATGTGCCTGATTCTCCACACATTCATTAAAAAAATTCACTTAAAGCTAGACAAAGAAATTATTTACACTCAACTTATTAGACACGTGGATGGATTTTCACATATATAACCTTACTCTCATTATAAATAATAAAAGGTAAAATTATACTATACGCATTCTAAGCATCATATAACACAAGCCCTATTCAAGATTACAATATTCTATTATACACATTCCAACTGACTTTCGGCATTCTGACCTCTTCAACACATGCCATTAGTTAAACAGAATCAACATTTATCATCTGTATACACAATCTAGGTTATTAACATAAAGCAATCTACTTACAAGCTCACTATTTCATTGTACAGTCCTGAATCCAAAAGGAGTAAGGGGTGAATTCCGCTGGTTCCTTTCTTAAACTTACGATTGGGCACTATCCTACGGTAGTCATCTGGCGATTTCCTCCCTTGTAACAGTACTGCATTTCTTCGTTGATGTCAGTAACTGGATCGGCGGTGATAAATCAGCACGCACTTGGATTGATATACTCGTCAAAGAATTTTACAGAAGGCTACCTTGAAATATGGCCATTTCTACCAGCGAATTCCCCATGATCTCCAGAACTACTGCTCGTGGGACCTCGACTCTTCCCCTCCTCGAAAATCTCTTTCTCCCCTCAATCTTCCCCTTTTATATCATTTGCCATCCCTTGGCCTTCCTTCCAAAATGTCCTGGATTTATTGGAGGCTTCTTATGTTAGGTTTTGGCAGCAAAACTCATATAATCTGGTAACCTTTGAGACTGTTGTTGGCCTTCAGTTCACCAGCCTAATCCTGTCTGATCTTTTTAGTTACAATTGCTTATGGTTCTACATTCGGTTATTCTTACATTATATTACAAAATTTTATTACATTACAGTAGGTTACATACATTTCTAATTATATGTATTTGATGGCCCATGTAAAATCGATATAGGTGAAAAATATTTCTATTTTTCACCACAAGAGATTTTACACCATCTTGCCATGCTCCTGTACCTTTCCCAATAATAATTGCTTGCACTCATTGTGTTAATCTGATGATTCATAGCATCCACATCTTCCTATGGATTACTTCCTCCTGATCTACATGCAGCCATCCAACAATATATTATGTCCCGTTGGCCTCTATCTCACACCAAATAGTCTCAAATGAACCATCTCCCCAAGATCTAATATCCTCTTCTATTTCTATTGGTTGAAATTCTTCAACTGTCATCAGCAATACTCCACCTCCTGTCCTATATCCTCTGTCCTTCCTGAAAATACAATTCTCTTTACATTCTATCCTTGTAACAATATCATTTTCTGGGCAACCAGCTCTTTCTGATGCCTATAATTTTTGGATCAAGTCAAACTGACCACTGCCAAAAACTCCATTTCTTTATTTTTCATGCTTCTGACATTTGTGTATATGCATTACAACATCCCCATGGATCCACATCTACCCTTGTGTAATGTCATTACCAACCTATTCAGATTTGAAACATGTGAAACTGAATTCAGCATTGCATGATCATTTCTGTAGACCCACTCATTTGTCTTAGGGGTGACTGAACCCACACTTGACTGCATCCTCTTCCCCTAATTCTTCTAGTTTTCCCAATTTTGCACTTTCAACCTCTCAGTTAACAACACTTCCAAACATCTAACTCCAGAAGTATTTAAATGCAGTCCAGCAGGCATACACAAGTCCTTTTACATCAAATTCACTCCATACATCTATAAATTACACGCCATTCCTCCTGCACAATCTTCTCAGTAACTCATTCATTACCAATCATGGTCCTTCTCATTTCAGTCATCTCATACTGAGAGATCAGGCTTGCAATCTTCACTTTCTTGCTGCTCTTTTTTATTTCTGTCAGTAATTCTTTCATATCTTCTCTCGTTGCATATTTTTCATCTTTCAAATCATTCATTCCACTCAAAACAATCAATTCTTTCACCTCTCTCTTCTGTGTAATAACATTCTTGATTTTTGCACCTGGAAATATGCTTTCATGACTCTCTTGAGCACCTCTTATTATCAGATCTCCACACATTACCTTCTCCTTACTCCCAGTTTCTTGCACTTTCATACTTTTCTCATTCAGTTTTTCTTTCATTCTTCCCCCTGCTGTGCCACATCCCATTAATTTCTCCAGCTGATCTAGCTTGCATTTTATCTTGTGAAGGACTCTTGTAAGTGCTCTGTTTCACTTCTCCCTGTCACCTCTTCATCTACATTACTTTCAGGCACTTCTTTCATACTCTCATTCTTATTTTGTACACTGTTGTTCACTCTTTCCACTATATTCTATATAATACTTTCATTATCTTGCCTTACATTAGTTGTACTTCACTTTCTCACTTTCTGCACAACTTGCATTGCTTGCAGCACACAAACACATTTCTGATGCTCGCTCACTCTTTCATACCATAAACCATTTCCTCTTTGCAATGAATACATTGAACCCTCACTACATCATAGGAAATCCCATATGCCAAACTTAGTGAACAGGTAATTCTTGGCTGCCGGTTTCCTCATAGCATTGGTGCCATGAAAAATGGAGGATTAAGGAATAGAAACAAATTCCACCTGATGTCTGCTGCATATTGGTGGAAAGCCTCCCTTAAAGGGTGCAGGAGGTGATCAAAGCCAAAGATGGGGCATAACTGATATTAGGGTTTGTCTGCTAGTATCAGTTGTAAATTGCTAAGGTGTCTGGACAATTATTGGCTGTGTGTGTGTGTGTGTGTGTGTGTGTGTGTGTGTGTGTGTGTGTGTGTGTGTGTGTGTGTGTGTGTGTGTGTGTGTGTGTGTGTGAGAGAGAGAGAGAGAGAGATGTGTATATATATATATTATATTTATTTGGGATCAAAAGTTTATGAAAAATTTTTATCTATAAAGCATTTTTTTTTATATAATAGAATCATCAAAGTTTGGGATTTACGAAAGACTTACAGCTTGCAGAAAAAAAATCACATGCCTGCATATCAGTTGCCATATTGTGGTGAGAGCACTAAAGCCCATGGTTAGTTATCTTTATAGAATATATATATATATATATATATATAATTTTTTTCATGCAGCTTATTTTAAACATATTGCAGGTCCTTTTGAGCAATGTAAAAATTCTAAACTTGGGAAACTTAATAAAGCTGATGTCAGGATTCTTGATTACAGTCAGCATTGCAAAGGCAAGACATTTTTTTTTTTAAAAAACTGGCATACTAGATAAAGAAGACTTGTATATGGTAATATTTTTGGACTTTGCAAAGGCTTTTCACAGATTGCCGCATGGCAAGTTTGGAGTATAAGTTCATGTAGTAAGATAGAGTTAACAAGGGTGTCAATGAGGTAGTCTTGACAAATTAGAGTAATATATAGAAGAGATTAAACATGGTGGGTAATTGGGGGGTGCTTGGAGGATGGTGGATGAGTAGAATGTATATCCAGAATGCGTTGTGAATAAATTTAATCTATGTTATGAAAAATAGTTTACTAGTTGAAAAAAAAACAAAAAAACTTATAATGCTTCTGTTGATTTATTATTGTTTATATTAATGATGATAATAATCTGTAAAGCAATAAAAAATCATCTGACATGCTGACAGAATAAATCATCTGTGAATTATTATTTAATTTTTTTTTTCCCCATGATCATCACAGTTTTTTTTTTTTTTTATACCTTCTGCATTTTGAATCCTGTAGGAAGCTTATGTGATAATCTTTCATATCCTCATGCTTTAGTTCTGCATTTATTCTGTAAAAGACTGCAAAATTTCATAACATTTTATTTCATCTGCTGCTTAATAACAATCCCCTTTAACAAACAGTAACTGCATCAAATGCTAAAGCAGTATTACTCAATCTTATATTGATCAACCTGGTTGGCCAGGTGGATAGCACCTTCATTGTGTAACCCACATACCATGAGTTTTGAACCCCACCCTGGCATGAATGTGTCTTTAGATAACAGGTGGATTTTAGTACAAATGTAGCCCACTGTCCTGCTTATTAGAGTTCTGAGTTAGGTTTAGAGGAATATTAGATGTCTTGAAAAGTAGATCGTTAATTGGCTTCCTTGCAAACAATTTTCCATGCCTAAATGATATCATTTAAGCAGAACTGAACTACATCTTATATGAAAGATGTTCACATTTTTATTAATGTTAGGAAGACGAACAATGGTCAGCAACAGAATGCAAAATAATTTTAGTAATAAATGGATAACAGCAATTAACTGCATTCCACAATGAAGCACTTTCAATTTTTCTACTTGTGAATAAATATTGCCACTCTCCTTAAAGTGTGTGTCATTGAATGGCAGAATGCACTATTAGAATCTGTTTAAACTAAATTTTTATGTGAAACTGTAATACGAAGTCTTTTTTTAAAAAAGGCTCGTGATGCTGGATACTAGTGTGACAAATTATATAATGCTGTCAATCAATAGGTATAAGTAAAGTAAAAATACAAAAAAAGTGCTTGTGACATAAAACATTATTATTATTATTATGGGCAACTCCAAGGAGTCCTTAAATTCATCGAGGGAGGCCCTAAACATCATGTCCAGAACAACTATTCAGCATCCACACAGTATTTATCATACTTTGCTTTGAACTCACTCACAGTCATGGCACCCACAACAGACATTGGCAGCTTATTCCACTCATTCACCACTCTCAAAAAAACCTAGTTCTAACTCCCTTACTAACCACACTCTTGCCCATTTTCCATGGATGGTCCCTAGTTCTCTCACCACCGTACCTGTTCTGAAAAATTTCCTCTGAATTAATCTTGTAAAAACCCTTTAGTAATTTGAATGACTCAATCATATCACCCCTCTTCTGTCTATCAACCAATTTCTGCAATCCACAGATCTTCAACCTGTTCTCATAATGTTCATTCCATAGACCAGCTATCATCTTGGTCACTTGCCTCTGGATCCTCTCTACCTCCTCCTCCTCCCCATCAAGAAGAAACCCTGGTGCCCAGATCTGAGCACAATCAAGATGGGGTCTTATCAAGGCTCAATAAAGAGGAACAATAATCTCCTTATCTCTGCTTGTCAAAGTATTCTTCAGTAACCAAGTTGTCTGATGAGCTGATTTAGCCACTTTTGCAATGTGCTCCCTAAACTTCAACTCCCTGTTCACCAACACTCCCAAATCCCTGGCCTCGTCAATCTCCTGGAGTACAGTTCCACCAATGTAGTATACTGCTGCTATTCTTTTCACCCCAAAATGCATAACCTTACACTTTGCCACATTAAACTGGCATCCTCAGCCTAGTCTTCCAATCTATCCAAATCATCTTTCAAAATTTTGACATCATGTGGATTCACTATTGCTCTACCCAACTTTGCATCATCAGCAAACAAATAAACAGTTCCTCTCAGATCCTTTCCTATATCGTTAATGAACAAATTAAACAGCAGTGGTTCAAGAACAGAACTCTGCGGCACACCACTAGTCACAGGCCTTCTTTTGGACTCTAATCCTGAATAAGCTACTTTCTGATATCTCTCCATCAACCACCCTATATCTATCCCCATATGCTGCAGTTTACTGATTAGAATTCCATGCATTATCCTGTCAATGGGCTTAGCAAGGTTCAGCAGTATCACTTTTCACCCCAAACTGTCACTGTGTTATCAAACGTGAGCAAGTTACTGAGGCATGATCTACCCTTCACAAAACCGTGCTGTCCCCCATACGGTATCCCATTATCATCTATCCATTCCTGTATTTTTCTCCTGACTACTTTCTTCAAAACTTGACAACGACTCCTGATATGCTGATCAGTCAGTAATTTGCAACAGCAGTCTTGGAGCCTCCTTTATGCAATGGAACTATTTTCCTCTCCTTCCACCCCCTCGAGACTAACCCAGACCTGAGACTCAAATTAAACAAAATGGTCAAGGACACTGACAATTCTTTTGCCACTTCACGTAAGACCCGAGCTGGTATACCATCCAATCCCACAGATGTATTCACATTAAGGTTTTGTAATATACTATTCACCTCCATTTCATTCACCTCAATTCCTGTATAAGCTATTGGTTCCTTCATTTCTGCACTATCAACACTTGGATGATATACTCTTGTCAAATTGTTCGCTCAGTAATTCCACTATTTCAACTGATTCAGTTACCTCCCTGCCATCGTCATTCCTTAAAATCATTCTGCCATATACATTTTTTCTTTTACTTGCAGCATATCGAAAAAACTGTTTGGAATTCTCTTTAGATTGCATTGCTAATTTCCTTTCATAATCTGCTTTTGCTTTTCTTACCACACTAGTTACCCTTCTGGCCCATGCTTTATTTGTGTATCTACAGGTCACCTTTCTCCTTAAATTCCCTCCACAGTTGTTTCTTTCTTTGCAGCTCAAGCTTAATGGTGTTATTCATCCATTTAATCCCCACTTGATTTACTATCCGAACTCTAGGTATGCAGTCAGCCATTACCTCCTGCAAACGCTCCTTAACCACTTCCCATGCACTATCAACATCCAGCCCTTGCAGTTTTACATGCCATGGCACTGAACCAAGCAATCTCCTAAGCTTGTCATACTTACCAGCCTGGTAATTCCACATGTATCCTGTTTTAATTGAAAATTCCACACATTTAGCGACCTCTCAGGTCAAGACCTTATGATCACTCTCACCACCAGTTGGTGGCAACATGGTCATATTCATTACAGTCAAATTCTCAGATGCAATTACTAGGTCAAGCACTCTCAAACCCCTAGTATATTCCATTACATGCTGTCTCAGGTAGTCATCCCTTAGTAACTGCATAAAATCAATTTCCTTCTTCCCATGTGTCCTCTCCTCCTTCCATTCAATGTTACCATGGTTGAAATTCCCCATAATAATTACCTGTCTTCCACTCATTGAGTCTGTTTGCCTATGCATACTATCTCCATCATTTATTCCATCACCTGACCTATAGCAGCACCCAACTGTATATTTTGTTTTGCTAGCCTCAAATGTGCTCTTTTCACTATCCTGCAGTTCAACTTCTATTCTCCTTGGCTGCAGTTCATCAGCTATCATCAATAACACTCCTCCCCCCATTCTTTTCTCTCTGTCCCTCCTGAACACACTATACCCTTCACATTCTATCACACTAGCTATATCATCTTCTGTTAGCCATGTCTCACTAATGCCAATAACGTGTGGCCATTAAGAGCCTACCAAGGCCAAAAATTCCTCCTTCTTGTTCCTAATATTCCTGGCATTAGTATACATAAACATGTCATAGAACCAACATAACTTAAATAAAACTCATGATTAAACCGATCCTCTTCTTATTTTTTACCTCATTAACCAAAATTCTCACTCATTATGGAGGAGCCAATAAGCACTTTTTACAAGTGTTGTTATAATCAATCTTGATAGCTTTAAGATATTAAGAGTATAGCTTCATATAATTTCAGGTGTGTAGACAAATTACATCTCCTAGTATAAATCCACCACTTCGCACATTGTAGGACTGAAGTTGTTGAAAAAAGTCACAACAATATCCCAGCCCTTTTTCCCTATTTATTCTAGTATGAAAGATGTTTTCAAAGTTATATCAGACATTGTGGAGTATCTCAATATTCTTCTTTTTTTAGTAAGTAACACCATTAAAAATTCTACAGATCACTCACTGTATATTATTATATTTGACCAAACCTAAGGTAATGCTTTTGGAAACCTCCAGGTCTGTAGCGAATAATCTAGTTGCCACCACTATCCTACAAGGTTTGTCTGAAGAGAGTTTTCAAATAATGATTTGGCGGGGGGTATTGCTGAGGGACACATTTTGTAGAAGAGCTGTGCAAAATTCTCCATTTTTATATTTTATAGTTTATCAAAAACAATTATGCCAGTCATATACAGAGGTGACCAGCTAACATTGTAAGTTTTGCATCCTGCAAACCAGCCAGAGAATATACAGTTAACAGACATAATAATATACTGGCATCATAGCCTTAGTTGCTTCAGCTGTGGTTCCAACCAAACTAAACCTCCTAATTTCAGTTATATTATTTAAATCACTTAATCATGAAAAGCCAAACAAAAAAGAAATATTCCATGCAGTAAACTTTAAAAATGAATAAGTTAAAACTACATTTCATGTGGCATTATAAATGAAAAAATCCAAGTAGGGTGATCTTTGTTATTGCAATTTATTTAAATTTCCATGGCTGTATTATAATTTCCAGTCATAACACCAGAAAATAAAATTCTTGTAGGTATAGGAATGATTATTCCTTATTCCACTTTAAATTCGTTCTTTATCTAAATAATTATTTTCTAAAAAATATGCAAAAGTTGTCCCTGTCACATCTTGTTTTCATGAAAATCTTCATAATCCTTTTCTGCCTGTACTAAAATTTGAAATAATTGTAAGCAAATTAATGACACAATATATTATGTGATGCCTGTTTAGTCCTGCAGAAATAGTGTTTGCTTCCACAGTGCTAGATACCATTATAAATGGTCTAGCACTAGGGAAGCAAACTGTTATAAGTTTGATTCCAGTCTTTGACTAGGGGGAACTACTTTTGTTTTTTAACTCTGCAATCTAGAAAATTAGCCATAGAACCATGTTATTTAGTCAATAATATATAGAGTTAGGGAACACCGGATGTCAGCAGTTTTCTGTCATACTCTCTTCGTAGATGACTTGAAATCATTCTGAGAGCCTCGGGCCAGCTGCCAGTAATTGCTAAGCAGTAGAGATTGGCTGACCACTGATCTTAAAAAAAGTTAATCAGGACTAAAACAGTCTCACCTGGATACATCTGGTTCCACCACTTGCTTTGAACGCCCACTACAGGATATGCTGAAGAATGCCACTCCACCACAGCAAGTACAAATCTGAGAAGCTATTCCTAGAACTTGCCTCGGCCTTAAGAAACTTCCCAGACCTAAACAAATTTTGGTTGCATGGAAGTGTCCTAAATTTGCTCAACCTGAAAAGTCTCAACTTTGGTTGCTATGCTGCAGCCTCATTTGCCTAGTGTTAGTGCCTACATGCACATATCATATTGTACTGTGTTTCCTGATGATGGCAACTTGGCTTTGTTGAAATGTTGAAAATATTAAGTTATACTATTTAATATTCAACATACATTGTAATTTCCTTAAAAAGTACAGTTATCTCATCTTCCCTTTCATATTAAGTACAGTGGCCTGTCACTGTACTTAATATATAAGTAACTTGTTTGAACCTATGAAGGTGTTTTAAGATTCTTAAAAACTTGCTTTCTGCTTATGTCAGGACAATAAATCCTGTCTGTATCGTCTGCTGGGGCTGTAAATTGCATGTGTTCTGGAGTGTTTTTTTGGTGTGTAGGATGAAAAACCTAAGTTCCCAGGAGGAAAACCCTACCACCTCCATATGACATTGGCTAACTTTGCTGTCATTTGAAAAGCTGTTATAAAGGTTCTTTGTGTCTTAGACTGGATTCGTATCTAGATCTTTCCAACAATCATGGTATTACTTACAAACAACATTTAGAACAATACAGAATCCCTTTTCTAGAGGTTGAAGAAGTTATGGGCATGATTTGTGATAGTATAAAGGGTAATATAAAGGGGTGCTTAAGGGTCAAAGCTGCATAACTGAGAGGAGACCTCCACATAGCCTTTAAAGGAATGCGAAGAGCCGACCAGGGCTTCTGACCTAATGATCAATCCTCACCTTCTCGTGGTGCACCCTGTTGGGTATCTACCTGAATACTGAACGAACGAGGATGGGATGGCAATTTAGGATTTAGCCGATCAAATTGTATTCTTATTAGCTTAAACCAATATAGAAAATGATGGTACAACATGACAAAATTTCATGCCAGCTAGGGCGTCGCCCGGTTAAACAAGGCCCCCGTTGTTTTCGCCAGGGAACCAGGGCGAACATCGAAAAGTCAGCTACTGGAATAAATGTGAAAGCACACCCCAACTCAACATCACCAGAGTTAAAGATGGGTAATATCAACATAAGTAGCCTGAATGACAAAGAAATGGAGCTAGCTGAAGAATTAGATAAGTACCAGATCGACATAATAGGGGTGACTGAAACAAAAAAGACAAAAACTGGCGAGATCTTTCTGAGCAAAAAATACAAATTATTATATTCAGGAAATGAAAATCGAAGAAAAAGAGTAGCCATAGTATTCAACACAAAATACGAGGCTAATCTTCTTGAATGGCAGTCAGTCTCAAGTAGAGCGATGTGGGCAAATATCAGAATTGGGAATTGGACAATGAGACTTCTTTGTGCCTATGGTCCCACAGAAGGTTCTAATAAAGTAGAAATGGAGGAATTTTTTGAGGCTTTAGAAAAAGCAACTGACACAATTAAAAAGTAAAAGTTTGTCCTTGTTGGGGATCTAAATAGCAGAGTAGGAAATGATTGTGAGACATACAAAAATATTTTGGAAAAATTGGAGAAAAGAGCAAAGCTAATAATAATGGCAAATATCTGATGGATTTCTGCTTAGGACATGGACTGGTTATTACTAACACCATGTTCCAACATAAAAATGTGCACAAATTCACATGGAGAGAAGAGGCAAGGAATAAGAAAAGTCTCATTGACTATGTTATTGTTGGTAGTGATGTTTTCTCCCTGGTGCAGTACACAGAGGATTTGAAATTGGAAGCTATCACTATTTAGTCTTGAGCAGGATAAAATTGAATTTCATATTGAAAAGAATAACATGTAAGAAAGTTTTAAAGCGAATAAAAGTTGAGCAGCTCAGATGCGAACTGTAGACCAAAATACACAAAGATTATTGAAGAAAAAATGAAAGAGTTTGAGAAAAGGAACCAAACCTTGGAGATTCAGTGGCAAGCCTTGAAGATAACCCTGATTGATTCAGCCAGAGAGGCATGTGGTGAGGTAGTCTGCAAGGATAGAAAAATTAGAACTCCCTGGTGGACACAGGAAGTGAAAGAGGCAGTGAAGAAAAAGAAGAAAGCATATCAAAAGTTCCTGACAAATAAGTCATCTTTTGCTCTTAGAGAATACAGAGACAAATGTAAGGGAGCAAAACATTGTGCTAAACAAAAGTTATGGGAGGACTTTGGCAAGAACATAGAAAATAAATATCAAGAAGGTGGTAAGATATTCTGGCGGTTGTTGAAGAACCTTAGAAATAGAGGAAAGAGTGCTGTAAAAGGAGTTAGAGATGATAAAAGTGAAATGAAAACAGGAGAAAAAGATATCCTTTAAGTATGGAGTAATTACTTCAAAAAATTGCTAAATGAAACAAGCAGTGATAGTACAGTGGTAAAAAACACTCAACAGGCATACAGTCAGGAATACATATCCATACTTGAAGTAGAAAAAGCCATCAAAGGCTTGAAATGTGGAAAGGCAGCAGGAGTAGATGATATTTGACCAGAAATGCTGAAGTATGGTGGTATAAAAGTCTTATAGTGGCTGCACTGCATAGTTCAGAAAGCCTGGATAGAGGGACGAATTCCCAATGATTGGAGTAGAGCTCTAATAGTACTCATATATAAAAAGGGAAATAAAACTGAATGTGAGAATTACAGAGCTATTTCCCTACTTAGTGTTCCTGGCAAGATCTATGCAAGTATACTTGAGAAACAGTTAAGAAGAATTGTGGAAGAAAAGCATGGTGAAGAACAAGCTGGATTCAAGCCAAATAGAGGTTGTCAGGTTCAGATCTTCACTTTACGACAAACAGTTGAGAAAGCATGGGAATATAACAAAGATCTGTATTTAAGTTTTGTCAAGCTGGAAAAGGTATATGACAAGGTGCAAAGAGAGAAGCTATTCAATACGCTACAAATATATGGTGTCGATGGAGCATTATATCAAGCAATACTTTATCTTTATATGAGTTGTAAGTCAGCAGTTAGAATTGAAGGAAGTATAGGAAGATGGTTTAATGTTAAATCCGGTGTGAGACAAGGACGTACATTATCCCCTCTGTTATTCATTATCTATATGGATCACATTATGAAGGAAAGTGGTATTAAACATGATATCAGAATTGGATTAATGTCAGCTCTTTGCTTTATGCAGACGATGTTATACTTCTAAATAAATCCGCTACAAGTTTGCAAGATTCTCTGACTAAATTGAATAACTGTTGTAATAGATATGGTATGGAGGTCAGCATTAAAAAGGCTAAGACAATGAAAATAGGTAGAATTGTTGAAAATGTCTACTGTGTTGTGAAATGGGAACCTGTGGAACAAGTGAAACATTTCAGGTACTTATGCACGATTTTTAGTGAAGATGGTAAATTAAATATGGAAATAGACAGCAGAATCAACAAAGCTGGTATGGTAGGCAGTCAATTGAATAAATTCATATGGAATAAGTGAGAAATTAGTTGGAACACTAAATTAGCTGTATACAAGACAGTGTTCAAACCAATTTTAACTTATGGATCTGAGAGCTAGGTCAGAAGTAAAACAATTGACCAAAGACTAGATACCACAGATATGAGAGTCCTAAGAAAGATTAGAGGCGTGAACAGATGGCATCAATGGCAATATCGTATTAAAAATGAGGATATTAGGAAAGAACTTGACATTGTCAGCATCCAGGAATGCGTTAGCAAAGCTAATCTCAGGTAATATGGTCACTTAAACAGAATTGGCGAGGAAAGATTAGCAAAACAAGTGTTCTCTGCCAGGTTGGTAGGAAAACAACCCAGAGGGAGACCAAGATATAGGTGGATTGATACGGTACAAAGTGCCTTAAACGATAGAAATATTAGATCTGATAATGTTGGAGTCTTGACAAGTAACAGACTGATTTGGAGGAAAATTGTAGATAGGAAGTTAGTAATGATGTAAATTTTTCATGTAGTACTATCATATCCTGTACACCTCTTGAGGGTACATGTCAGGAATTTGAAGAAGATGATGATAAACTTGATGTGAAAATGAACCCAAGAAAGTCTGATCTTGGATGGTGATGGGAATTAATATTGTTCTTATGTTTTATAAATAATAATAGAAATTGCAGATCAGCTTAATACTTTGTGCCCTCTGGAATTTATTTTTCCATTACCAGTTGTTGCCAAAATCCTCTCCATTAATCACAGCAAGCTTTTATTAATTCCTCTCTCTTGCTCAGCTCATTCATATCACATTTCCAAACTATTTCATAAATCTCCTGCAGTATTTAAGTTGTTGCACACCTTTCTTCTCTTTCATATTTGCCTGTCAATTTTACTCTTGAGCTTTTTTCAATTTAGCCAGTATATTATCACACTTAGTATATTAATGATTATTAATTACTTATCAATTACAAAAATTATTAATGATAGAAGATAAACTTTGAATCAATTCGTGTTAATACCTTGATGCTTTATTACATCTTTCAGTTTCCAGTGAGTGAAGCATCACAATACAGTGATATCTCAGTTATCCTGCCTTCAAATGAACAAACATTCTGTAACCAATCCTTAAATGTACTAATGTGTCAACTGACTTCCAGTACAGCACCATGAAATTCTACATTCAGTTAATCTACCTCTTCAGTTATTCAACCAGCAGATTGCTTTCCTGCTGTGGCTTGGGTAATTGAGAGACCATATTTACTCAAATAATTAACAGTATTTTACAAGACTTGAGATACATTATGAACAATCCTTCATGAATGACTAATAAGAAGTGAAAGCAGCTCAAAATTGACAACAATGGTAGGCCAGAAGAAATATTGCAGATATGAAGATGCATATGATTGGTACGGTATTAACAAAAGGTCGCGTGACTCATTGACAAAGGCACGCTGACGATTGTTGAGTTGAAATGTTTATTCTCTTCAACCAAATTCCAAAATATCTGAAACTGCCATACAACATTCACTATCTATCTATTTCTTAAAGTTTTAAACTTTTTTCATTGCGAGGTATATGCAAAACTTTTTAATTTCTTTTTTCATAATATTAATTAGGGGTGCGAGATATATGTGGGGTGAGTTATATTTGAGTAAATATGGTATTATTGCTTATTCATCAGATTAACACTTCTGTTCTAATAAACTAAAATTTCTTGTATCTTGTACTTGCTCCCCCTTTCTCTTGTCAAGTACCTTTTTTTCTCTCTTTCAGAGAGAAAGGGGAAAAAAAGAGAGGGTCTTGCATTCTCTTTATTAGATCCATGGTAGTTTTGATTTTTATCTTTTACCGAAATCTTGCTTTTCTAAGAATGAATTTTTCTCCTTCATTTAGCTAAAGAAATACTGTCTACTCTCAGTATAGCATACTTATGGGGTATACAGAAATAGTTTACCTTTGAGAATTTGTTTAAGACTTTATTGTAGTAGTCTGGTGTAATGATATTTGCTATATTTAGAGTTTAACTGTATTTCTTAACTAGTTTCCTGTTTTGCTAACACATTAGGGTACTTTTATAATCTTTTTTAGTGTTTCCTGTAATCACTTTTTTATATTGCTGCTTTTTCTTCTGTCTGTTAATTTACCTTCTGTTTCTGCACCCTCCCCCCCAGTTTTTTTAATTTCATGAATCTAGATGTCATACTTGAAGTGCATTACTTGCAATCTTGAGTTTTCTTGATATTATATATTTGGTTTAATCCTTTATCCAAGTGTAAGCAAACAAAGTTTGTACCTGAAGTATTTTCAGGACTGGGGCAACTCGTGTTAAAGGTGGTATAAGTTCTGATCACTTGCCTTAGTATCCCATAATGGAAAGCACGTGTCCTTGTGGGTATGTATAATGCTATGCATTATGGAAAGGGTCATTACCCAGATCGGTTTCAACCTTTATTGAGGTCTCATCTGTGGGAGCCAGACCCAGAGGCGGTGATACTAAGGTGGAAGTAATGCAGAAGTCATATCACCACATACCAGTTGCTAAAAGGTATAGAGGTATAAAGAGATAGTTGATGGTTTGCTTACACTTGGATAAAGGATTAAACCAAATATATAATTGGTAGCATAGCCAAGTGAAAAAACTTCCATCAACTATTTCTTGCTATTACTTTGTAACACTGAATTTTCTTTCCACCTGCTATTCTTATATTTTAACTTTTATTTTCACTTTTGACATTAAATTGATATTAAATGTGTTATTAAGATATGCTTATGTTCATCATACCATGATGCTGTTATTGTGATCCCATTTCTTTACTTGCATCTGTTTAGCAAGTTTCTTTTATCCACTCCACTCCATTGCTAATTTTCATACTCTTATGAGAATTGTTTTATTCACAATCTGTGGAAGTACTTGTATGGAGCATCCTGTTTTTAGGAACAAATCAATATATTACCTTATTTTTAGAGTGTTTTATAGCAGCATTAAGTTTTGCTAGAAACATTAAGAAAAAATGTGTTATTATTATGTGACAATGTCTAGTCTTTAATATTTATTTAGAGTTTGTAATATTACTTTTTTTTTGAATGTTACATAATATTTATAAAAATAACTATTATATCAGATATCATTTAATATCAGCTTAGTCTTTTCATTTAATTTTTGTTGTGATATAAATATTTTGAAGCATGGTACTGTGTGTTACATGCTTTTTTTCTTTTTTTTTTTGATAAAATTATAATCTTAGAAATTATTCATTACTTAGAATGATTTCAGCTTGCACTGTAGAAAATAGTATTTCAGTGAGCTGCTAATATAGAATTTATACCATTTTATAAATGATATTAAGCTTTCTAGTCTTAAACATCCATTTCTTTAAAACAATATCTTAACTACTAAGTCACATAACCGAGATATCATTAATTATTAAATAAAAGGTATCCACTCGTTTTATACTGCAGGCTAATCCATTTATTATATTTTATAAACCATATCATTCTCCTTCCATCACATAACTGCATAATTAAGTTTTTATTACAGGTAAGTTTTACATATATAATATAAAATACATGATACGATTCCAGAAGAAAAGCTGTTCAAAATGCTACAGTTATGTGGTATAAATGGGACATTATACAAAGCAGAGATGGCATGATATAAGAACAAGTGTAAGAGAAGGGTGCATGCCATCTCTACTGTTATTTGTCATCTGCCTGTATCACGTCATGAAGAAAAGTGGCATTAACATTCAAATTGGAGATATTCAACTCATCTCTTTAGTTTATGGAAATGATGTCATATTTCTAAACAAATCCAGTACAGATCATTAGGACTTTTGAACTAAACAACTGCTGTAACAAATTTGGTGTGAAAGTTAACAGGAATATGGAAAATATAAACTTCATTTCCAATGCCTGTAGAAAAGTATTGCAGCTATTTAGGCAATTTTTAAGTGAAGATAGCAAATTAAATTTGGAAATAGATAATAAACAGAATAATCTGATATGGTGGAAAGCCACTTGAATAAATGTATATGGAATAAAAGAGAAATTATCCAAAAACCCAAAGTAACATATATATATATCTATGCCAGTGCTCAAACCAATTTTAACTTATGGATCTGACAGTTCAGGCAGAAATAAAACAGTTGATCAATAACTAGAAGCCACACACCTGATAGTTCTGAAAAAGTTAGAGGAGTAAACAGATGACATCAATGACGATATGAGAAAGAAACTTCATGTTGTTAGTATTCAATTTGACAATCTCATAGTGTTTGAAGTAATCTAAAATGGTGGTATGTTCACTTAAGCAGAATAGGAAAGGCTACAGAGGAAGTGTTTCATGCCAGGTTGGCAGGAAAAAGATTCAGAAGATGATCAGTCTTGATGGATTGTAGTTAGTACGAGGTGGTATGAAAATTCTCGGCCTCAACCATAGATGGCAACACTATCGGCAAGATTTTTTTTTCTAAGTTGGTACATCATAAGCATCCACATGAAATTGCAAGTCATTCTATCAAGTAGTTTGTTTTATACAGCTGTCTGAAGCAAAAGTGTTGTCTGTATCCCTTGAAATGGGTAAATTTGAGTATCATGCAGTTATAAAATTCTTTGTAAAAGAAGATTTAACACCAAAAGAAATTCACTCGAAGTTCATAAAAGTTTATGGGCGCTCTTCTCTTTCATTTTCGACAATTAAGAAATGGGCTGCTGAGCTTAAATGTGGCTGTACATGAAGGATGTCCAAAATGTGTAACAACACCAGAAATCATTGATTAAGTGCACGATATGGTATTGGATGATAGGTGAGTCAAAGTGCGTGAAATTGCTGAGACTATAGGCATTTCAAAAGAACGTAGGATATATTTGGCATGAAGAATTGCGTCTGAAAAAGCTTTGCATAAGATGGGCGCCATGCTTGCTCACAGCAGATCAAAAACGCACTCGCATGAAAATCTCTGAACAGTGCTTGGAGCATTTTAAGAAGAATAAAACTGATTTTGTCCATCTTGGAAGAGACTTGGATTCACCATTACGCACCAGAATCCAAACAACAGTCAAAACAGTGGACAGAAGCTGGTTGTTCAGCATCAAAGAGGAGAAAGTCAGTTCCATCAGCAGGAAAGGTCATGGCAGTGGTGTTTTGGGATGCTAAAGACATTTTGTTTATTAATTATCTTGAAAAGGGTAAAGCAATAACCAGGGAATATTATTCCAATCTTTTAACCAGACTAGACAAAAAAAATTTGTGAGAAAAGACCTGGTTTGCAGAAGAAAAAAATCATCTTTCATCAGGACAATGCACCTGCCCACAAAGGTGTTTTGGCAATGGGAAAATTAAGGGAGCTACACTGTGAATTGTTAGAACATCCTCCCTATTCCCCAGATTTGGCTCCCTTTGACTTCTGTCTCTTCCCAAAACTAAAACACTTCCTCTTGTTTTTTCTTCAAATCAAGAGGTGATTGGAGCTGTAGAGGGGTATTTTTGCAGATCTTACTGAGAACCACTACAGGGACAAGAAATGGCGCTGGAGCATCGCTGGAATAAATGTATTAGTCTTAAGGGAGATTATGTTGAAAAATAAAAATAATTTTGAAATTATAAATTAGTTTTTTCATTGTTAGGCCGAGAACTTTTCAGACCACCCTCGTACTACCTTAGAAGACCAAAAAGTTAGATGTAGCTATACTGATTAATGTGGAATAAAATTGTTCATATCAAACAAGCAATAATGCAAACTTAATGATGTAGCATCACTAATCTAGTATGGATGCTTAGACGTTGATTGTCATCCACCTCGGTCACAAGGCATCTTCATGGATGCAGAAAAAACTTGCACACTGGCACACTCTGAGTGTGATAATGGCAGTTTGTTGGTCTAACGATGATATAGAATAATTTGCAATTAGATAAAACAGTAGATTTACTAAAAGAATGAATGTCTATTCATTCTTTTAATAAAATTATAAAAATGAATATGAATAAAATAATCCCCCCCCCCCCCCCCCCAAATACCAGCAAATCACTTTTTCAGTGTGTGAAAAGCACTAATTTCTTGTATAAATCAGAACCATATGCAGACTATATGCTGTTGTCGAAAGACATCAAAACACAGTTTTTCCTCCCATCCAAGTCCAACAAATTTGTTCTTGTAGATCATTCTATAACTTCCAGACATTTGGAAAAAGATTCAACTTCATCAGCTGAAATAAGAATTACTTCCTCCAATTTCACAATTTTTGTGAGTGATTTCACTAAACACACCTTACCATTGTAGTGAAATGCCACTACCCAAATTGAGTACAGCAATCTCTTGATTAATGTGTTCTTTAATAAATGGGCGTATTAATCAAAAATGCACTAATGAAATATAACAACCTATGGGAAAAAATATAATTTGTTCCTCAAATTTCTTTTTTGACCCTTAATTTTTTTTATAAAAGAATTATTGTATGTCTCAGGGCTAAGTTAAAGGAAAACTATCCAAGCTGAAAGACAATAAAACATATTCAGAATATAAATTTATTATTCTATTTCTTAAGAAAGAACTGAGCTCACGTAGTTTGGCGAGCATTCTGTTTCTTGTTTTCATACAACTGATGATATGGCCCTATTGCCTCTTCTACTCCTCTGCAAATTTTACTGCTTCTCTCATCATTTGGGTCAGCCTCTAAGCATTACTGCTTAAAAACTTCGAATGTACAAAAAATATTTTCACATTGTTTCTGTGTAATCTCTTTTGGCTGACTGTCAGTGTCTAAATTTTCTTCATATTCTTCAGAACTGCTGTGCATCTAAATTTAGGAGGTTGGAATCACTCAGTTCAGAATGAGATTTAATTAACTCTTGGACGTTATCATTGTCAATTTCCTCAAAACCTTATCCATTTCATTTGAAAAGCCTCTAAAATCCTTTGCACGATTGGAAGAATGTGCTTCCAAACGGCTTGCATATCGCCGGCAGTAATTTCATTAGACTTTGCGACTTTATAACCAGGCTGATTTGGCCAGACTTGGAAAGCTTTTGCTTCTAAAAAAAATTGCCAGTTCATCGACATTAAATATTTGTTGTTACAATACCCCCCCCCCCTTCTTCCACAGTTTTCTTCAAAATCTCTGGATAATTTGCAGCTGCCACCTTATCTGCACTTGCAGCTTTGTCAGTGATTCGAATATTATGCAGGCTATTTCTCTTTTTGAAACGCTCAAACCATCCAGCACTAGCGTGGAATTCTTCTTTTCCATCACTGATAGCCCTTTCTTTCAAGGTTACAAAGAGACAATGCTTTTGATTTAATAAGGTCGGTACTTACCTGGATCTGTTTTTGGTTACAGTCTTTGATCCATGTAGAAAGAAGTCTCTCTAATTCAATCATTATAATACTTTGATTTCAAGTGTTCTGCATGCATGATGAACTTGAAGCAGCCTTACCTTTCTCTTTCTATTCAGCAGCTTTGCTTAAAATTGCTGTTATAGTTGATTTACCCATTTTGTGCTCTTGTCCTATCTTTGCTCTGGACTTGCGTTGTTCATTTTTCTTTATTATTTCAAGTTTTTCTTCCAGTGAGATTGCTTTTCAAATCTTTTTCACACTTCCATTTTTTTTGCTCACTAATTCTTTTACTCTTGATTAAAGTTTGGGAAAATACTTTAAAATAAAAAAGTAAGGAAAATGATTCCAAAGGAGGCACGAGATATGATCGGCAAAATGCTATGTAATTAGCAGACAGTAAATTTGGAACATAGTGTGCATGGAAACAGTGTAGTATGTCATTAAAAAATAACTTTGTAAAATGTTTTAAATCGGTAACTAAATTATTTCATCCCTGTGAGTGATTTTTTAAAATAGTTAGCCATAAAAAAAATGTATAAATAGAAAATTTTTAAAATCTGTAACATTTATTTTTAAGATGTATATAGATGCACTAATTGAATTTTAGAGGTGCATTAATTACATTTGGATATAGAAAAAAAAATGATGCACTAATCAAAGATGCGTTAATCAAGGGATTGCTATATTTTTTCATTTCAACTAAATTGATATACACATAGAGCACTCTCCTCATGCTTGCAACATTTCATATTTGTAATGTACACTTTTTAATTGCTACTTTGTTCTTTTTAAAAGAACAAAGTAGCAATTAATAATCTAATAACCACTGTTACATTGACATTGGTTATTAGGCATAACCAAAAATTCAAGTTATAATAAAAAGTTATGTAACAATGTAAAAATGTGAATTGAACTTCTACTTTGATTTCTGTTTTTCATGACATTTATAATTGTTACACTATGCCGAGAGAATTAATTATTTTTTTTTCAGAACTATAAAAAAGTTTGTTTTATATTTTTATTTTTAATGAAGAAATTTTTTTTGAATTGCTCTGAGCATTCCTATATTTTTAAAATAGGATATACAAGTCTAATTTTGGATGAAAACTGTAGACAATTATATGCAAATTGTACAGATAGTGTCATTTATTGCTACAGCTGCTTAAACTTCTCACCACAGCCATGTAAGTTTGTTTACTCTATATCATATGATTTTTATAAAATAAGTGTTTTCTCCTTGAAATGATTGAGAGTTGTCATTTATTATGAAGTAACATGAATTTAATTAATTTCTTAACCAAAAAATAAATAAATACAAACAAAGATAAATTGCATTAGAAAGTCCCAGCTTAATTGATGAATGCTAGAAGTAAAGTCTATACATTAGATGGAAGAGCCTTGTGTTTAATAGCATTGTTTTTGTTGAACTGCAGGAATATTCCAATATCTTTTTTTAAATTTCAGGTAATTAATACTTCATTTTGAATCATTATCCACTTAACCAGAACTTAAAGGAATGCAGGTCATTATTATTGTACGGGCACCTCCATGAAGTCCAAATACTCATCATGAGAGACCCAAACAATCTAGCATATCTCTCCTTGAACCCATTAACAGATAAAGCACTCACAACTGACTGGCAACCCATTCCACTCATTCACAACTCTCCAAGCAAAAAATCTAGTCCTCACACCCCTATTAACCACACCTTTATTCAACTTCCAGGAATGACCATTTGTTCTGGCCCCCTCCAGCCAAGTGCTGAAACATTTTCCCTGCATCGATCCTATAAAACCCTTTAAGTAACTTAAATGTTTCTATCATATCCCTTCTTTTTTCTTCTATCAACCAACTTCTGCAATTCACACACCTTCAATCTATCTTCATCGGGAACATTCCATGGACCACTCGCCTCTGAATCTTTTCCACCACTTCCTCATTCCCAAGAAACCCAGGAGACCAAACTTGCACACAGTAATCCAGATGTGGATGTATCAAGGCTTTATAAAGAGGAATAACTTCCTTATCTCTACTTGATAATGTATTCTTCAATAGTCAAATAATCATATGAGCTACCTTAGCAATATATTCTTTAAACTTCAACCCTCTGTCTACTATACTCCTAAATCTCTAGCATGGTCTATTTCCTGGAGTCCAGTGCCATCATTGTAATACACAGCTTGTAATCTATTTATCCCAAAATGCATAACTTTACATTTCTCCACATTAAACCAACACCGATTAACTTTTGTCCATACTTGACAGCCTATTTAAATCATCTGCAAACTCTCCACATGACCTTGATTAACTATTACTCTACTTAATTTTGTATCATCTGCAAACAACTGCAGGTTATTTCCTATATCATTTATGGACAAATTAAATAGCAATGGTTCCAGCACCAAACCTTTCACGGCACCACTGATCACCTGTTTTCTCCTCTATTCTGCTCCCTCCATAATACCACTTCTTGATATCTGTCCAGCAGTCACCCCTTATCCACTTGACCAGTATCATATCCATCCCTATTTGTTCTAATTTGCATAAGAGTTGCGTGTGGTTTTCCCTGTGTGCAAATCAAGCAGAATCATCATGTAGCCTTTATCCAACTCTGCTGCTACTCTATTATAAAAAGATACTAAATTACTAAGACATGGTCCACATGTAATGCCAATGTACTGATCACTAGCAGAGGTACAGTTAGTGGGTAGATTGAGAGACTCAGAAATAAAGAAAAAAAATTATTTGCTTTTACTTCAATATAGCATTTTGAGAAGAAAAAAAACTTTTCTTGGATGGATTATTTATTTTATGACTAATATAATGCATCTGTCAAAAATTGCTTTTGCAATGTGACTTTGACATCACTTTGATAAATGCTGAAATGATGCCAATGTACCACCCAACAACTTGCAGGCTCAAATGCCACCATTGGCATGGATATTTATTTTCTTTAGGTGGGAAATGGATTTCATTGCCTAGTATAAGACCTTTGGCCTCCAGACCAGAAGTTTCCAGATTATGTAAAAATTAAGAAATAAAAATTTAATAAAATGTTTAAACCAAATAAAAGTAAAAAAATAATCCTGAGCCAACTGATGCTTCTAATCATCAGCATACAACTGAATATTCCCTTTCAGGTTATTTCCTATATCATTTCTGAACAAATTAAAACAGTCCCAGCACTGAATCTTGCAGCACACCACTAGTCACCTGTTTTCACCTCGATTCTGCCCCTCTATATATCACTTTTTTTTTGTATCTATCCAGCAGCCACCTTTATCCACTTGACCAGTATCATATCCATCCCATTTGTTCTAATTTGAATAACAAAGTTCCATGTGGTATTCATTTTACCTCCTACAGAATCCAATATAAGACTTTCTTTTGTCCATCACTGATCTTATCTTTGAGTAATAAAAAAAAGTTAAAAAGGGTGATTTAAATAGGCTGTCAGTATGGGCAAAAGATAATGGGTGTTAGTTTAATGTAAAGAAATGTAAAGTTATGGGATAAATGTTTGGATAAATAGATTACAAGCTGTGTATCACATTGATGGCACTGTACTCCAGGAAATAGATCAAGCTAGAGATTTAGGAGTGGTGGTAGACAGAGTTAAAGTTTAAAGGACATATTGCTAAGGTAGCCTATATGATTATTTGACTATTGAAGAACACATTAACAAGTAATTCCTCTTTATAAAGGCCTTGATACATCCACACGTCTGGATTACTGTGCTCGTATCCGGTCTCCTGGGTTTCTTGGATATGAGGAAATCTCTGATATAACTGAAAAAGTCAAACATATGAAGTGGCAATTTGCTGAGCATATTACTCAAAGATAAGACCAGTGACAGACAAAAGAAGTCTTATATTAGATTCTGTGAGAGGTAAAATGAACACATCACTGGCCAATGCTGGTAGATTGAAGAAATTGTCAAATTTGCAGAAGTCATATGGGGAAGAAAAGCTATTGATAGGAATGATAAAAAAAGAAAATAAGTATAGAAATAATAAAAATATCAAAGATGATGAAATCAAACATAAATCACTACATCTACTTAGGATAGTAGATATCAGTGGGTCGAAATTTTGTTTTTCTTTTTTTATAAATTTTATAACTTTTCTCATAATCTAATCAGTGTCTGTATTAAACAATAATCCAGACATTACACAACCCTGGCTTACACCAAATCTTATCTCAAACCATTCGGATGTTGTTTGTTGGGAATTCCATAACTTTTAATAAATAACCATACTGTATCTCTGTCAATACTGTTAAATGCTTTAACAAAATGTATAAAATTTATGTATAATGGGCTTTTAAATTCAGTGCTTTGTTCAATAAATGTTCCTTAAAGTAAAAATGCGATGTACAGTACTCCCACATGTTCTAAAACCAGCTTGTTCATGGCTTAATATCTTCTCTCCTTCATTTTTAATCCTACAATATTCTGCAGAAAATTTTTGCAGGTACTGACAGTAGGCTTATTCCCTTCTAATTCTTACATCTAATGAGATTGCTTTTCTTAGTGATTATAATTATTATTGTTTCTTTCTACTGTTCAGTTATCTTTTCGTTCTCTCTAGCACATTGTTAAAGAACAATTGCAGCTTATCAGCAGCAGTTTTTTTAGTTGTCTTAAGCATTTCTATTGCAATATTAGTATTGCTTGAAGCCTTTCCACTTTTCATTTTTTCTATTATATTCATTAGGCAGTATCTGAATGTATCCCTACTGTTCGAAGAGTAAATCGGTTGGGTATGAAATGGATGTGCAGCCTTAAGCTAGAGATCCACAAGAAGAAGATGATGTGGAAAGAGTGTCGTGAGGATAAGAGTGAGAGGAGTTATAAAATATATAAAGCTCAGGCCAGAAAAGTAATGAGTATTGTGAGAAAAGCGAAAACGGAGTATGAAAAGAAATTGGCCATGCAAGCTAAAGGCAATCCAAAAGAATTTTATCATTATGCCGCAAGCAAAAGAAAGAGTGAATGTGGAAGAATAACTTTATTGAATGCAGATGGTATACGAGTGTCGGAAGCTAAGGAGATTGTTCAGTTAATGAGTGCTCACTTTGCTAAGATATATCAACCAGGTGTATGTAGTATGGTGCACAGTACTATTGCTATGTTGGATGAAGAGTTAGAGGTTCATGAAAATGAGGTTGAAGAGCTTTTGCATAACCTGGATAAGAATTTGTCAACAGGGACAGATGGAATATCTGCCCATTTGTTAAAGGAATATTCAGCTGAATTGGCTAGGCCTTTCACACATTTGTATAACTTGAGTCTCAGCTCAGGAATGATACCACAGGAATGGAAGGAATGTAATATAGTTCCATTGCACAAGGGAGGTGCAAAAACTGATGTGTCTAACTACCGACCTATTAGTATTTCTGGTGTGGTAGTGAAGATTTTAGAGAAGTTAGTAAGAACTCGCATACAGAAATGGGTAGACATTCATTCTATACTCTGCAGGGAACAGCATGGGTTTACTAAAGGAAGGTCATGTTTTAGCAATTTGCTCATATTTTATAACAATGTTACGGCCATGTTGGATAAAGGAAATGCATACACTATGATAATGTTGGATTTTTCTAAGGCATTTGATAGGATACTACATGATAGGCTGTTGCGTAAACTGAAGAATATGGGATTGGAACATAATTTATTGACTTGGATCAGGGGATGGTTAACAGACATATCAAAAAGATCAAAAAGTGGTATACAGTGGGTGTGAATCTGCCAGATTTAAGGTAACCAGTGGTGTACCTCAGGGTTCGGTCCTTGGGCCATTATTGTTCAATCTATACATTAATGACTTCAAGCAGGGTCTATCATCAGATTTGCAATTGTTTACTGATGATGCGAAGATAGGCAGGGCAATCAGGGATGCTATCAGCAATTACAAAATGATTTGAATAGACTGGAAATCTGGGCAAACAAAAATGGCTGTCAGTTTAATGTTAGTAAGTGTAAAGTTATGCACTTTGGCATGATTAGAGATCCAGCGGCATATGCATAACCCTGCTAATATATGCTACAAGAAACTGAAGAGGCAAGGGATCTAGGTGGATAAGAATTTAAAGTTCAAAGGTCACATAGCAAAAGTTGCAAATACAACTCAGAAGATAATTTCTATGCTGAAGCGAACCTTGACATGTAAGGATAAGGAAGTAATTTTGCCTCTTTATAAGGTTTTGATAAGACCACATTTGGATTACTGTGTGCAGATTTTGTCTCCCGGGTTCCAAGGAGATAAAGAAGCTGTGGAAAGGGTGCAAAGAAGAGTTATAAAGATTATATCCGGATTATGAGATTTAGATTATGAGGACAGATTGCGAGTATGTAGATTACAACTCTGATTAATAGGAGAAAGAGGGGTGATATGATAGAGGTATATAAACTTTTGAATGGGTGTTATAGCATTTCAAATGATGAAATTTTTCATTATATGGAAGGTGGGGAGAGAACACAGGGGCATCCATGGAAGTTAAGGTTGTTTTTAGTCAAGAAAGGGGTAAGAGCTAGGTTTTTCTCTCAGAGAGCAGTGAGTGAATGGAATAATTTGCCCTTGGGGGGGGGGTGCATCTAGTATAAATGAATTTAAGGGAAGGTACGATAGCTGGGTTGGGTAATTTACTTCCTCCCTCGATGAGTCCTTGACTCCCTGGAGGTCTGAGGTAATAATAATAATAATTATTATTATTTCATTTTTAGTTATGGGTTCTGATGTAATGTTTAAATTTATGCTTACAGGAGGTTCTTCCATTATTGAACTTCTAATTATGTCAGTTATATTGTGTACATTTAGAATCTCATCGCTGCTTTCAATTTTCTAACAATCTTATCCTCTTCAGTTAGCAGCAAGCCATCTTTATCTTTATAGCATTTACTTGCTTTCTTTCTTCAGAGTATATTTTCCTTGTCATCTCATACTGTCTTTCAATATGCCTTAATTTGCAGCCTTTTGTTCCACATAATTCCTTTTATCATCTCTTGCAGATCTTTTAATGAGCTTTTCTTTCTCTCTATAATTGCAGAAATGAATTTCTTTAGCTTTCTGGGATTTAGCACTTTGAAACATCATTTTAACTTTGTCATTTCTTCTGAGTCTCCAGTTCTTGTCTGATAACCAATTATTGTTCATTTTCCCCTTCTTAGCACCTAAGCAGTCTCTTGCAACCTCATTATATATCATTTAAAAATTTTTCCATTGCATTTATCATTAGCTGGTGTTTACCAGATACCTTGTGAATGTAATCAATATACTTTGGGCAGACAGGCCATTCTATGGAGGAAAAAAATTAATGAACATCAGTATTATATTGAATACATGAAACCTCAAAAGTGTGGTCTGGCACAACATAGTATTGACATTAAACACAGTATCCAATGGGATGAAGCTCGTCTTCTCCATAGAAGCAGGTTTAAATATGAATGCCTTTTCAAAGAAAGTTGTGAAGCCCTTTCACATCAGTCAAATCCGAATCGGAATGATTCTCTCTCTCTCTCTCTTCCCGAAAAGTTTGGGAGTTCTTATCTTATTTATTAATTTCTAGCATACAGCATCAGTTTTTAATTGATAAACCACCGACTGTTGTATGTACCTTGTATTCCCATTTTTTGATTTGCTTGTTTCTACTCACTGATGATGTACTGTTATTTTCAGTACGAAATATATGTACTTTCATTTCATTAAAGTTAATTACTGTGGTTATAGTAATTTATTGTTTAAAGTCATGCCACACGTACCTTTAAAGATTCGACATTGCATTTCAGTCATGTCTTCTGGGCTATATACTTTCTCACCTTCTAGTTTCTCATTTTCAAAATAAGAACTCTCTTTTTTATCATAATAGAAAAGTTTTTTTTTTAATCCCATGCAGTTTTAATTTAATTTTGGTTGTTACTAAGTAACGATCAGATCCTACATCAGCTCCTTGCATTACTTTAACATCTAGGGATGAACTCCTAAAATTACCCTTATTGCTGTATGATCAATTTGGATTTTGGATTTACAATCTGTTGATAACCAAGTCATTTTATGTATGTCTTTCTGATTTAATAATTTCCTCCTATCACAAAATTATTCATTTTGCAAAATATCCCCAATAAGTCACCATTCTCATTTCTTGAACCACATACTTTGTTACCTACTGCTCTCTCTCTCATCTTCATTCTTTCTTTTACCAACTTTAGCATTCATGTCACCCATAAGAATAACCATGTCATGTTTCAGTACTTGTTCTATACATTTTCGTAACTTATTATAAAAATTCTCCTTCTCTTCAAGATCCTTCTCATTTGTTGGTGCATATACTTGTATTATGGTTAATTTAATACATCTAGAATCTAGCCTTTATTATCTGCTCATTTATGGGTTTCCAGTTTATCAAGCTTTTACTTGTCTCTGCACTAAATATAAGTGTCACACCTCTTTCATGAATTTCGTCTGATCCTGAATACAATATTTGATTTCCATCTACAGTTCTCATTCTTCCAAAGCTGGTTCATTTTAACTCACTTATGGCTAAAATTTATATTCCATACTTTCCCATTTCCTTTATAACTTCCTGTGTCTTTCCAATTTGGAACATTTCTAGTCCAACACACCTGACACTTGGTATATTGGTTTTCCTGTGCTCTCAGTTTCCATAATCAGGGAATTTTTACAGGATTAGCCCTTCATCTAATCCTCCTCCTTTATTTGGGCTTGGGACCAGCATGGGCAATTTGGGATTTAGCCGACCAAATTGTATTCTTATTGGTTAAACCAAAATAAAAAATGATGGTACGACATGACAAAATTTCATGCCGGCTGGGGCGTCGCCTGGTTAAACAAGGCCCCCCCCCCCCATTGTTTTTGCCACAGAACCAGGACGAACAGCGAAAAGTCAGCTACTGGAACAAATCTGAAAACAAACCCCAACTCAACATCACCAGAGTTAAAGATCGGTACTATCAACATAAGAAGCCTAAATGGCAAAGAAATGGAGCTAGCTGAGGAATTAGATAAGTACCAGATCAACATAATAGGGGTGACTGAAACAAAAAAGACAAAAACTGGTGAGATCTTTCTGAGCAATAAATTCAAAATGTTATATTCAGGAAATGACAATCGAGGAAAAGAAGGAGTAGCAAGTATTCAACACAAAATACGAGGCTAATCTTCTTGAATGGCAGTCAGTCTCAAGTAGAGTAATGTGGGCAAATATCAGAATGGAGAATTGGACAATGAGACTTATTTGTGACTATGGTCCCACAGAAGGTTTTACTAAGGTAGAAGTGGAGGGATTTTTTGAGGCTTTAGAGAAAGCAACTGACACAATGAAAAAGGAAAAGTTGATCCTTGTTGGGGATCTAAATAGCAGAGTAGGAAATGATTGTGAGACATAAAAAATATTTTGGGAAAATTTGGAGAAAAGAGCAAAGCTAATAATAATGGCAAACACCTGTTGGATTTCTGCTCAGGACATGGACTGGTCATTACTAACACAACGTTCCAACATAAAAATGTGCACAAATTCACAGGGAGAGAAGAGGCAAGGAATAAGAAAAGTCTCATTGACTATGTTATTGTTGTTGATAGTGATGTTTTCCCACTGGTGCAGGACACCAAAGTGTACAGAGGATTTGAAATTGGAAGTGATTACCATTTAGTCTTGAGCAGGATAAAATTTAATTTCATATTGAAAAGAATAACATGTAAGAAAGTTTTAAAGCGATTAAAAGTCAAGTAGCTCTCAGATGTGAACTGTAGACTAAAATACATAAAGATTATTGAAGAAAAAATGAAAGAGTTTGAGAACAGGAACCAAACCTTGGAGATTCAGTGGCAAGCCTTGAAGATAAACCTGATTGATTCAGCCAGAGAGGCATGTGGTGAAGTAGTCTGCAAGGATAGAAAAATCAGAACTCCCTGGTGGACACAGAAAGTGAAAGAGGCAGTGAAGGAAAAGAAGAAAGCATATCAAAAGTTCCAGACAAATAAGTCTTCTTTTACTCTTAGAGAATACAGAGACAAATGTAAGAGAGCGAAACACTGTGCTAAACAAAAGTTATGGGAGGACTTTGGCAAGAACATAGAAAATAAATATCAAGAAGGTGGTAAGATATTCTGGAGGTTTTTGAAGCACCTTAGAAATGGAGGAAAGATTGCCGTTAAAGAAGTTAGAGATGATAATGGTGACATGAAAATGGGAGAAAAAGATATCCTTGAAGTATGGAGTAATTACTTCGAAAAATTGCTAAATGGGACAAGCAGTGATAGCACAGTGGTAAAAAACACTCAACAGGCATACGGTCAGGAATACATATCCATACTTGAAGCAGAAAAAGCTTGAAATGTGGGAAGGCAGTAGGAGTAGATGATATTCGACCAGAAATGCTGAAGTATGGTGGTATAAAAGTCTTATAGTGGCTGCACTACATAGTTCAGAAAGCCTGGATAGAGGGATAAAGCCTGGAAATTTTCCCTGAATGTTCCTGTGATTGTTGGAATTCATTTCCTAGTTTGCTGTTCAGATTTCCAACAAGGACCACTTTTTTGAATTTCTTAATGTCAGCTGCCTGTTATAATGATTCAAAAAATACCTCGTTTTTCTTTAGAAGAACCTTCTGTGGGACTATAGGTACAAATATGTTTCATTGTCGGTTTCCCTGTTTTAAAGTTTGCCCACATAACTACTTGAAACTGCCTTCCAATCAAGAAGTTTATCTTCGTGTTTGGTATTGATGCTGCCACTACTCCTTTTTTTGATCATTATTGCCTGAAAATAACATCCTATATTTATTATTTAGTAAGATCTCACATATTTTGTCTTCTTTGTCTAGGTAATAATATCTCAAATTCTGAAGTGAGACAAAGAGTCATTTCTTCCAGTAGGTCTAAGAGAGATAACATCTGGTTTGGTCATATCAGTAGGTCTAATGGCCTTTCATGCAAGTTCTCAGTGGACTTATTCCTACAACTTGAAAAAGAAGCAACATAGGATGAACTGGATAGACAATATTAAAAAACTGGGCAGGTGTTTCACTAAAAGTTTAATGCAGAATGGCAGTCAGACTGGTTAGAAGATTTTTTATGAGGAATATTTCTTGATATCTTCATAAAATAAGGAGCTGAAATTAACATCTCCCATTTTGCTATCAAGTTTAATGCAATTATTCTTCATAATGTGATTCATGTAAATAATGAATAATAGTGGAGATAGTGTATACCCTGGCTCACACTTGAGTTTACTTCAAATCAACTTCCTATACCCACTTCAATTCTAACTTCTGACTTAATAGCTTAAATATAGACTGTGTATTGCTGGATACTATATCCTGCTTACACCATAAAATTGTAGTGTTTTTGAAATTTTTTTTTCTCTTGCACCATGTCATATCTTTTCCAGATCTGCAAGACCTAAATACAGATCCTTGTTATATTCCTGTGATTTCTCAACTATTTTTCATAAAGTGAAAATCTGATTCTGACTGTTCTGTCACTTCTTGTTTCATTTAACATTCTTTCAAAATTAATTATTCAAACATGCAAAATATCTTTAGTTTCAGTTTTCATGTCACATCTATCATCTGTGATTCCTTTTATAGTACTTTTTGTACTCATTCCTCCATGTTTAAGCTTTTTTCAATTGCCTCCTGAACATATTGCCACTTTCTTGATACTTATCTTCTGTATTTTTACCAGTCTTCCCAAAAAAATGTAAGAAGATGGTGTTTAGCTATTTTTGACTTGCATACATTTTTTTTTTTCTGTATTCTTTCAGAGCACATGGTAACTTCTGGGTCCACCATGAAAATCTGATTTTCCTATCCTTGCAAACATTTCATCACATGCTCCTTAGCTGAATCAATGTTTGTTTTCTTTAAAGTTTTCCGATGAGTGCCCAGCGTTTGATTCTTGTTTTTAAACCCTTTCTTTATTCTTGAATAATACTTGTATATTTGAGTCACCTGTGAAAGCAACTTGACTCTATTAGTTTTAAAATGTTTTTATGCACTTTTCTTTTCAGTATGATTTTATCCCATTCAAAACTAAATGGTGATCACTTACTATTTCAAATCCTCTGTATGCTGTTGTGTATTGAAAACCAGTGTGATGATATTGTTAATATTAGATGATTATTATATTTAATTTAATCCTGTTTATAGAGAGATGATCTCTGTTCAACAATTATTTTTTTTATTTCCGAGTGTACCTAGCACAAGGGTTCACTCCAATCGGTGCAATGACCTCTTTTTTAATATTTCTTTCAGAATCCAAAAAATCACTGACTCAAGACTAAAATACAAAATAAACACATTTAATAAAACAAAAACAATATATATATACACTTAAAACAACATTACATAACTATAACTAACTACAGAATTAATTTGATCCAAGGCCTTTTAAAAATAACTTTACACTTAACACTAGACTAAACACTTTGTTTTCACAATGATAAAATGTTTATAGCCAGTTTCTCTCTCTCTCTGTCAAGGCCCTTTTCCGAAGATATATGACTTTATTTTTTCATAGGATCCTTTCTCATCACTTAAGTAGCACGCATTAATTCTTCCTGACTCAATTCTGTCACCTTTCCAGTAGAAATAATAGTTAGATCCGGCGTCCTTAATACAGATGAAACTTCCTAATCAACGTTTCCTCGAACATTCCTTTAGAACGTAAATGGCAATTTCTTCTTTTATTCATTAATGCTTATTGACAGTCTTAACTCTCTTCCACTGTAAAAAAATTCACAGTTCTATGATTCCCTTTTCGGAATCTACTACTAATTCTTTCAATTAGTGTTTCCTCGAATATTCCTTTTAAAACATTATAGCAATATTTTCTTTTATTTATCAATACTTATTCCACTTTGAAACTTTATAGTTCCACAATTCCTTTTTCGGAATATACTATTAATTTTCCTCCAAACGCTCTCTTGTTTACACCCGTTACTCTGATACCGAACATTCTCCTTGTCAGCTGTCAATCACACATCAAACTTCTCAGCGAGCATGCGCACTCCATGAAACTGGCAAGCAAGAAACTAAATATAATGGCTGACACACGTAGATTACATTAGTGACAAGAGAATGTCTTCATAAAACGCACACTTAATATTTAAAACTACAATAAAATTTTTTCAAGTCATCATCATGCATATCAAGGATTCAGGACTTGCGTTGCCTGTTCCGGCCTTAGAAGTTGTCATTTAAGAGGACATCCTGGTTTTCTTTTTCCTAATGGCTTGTACTTTAAGGCTTGTTTTGGTAATCTTTTTATTTTCATTCTTTGAACATGTTCCATCCATTAATGTTTATATTTTTTAATTTTTTCTATTACTGATTCTTGGTTTAATTCTTTCATAATTTCTTTGTTTCTTTTGTGAACAAATAGAGTATACTTTGCAGTTTTTCTCATAAACTTCATTTCTGCTGTTATTAATCTTTGTTTGTCTTTTTGTTTTATTGTCCAGATGTCGCTTCCATACAGTAAGACTGGTAGGGCTAATGTACTGTATACTTTTAGTCTGGTTTGTTTTTGAACTAGGTTTGGTTTAAATATAGAGTTAATTACACCTGTTATTTTTAAATATTTTACAATTTTTACGTTTATATCTTTTTCATTTTCATATGTGATCATACATTCTAGGTAGTTAAATGAATTCACCTGTTCTAAGATCTTGTTATCTATTATTATCTTAGTGCTTGCTGGATCTTGTCCTTTAAAGGCCATAGTTTTTGATTTTTCTGTTGATATTATCATACCATAATCTTTGGCTATATCATTTAGATCTAAAATAGCTTTCTGTAAGTTATCTTCGGAATTTGTTATTATTATTTGGTCGTCGTCAAAAAGGAGAGTGTTTTAATTCACAGTAGGAGAAAGTTTAATACCTTGATGGAAATTTTTATTCCATTTTATTATTATTTCATTTAGGTAAATATTAAAAAGAGTTGCTGAAGGGGACATCCCTGTTGGACCCCTTGGTTTATCTCTCTCGTAAATGATAGCTCATGATTTAATCTTATTTGTATTTGATTATTTTCATATATACTTATGATAACTTTTAGGATATTATTTGGTATTTATCTTTCATTTAATATGTTAAATAAAACGCTTTTAACTTTGTCAAGTGCTTTTTCAAAGTCAATAAATGCAATATGTGTTTCTAAATTGTATTCTCTTTTTTTTCTATTATTAATTTTAGTCATATTCTATACATGATTGTCCTTTTCTAAACCCATTCTGTACTTCTAAAATAAACTTTTTGGAATATTTCATTAGTTTGCTATTTAAAATTCTGCTATATATTTTGTAACAGGAATTTAGTATGCTTATACCTCTATAGTTTTTAGGGTCATCTCTATTACCTTTTTTAAAGATAGCAATCACAATTGCTTTTTTTTCATTCTATTGGGGGGTTACCAGTTGTATAAATTTTATTTAAAAATAATAGGAGTCTTTGGCATAATTTTTTAAAGTAATACATCTATTCAAATCCAGTAAGTACATAAACTTTTTAAATGCTTTACATATCACTTTGACAAAATAATTTCAATAATGGGCACATCACAAGTGCCGACAATGCATGTTATGAAACCAAAGCTAATAAACGTTCTAACATAAACAATACACAAAAATATTCAGAATTTTTAATTATGATTATTTTTACAATATCATTATCTATAGTAATATAGACAGACAGACAGTGAGACTTTTCTTATTCGTTGTATCTTTTCTCCATGTAAATTTTTGCCCAACTCTATGTTGGAACATGATATTAGTGATGACAAATCCATGTCATGAACAGAAATCCATCATGTATGTGTCATTATTATTAGTTTGAAAATTTATAATAGTATAAATTGTGTGGATAATATGACTGGAGAACAAATAGAGAAACGTTAGGTTAGACAGAAAGTAATGAGGGGATTGAAAAAGTGAGTGTAGTGGAGGATGAAATGCTCACTGTTTATAATATTTTATGGTTATGTAGTCACCTCTCACCATTGCTAACACCATTTTAACAAACTAAAGGAAATTCACTGTAGCAAACCTCTCATATTATAAACTTTTTCTTTGCTCCCTACAAGATGGCTGTAGTGAGAATTTACTGTAATTCTTTAAAAACCAGAAAAATTTTGTTATGCTTTGTGAACTGAATTCATTTTTGTTTCCAATATTTATTTTAGTGAAGACGTATTATGGCCACCGATCATCGACTTATTTTGTGAAGATATCGTTAAGTGGAGATTCCCAGTATTTATCAAGTGGATCAAGTGATGAAAAGGCATACATTTGGAAGGTACAAAATTGTTTTTTTTGTATTATTGCTTATATTTAATTACATAAGGTGATTTCATTGCATCCTACCTAAGGCATTTACTGCAGCTATATTGTATCCATTCATGCCAAGTCACCATGAATATTAAAATATCCAGTTGATTTAGCATGCAGTGATCCTTGCTAAAAGAATTTCTTAGACTTCAGGTTAAATCAGATGTCCATCATCATCTGCTACACTTTATTGTGTGACTGGAAATGCTCTCCTATGGGAGTGAAAACTTTGACAGCTACACTGAGAGAGAGAGAGAGAGAGAGAGGGACATCTAGACTGCATAAAGGCTATTCCAACAACTCTCAATCTGTATCAGAATTTTTTTTTTGGACAATTTTTGCATCTCCTCAGATCTGAGACTGCATTAACATATGAGACTTGTCAATGATAATACATACTAGCATTTGCTGAAACTAGTAGCAATTTCCTGAACCAAATAGTGACCAGCAGTGTAGCATGGCCACTCACTGTAAGTACCTTTCAGAGAAATTGAGCCTTGCAGTGGAACATATAAAATCTCTCCCATAGGTCATGCTTCCTCTTAAAATCCAGTAGAATCTTTGGTAGAGATCCATATTGAATTTTTTAAGGAACTTCCATAATGCAGTAAAACTCTTGTTGGCACATGTCAATCAAAAATAATCTTCCAATAAAGCTTATCTAGTGAATAAATTTCTTCCATGTTAAAACAACTATGATTACACAAGCTGTCCAGGAAAATAATTATTGTATGACACGTCATATATAGCTCCTGTAATTATTCATAGGCAAATTAGTTACTGCTCTTATGCATCAAGATTAAAAACTAAAGAAGAGAACCATTTCATGCTTTGATAATGCATAAATAATAGTCTTCTTAGCTCTTTTAGAAAATTTTAATGTAAACCAGAAATAGTGTAGCAGTGCTCTGAGCTTTTAAAGCACTTAGGCATGTGTTTTAAAAACATAGTGTTAAATTTTGTAATATGCTTTTCTCTCCTTGCTGTTATTTATGTCATATATTTAAAATGAGAATAGCCCATTTAAATATCTTCAGTTCTGTAAGTATGCCTTTGATCTTCTCCTGGAAAAAACATATTCAAAAATATATAGGCACCTCACTATTCGAAAGTTGAGTTTTTATCCTCTACTTCAGGCAGAGTAGGAAATAAAGCCTAAATTTCTCACCTAAACAATTTTTACTTTTGATAAATGTTGTACTCATCAGCCATGGAATATGCTCCTCTTACCTTTGGGGTGGTGCCATAAAACATCTTAAAAATCCCAGGTTGTTCAACAAAGAATAGTTAGATTGGACAATGATCCATTCATTGTGACAGATATTTAGTTTCTTCTCTGTACCTCTTAGAGGAGGTCACAACAAAAAAATTTTTTTTCGCATCCACAGATATTTTGGATTATGTCTTTCAGACAGCATATGATCTCTAATTGTATCACTTTGTATATATGAAACAGAATACCTTTGTGGTGCATTATAAGGAGTTTTCAGGAATTCTCATCTTGCAAAATGGACAAATCACTGACTATAGCATATATGCATTTAACAGACATATCATATTGGCATCATGGCCTTGTTTGCTTCAGCTGTAATTGCACTCAAAACTATTAAACATGAATAACAAACAGAATGCATCAATAATTTTGGCAATAACTCTAAGCTATGCACTGTAGGGAGTCACTGACTATTCTTATTATAGGATTCATTAGGATCAAAGTTCAGTCTGTTGTAACTCCTGTTTTGAGTTGAAATCCTGAATTGATTTTCAGGTTTTATTTGCCAGAGATATTCAGCAGGACACAACTACCAAATTTCAGTTCAATTTAGTGTTCAACACTATGTCTGTAGAATTTGACCACGTTTAGAATGTTATTATTATTACTTGTCACCTCCAGGGAGTCCAAAGACTCGTCGAGGGATGGCACCTACTGTACAACTCTCTGTCTCCAACTACAACGAACCACAACTACCATCATCTACACCACCGCCATTCTACTGCCTACCAACACTAGTATTTATTTTCACTGACAATCACAAACATCCATGCTCATGGCAGGATTCGAACCTGCAGCCTTTTGGCTGGACAGTGGATACACTAATCACTTGGCCAACCAGGCCAGTTTTTAGTTATTTGTTTATTGATTTACAACATCAGAAAAACAAAATAAATATTATCCTTAATTAAGTTACTTATGTTTTGCTGATTGCAAACAAGTATCCTGCGGTCATTAAAGAACATTAAGAATATTTCTCACAGAACATAAATCATTCAGAATCAAGTAATTATGGAAATAGTTCAAATTGTAATGGATGAAAGAACTACCACCATATCATATTTTGCTGTTGATCTGAATGTGGACTGAAAATGGCCATTCCTGCCTTGCCATGATGATGTTAAGATATGTATTATGTTGCCATCTTCCTGTCTATCCATGTTAGTCTATGATTGCAGGCATAGGACATTTTATACACTTATAGATTAGAGTGGAGTTTATCCTTAGGGGAGTAGATAAAAGCTACTAGTTTGATATGTGGTTTAAAAGTGGTTTGTAAATAATATTTATTTAGCACTTTTTTTTTAGATGTATCCCAAATAAAGGAAGTGGTGATATTTTTGTTATGATTCTTGTATGTCGAGAAACAAGATTTTATCTCTCTATTTTTTTACCTATTTGCTCTATGCAATATTTTATGTATTTTGCAGGTATTATAGCCATGGACTGAAATAGTATTGATAATTGAGTTCATTGGGGCATATATAACTCTTGCCCTGTGTGTTAGTGTTTGAAGGATACAGCATTCATGGCCAGTGTGATGGTGTGACTATTTATGTATGTGTATTGTGTCTAGAAAGAATAGACAGTTATTTATTTTTTTCTTTAATGGAGTGTGTTTTAGGATCTGGCTGTTTACATACTAAAAATGTATTTACTTTGTTTAAGCCATATGGGCAAATAATAAACACATCATCATCATAACAAAGTAGACTAAAGATTTGAGCATAGCTATATTTGAGGGCATTTTTACTTTAAGTGATCCATATACAGTAGCAAACAAATTACTCTGAACAAGTCGAATTTTTGTCAGATTTTTGATTTTTGGTTTCAGTTCACAATAGTTTCACTTTGGGTTTACTATTTTTGGTTTTGGTTTTAGTTTACTGAGTTTAGTTTAGTTCTGCGTATTTTAATTGACTCTGCGATGTTTATTAATAGTGTTGTGCATTTTTAAGAACAGGTTGACATTCATAGTGTTTTATTCATTTTGTGTAGCTATAAAATGGATACATTTTCCAAGAAAGAAAATATGTACTTTCTCAGTACGCATCCTTGACTCAACGACATATTGTCAATGAGTGTGTGGTGTTGGTTTTGGGTACTGTTAATGCAATTTTAAAGAGGTTTAGGGAGACAGGTACCTTCTCTCCTGACAAGGAAAATGTGGGCAAAAAAGAAAAACTACTTACTCAAGATTGTATATTAGTTAAGAAAAGCAAAATTAATCCAAAATTGCCTGTTGTAGACTTAAATAGAGACTTGGCAGCTGTGGGATTAATGTTTCTGACATGACAGTCCATCAAAGATTGTTGGAATTAGGGAAGAATGACTGCCCACAGCAAAAAAAGAAACAACTGTTGATGAAAGCTATGCAGAAAAAGAGGCTCCAGTGGGGAAAAGTGTATAAAGATTGGACTGTTGAGAAGTGGTAGAAGGTCATTCTCAGATGAGAGCCATTTCTTTGTCCAAGGAGAGCAAGTATCCTTTGTTTGTAAATCATTGGCTGAGAATAGTTCTCCTGCCCACCTTCAATAAGCTCTTTAAACACCCAGCTAAAAAGATGTTCTGGGATTGTTTTACATATAACAGTCCTGGATCACTTGTGTCTGTTGATGGTATGATGAAAAGTGACCAATACATAAAAATATTGGAGAAAAGAGTGGTCCTACATATCCAGAAAGATAAAGAATTCATCTTCTAACAGTATCTCGCTTCATGCCACACTTCAAAAAAAGTGAAAGAATTCCTCAAAAATCACAACATCCAACTCTCCTGACATTAACCCATAGAAAATTTGTGGGCATAGTGAAAAAGAGACTTGGAAAATTAAATTGTGATATAAAAGATAACTTAATACAGTCCATTTAAAAGTATGGTTTTGAGATGCAGAAATAAGAAAAATATGTTCTACATCGGTAGATTCCATGCCAAAGCAAATTAATGAACTTATTAGGAATAGTGGAGTACATATAAATGATTGAGTAAAGTTGGAGTTTAATTTTTGTACTTATTTTCTTGAAAATTAAAATTTTTCTTTAAAATGTGAGTGGTCGGATCAATTTGTTCACTATTGTAGATTATTGCAAAAGCAAGTAGGGGAATTTATTACAGTCTCTTTTAATTTTTTTTTAGTTTCATATGATTATTTTCTTTTTATTATTATTTTCCATGTAAAATAACCAGCATGAACAGTGAATATTAAATAATTCAAATTTTTTATTTTTTATTTTTTTTTGGAAGGGGGTGGGGGTTTAATGACATCTCTGACATAGTAACCAAAGATTGGGGATCACTTTTAGTAGTACATTGACATTAGGAAGCAGGGATGTAATATCAAAACTAATCATAGTGTCTGAATTTTTGAGATTGAAGTTTTGAAATGAATAGCATGTTTTCATAACATGAGGGAGATGAGAAGATTTGTCTTTGATGAGAAAGAATGATTTTTGCTGTTTAGCAAGTTTCTAAGTGCGCCTGTCAACTACATGAAGAGGAGGTATTGGATTTGTGAATTTTGAGGGTCTTGTATATCCTAGGTGATATAACAATAAAATTACAACTTTTTAATGATTTCTTTGGCCAAGAAATAACTTCTTTTTTTTTTTTTTAATTAGCACAAAAGAAAAGATTTTCAAATTACTAGAGGGGAAAAAAAAGCTCCGGAAGGTTTTAGCTTCTTTTTTTGACAAATAAGCTGAAACCTTACTACGCTAAACTATCTCAATGTGTGAGACATTGAGATAGTTTAGTATAGTTACGACTACTAAATTCTCTTTTAACCAGATTGTAAATGTACAGAACAAATAGAATTAATCTTGGATTATTTAATAATTAAGAATAATAACAGAATTTGCCTTTTATATTCTTTAACATGTTCATATTGGGAAGTGTTTTGCATGTTTATCGTACCGATGGGACTTCTTATAACTGTTTGTGTGCTGATCTGGCGTCATGTAGCCAGGCTGAGTTGACACAAAGTTTATATGGCATGTTAGTTGCAACCCTTTAAATAGAATTTTATTATTATTATTATTATTATTTGACACCTCCAGGGAGTCCAAAGACTCATCGAGGGAGAGTGTGGCAACAGCATCGAACAATTGGTCCCCTTCCAACTACTAACCGCGCTCAAACTTACTTAACTAAGCCATTAGTAGCAGAGGCTCTACCAATCAACCAACCTTTGCCGGCTGCTGCTTGTTTGTGAGAAGCTTCACATTGAGCTGGCAGGTAGCCTCACGGATACCAAGTTTGTGTCATGTTAATTGCAACTCTTTCAGTAGAGTAGAATTTTATTTGATGTTACCATTTGTGATCTGTCTTAATGAATCAAACATTTTTATGCAATCAAACAAACACTTATTTCATGTAATTGAAAATTTAGACAAATGTTTAATTTTCTGAAAAGAGCATTCCTTTTCACCTATCCCCCTCTCCTCAATGTGGGATTATTTACAATCAAAGAAACCGTTACGGAAAAGCAGGGAATTTGTGTCATGCATGAATGAAATTGCTGGTAATTTTGCTCGCTTTGTCAGATAATTACTTTCTTGGCGAGTGAGCTACTACCACCCTGACCTGAACGTGTTAAATTAATTTAGTACAATCCAGCCACTCTGTAAGGAAGGTCATAATGCATTGTCATTCATCAGTATAAATAGGTCTGACTAATAACCTACCATTGACTTTTATTAGATACATGGTAGGCTGCACTCTTTTTTTTTTATGTGAATCCCAACCACAAAGAGTTATAAACTATCATATATAAAGTACCAAAGTTAGGCTAAATATTAGATAATTCAGATACCATTCTCTAGACATGAAAATAGAATGTTTTCACTTTTTCAAGCCCCTCGAGCCTCTAGTAAATGAACAGGGTAATGGTGATCTTACACTCTGTGATAAAAATCATCTAAACCACCTAAAGACTTTCACAAACATCTATGCCACTGTGTGAGATTCATACCCACATCTTCCTGGTATCTGGCTACATTCAGTCAGGCATAAATCTATAAATTTCAAGTGTTTGTATAATATTTTTAATGAAGAAAGTGTTTATCTTGTATGTAATAATTGTGAATTGCACTTGTGATTTAAGAAAAAGGAACATGAGTGTTCCTAAAATTTTTTGCAGTAAACTGTAACATAATATCAGAGTATTAGTAGATGTAGAATATGGTAATGCCAACCCTTAAATTTCAAAGTACAAATGCATTTTTTTGTGAAATATTAATTTTAATATGCAGCATTTGCTATCCACCATGTTACAGTGTTCTTGCATAATGAGAACTATGGAGTTTACATAATTATAAAATCATGTGTACCACAGTAAATATTCATCATACAAATATTTTATCTTTTGTATCATAAGACATTATCAGTATCAGCGAAGAACAACAGTGAGGAATTTGATCAAAAGAAATAGTAATGCACAACATTAGAATCCTTCAATAGTATGTTCTTTAGGATAAAAACACTATTGAGTTGAAAATAAAATGAAATTTCCCTAACTCTGGGGATGGTAAGGAGGTCATTACGATTAAGGTTCAGTCAATGAAGTAGGGCTTCACCATTTTCTTTGGATAAATGTTCATCTATTTATACATTGATATATGTAATAGTTTGGTGTTATACTTCTGTATCTTCTATCTAGTGGTTTCAGTCCCATGTTATGCTAGGCAGATTTATGAGGTTTGATAAGCAGGATATAGTTTTGGCATTCACAAATATGTTTTTCAACTGATCTTCCAGTTTGTCCATAGCACAAACATTGTACTTGATGTACAGTGTTTGTGCTATGGACAAACATTATATGGATGAAATATTTCTACAATGTATGTGCACAATTGCAACTTTCACCAGTGAAGAAAGTTTCATCAATGGTGAAAGTTTGTCCTTTGGAGATGGTAACAGATTGTGAATTTGGTTGATGGACTTGAAGGTAGCAGTGAGTTTGTATTTTTTCATACTCTTTGCTACACATTCAGAAATGTTTAAGATATGGGAGTCCTGTGTTCTTCTTCGTCTTTCTTTTCCTTTCGATACTGCATAGAAGTGCAGTTAATTATTTTGTGTTGTTCTTAGATTATAGTCATTTAATAAAACTGTTTGTATGATAACTTCCTGTTATTTTTTGAGCAATCCTTTAGAGGGATGAATTTTGTGTGCTCTAGGTGTCATAATTTTGAGATGGATGATAAGCAGATGTATTTTGAATATAATAAAATTTGGTTTTCTTTGAACAGAAATAGAAAATGATTACTCAAGTTCCCATTTGATATATGTTGTGCTGGCTCTGTGCTTCCAAATTGCAAAATCTATGTAATGTAGCCAAATAGACATTGACACTGATGATGATGATGTCTTACAATGCACAAGATGAAATATTTCTACAATAAATAATTTTCACTATGTGAATGTTATAATTATGGAAACTCCATTGGCATCATTATAGAATAAGGTTTTATTCCTTCATTGGGAGTTTACAACTTAGACGAGCAGTTTACTACTAGGAAAACTACAAATTAAATAGGGTAAACTCATTTTTAAAGAACTGCAGATGCACTGTTAAGATAAAAGAAGTTATTAAATCACCAGGTGCTCATGAAATTTATCTTGAAGCCAGCCATTCTCTTTTGCTTAACCAGTTACAAGTTTCAAAAAGGAAATTAGCTTTAAATATTATAAAAACATGAGAATTGGAAGCTTATCTGTCAAATGCATACACTAAAGCCTCTGAAAAATATTCACCATAAATCTTAATCAGAAACATTCAGTCTGACATGAATGATTGCAGAAAATACATCTAAATTACTGACTGACAAATGGGTTGCTATACCCTAATAAACAACAAACTGAGTGTTCTAGAATTGGAGCCACAAGTTTGCTATTTCTATCAAACAAATTCCCTATCTGTACTGTATGCAAAACATTGAAAACAATATCTTTCAGAATAGCAACGAGGCTAACAGACTTTGTTTTGAAGTTGTCGGTTATTTATGATGACAGCCATCATGACTGAAAATTCCACTGCTAAATTGAAATCCCTAAAGTCTAAAGACTTCAGGAAAAGCTGACAAAGGAAACACCACTTTAGTCTTAGATTCTAGATCTTATGAATATAAAATGAAATTACTTCTTCTTCGGGGTCGGAGTACATAATCTTAGATTAGTAGAGCTCGTACTAAAAGTCATCTGAATAAACTTAACAAGTTAGTGGATAAAACGACATCCATAGATCAAGAAACAACTCATAACCTACCATGCATGTGCCTCCTAGAACAGCGTTTCTCAAACTTTTCTGAATGCAACTCACAATAAAAAATGCATTTTACATCATGATTCAGTACACATATTACATATATGTCTGTGTGTGGGTGCATTATACACTGAGTTAGCTTTGTATTGGGAACACCCACCTAATAATGCATTAGTCTACTTCTGTGCATGACTCGCAGGTGCCTAGGAACAGATTCCACAAGGTGTCGAATATCCTCCATGTGTAAATCGACTCGTCTGCTGCAGCAGCTCCATTGGTTCATGCTCACAAGTGGGTTGCTATACCCTAATAGACAACAAACTGAGTGTTCTAGAATGGGGCCACAAGTTTGCTATTTCTATCAAATGAATTCCCTATCTATACTGTATGCAAAACATTGAAAACAATATTATCTTTCAGAATAGCAATTTGTCCTGTTTCCTGCTGCACAGCTGATGATCAAGGTTCGCATTGTGCATAAACAGTATGAAGCCATATTCCCTGGTTGCACATTTGGAGGGTTCAATAGGCTGGTGGAGGTGGTGTTATGAATGGGGAGTTTTTTCCTGGCATGCCCTATGTCCATTGGTTATCATCCCACAAACACTGAATGGTGACCGCTACAGGGACCAGTTAGCCAACCATCTCCATCCATATTTGCAGGAGGTCTATCCCGACCACAGTGCCATTTTTCAACAGGACAAAGTACTTTGTCATTGTACAACTACCGAGTGGTTGGAGCACCACGAGAACGAATTCGCCACATTGCCTTGGCTCCCAAACTCCCCTGACTAACCCAATTGAACATGTGTGATATATGCTAGAACAGGGCATGAGAATTGCTGATCCTCCTCCACAGAATGGAATAAGTGTGCCCATTTATAGTAGCCACACATGACATTGATATCACTTAGTACTTTGTTGTGGTGTCAAATATGTAAATCAGTAGGGATGTTCCTAATGCAAAGCTGTGTGTGTGTGTGTGTGTGTGTGTGTGTGTGTGTGTGTGTGTGTGTGTGTGTGTGTGTGTGTAAAATAAACTGAAATAAAAGTTGTGTGTCCTTGGTGTGTATAATAAAATAAAAACAAAAACCCTAACAACGTTAATGTCCAGTATGATTTTATTAACATCTAAATACAACATAGAAAAAATAAACGAAAACAGAAATTAGGAAATATTTTATTTCAATTTAGCAGTGGAAATTTCAGTCATGATGGCCGTCATCATAAATAACTTGTGACAACTTCAAAACAAAGTCTGTTAGCCTCGTTGCTATTCTGAAAGATAATATTGTTTTCAATGTTTTGCATACAGTGTAGATAGGGAATTTGTTTGATAGAAATAGCAAACTCATGGCTCTCTTTATTATATATATGTGTGTGTATATATATATATATATATATAAAATAAGTTTAATGACTATTACCGAGAGAAAAGATGGCAAGATATATTTAACAATATACTACTAGTTTACTAGTTTCGTTACAAGAACATCATCAGGTATCATACTCAAAGAAGTATATAAAAAACTACAGAGACTTAACATTGTACTAACAGAACAAGTGAAAAACAGTAGCATGTTTGAAAAAATGCAAGTATGAGTTCCATACAAACGAATACTACGCGCTGTCGCGAGTGCGCCAGTACTGAACAGAAGCAACGTGTGCGTCCGAGAGATTGTAACTTAGGCTGTTATTGATATGAGAGGAATCTAGAGAAATTTCTCTTGATTCAACAATCTTTCTTTCCAGTTCATCGTAGCACACATGGATATTAGCAGTTTGAGTCCAGTTTACAATGTGCTGGCGGCCTTCGTCTGAGTTAGCAGAAAAGAGAACGTGGCTAGAGAGAGCGCTAGCTCTAGTCCTGTTATAGGAAATATCTCTACGGTGTTCATCCAAACGTAGAAGGATGGATTTAGCAGTCTGTCCATAATATGGCTTTCCGCAATCACATAAAATCTTGTAGACTCCTGGAAACTGAGTAGGAAGATGTTTCTGTTTATATTGGCAAAGTAATGAACGAAGTTTTGGAAGCGTAGTGTAGCACGTTTTGAAGTTAAATTTCTTGAGAATCTTAGCCAGTTTTGGTGAAAGAGAGCTGATGTAAGGTAAGGAGATGAAGGCTCTTGGGAGAGGGGGATCTTCAGCAGTAGTTGAGTGCCTGGGGGAAAGAAATTTGTCAATCTTCTTTGGAGAGAAGCCATTGTTGATAAACGTTTTTTTAAGAAAACTGAGTTCATTTATAATTTCTGTTTCTTCTGTAAGTAATGATTTGGCTCGGTGGGCTTTCTACTTACAGAAGAAACAGAAATTATAAATGAACTCAGTTTTCTTAAAAAAACGTTTATCAACAATGGCTTCTCTCCAAAGAAGATTGACAAATTTCTTTCCCCCAGGCACTCAACTACTGCTGAAGATCCCCCTCTCCCAAGAGCCTTCATCTCCTTACCTTACATCAGCTCTCTTTCACCAAAACTGGCTAAGATTCTCAAGAAATTTAACTTCAAAACGTGCTACACTACGCTTCCAAAACTTCGTTCATTACTTTGCCAATATAAACAGAAACATCTTCCTACTCAGTTTCCAGGAGTCTACAAGATTTTATGTGATTGCGGAAAGCCATATTATGGACAGACTGCTAAATCCATCCTTCTACGTTTGGATGAACACCGTAGAGATATTTCCTATAACAGGACTAGAGCTAGCGCTCTCTCTAGCCACGTTCTCTTTTCTGCTAACTCAGACGAAGGCCGCCAGCACATTGTAAACTGGACTCAAACTGCTAATATCCATGTGTGCTACGATGAACTGGAAAGAAAGATTGTTGAATCAAGAGAAATTTCTCTAGATTCCTCTCATATCAATAACAGCCTAAGTTACAATCTCTCGGACGCACACGTTGCTTCTGTTCAGTACTGGCGCACTCGCGACAGCGCGTAGTATTCGTTTGTATGGAACTCATACTTGCATTTTTTCAAACATGCTACTGTTTTTCACTTGTTCTGTTAGTACAATGTTAAGTCTCTGTAGTTTTTTATATACTTCTTTGAGTATGATACCTGATGATGTTCTTGTAACGAAACTAGTAAACTAGTAGTATATTGTTAAATATATCTTGCCATCTTTTCTCTCGGTAATAGTCATTAAACTTATTTTATAATATTCCAACCGAGTTAAAATGAATTGTCAAAATATATATATATATATATATATATATATATATATAATAAAACTGAAACAAAAGTTGTGTCCTTGCTGTGTATAATAAAAACAAAAAACTTAACAATGTTAATATCCAGTATGATTTTATTAACATCTAAATACAACATAGAAAAAAAAAGCTAAAAATAAACAACAGAAATTAGGAAATATTTTATTTAATGTGACAGGTGTGCTTGCCAAAAAATTTAGGATTCATTTTTATTCACATGAATAAACAGATTTTTGCTCACTACATCGATTCTTTTGGAAGACTGCACTGAAAAATATCTTCCCTCTCTAACAGACACCCTACCATAGAAGAAAGAAAAACATTTTTAATGTATCACTAAATACAGAATGGAGACAGAGAGTATGAAATGACAGTTGGTGTAAATTTGAGACACTTATAATGAAAAACAGGTGTGCTTTCCTCTCACAGAAAATGACTATACTACACATACATGCAAGCAAAATAATCTTATTGTAAAGGTACATACAGTATCTGACTAAATACATTTCTGCTAACAAATATGTTCCAGATTTACAGTTGCAGAAAATACATAAAACAGCTGTTTATAATGCACTCATTTGGTGCAGAAACCAAACTATTTATGTAAAGCAAATTTTCAAAAACCAACTTCTGTTGATTTATTAGAACATATTATTAAAATTGGGGGAGTGTTTTTATAGCATAATTTGTTGAGCCATGTATATGTCTGTATACACACATACACATATAAATGGCTCAACAAATATGCTAAATCCTATTTGCCATGGGGGGGGATGCACTTTCCCAAGACCCCTCCCCTCATTTTTATAGCATAATTTACCCAATAAGTCAACAGATGTTTGCTTTTGAAAATTATATATGTATATATTTAAAAGTTTGTAAAAAATATAGCTGCTCAATGCAGAAGGGATATAATAAACTGTAAAGCAAGTTTCCCCAGCTGAAAACATGCATAATGTGACTCTCAGCATGAATGTTATTAAAGATATGAAATGTGAGAGATATGCTCTGATATTTTGTTTTGTTTCATTTAAAAAAAAATTACTGGTCATGACCCACTAATGTCCCCCCCCCCCCCCCGTTTGAAAACCACTGCCCTAGAATATATGGCATGCTGAAATTACATACAAATAATTGTCCACTCAGATTGATTGTGCATTTTATAGGCAGTCCTATAAAATCTTAAGGTTTTTATTTTGCCTTCTTCATCCACTCAACTTAATAAAAAATTTCACGGAATTTCTTGCAAAAATAAAAGACATGAAATTGGCATCTTCAGATATGATGGTGAGTTTTGACATAAACTGTCTTTGCAAATATTCCTCATTTTGCAACAATAGAAATTTTAGCCCAAGAATTTTCATCATACATTGTTGACTTATTCGAATTCACATTCGCGTATGATTACTTCTCGTGGAAAGATAAACTATACAAACAAGTTGAAGGAATTGTGGTGGACATGCCATCACCTAACTTAGCTAACTTTTATCTACAACACCTGGAAGAATGAGTCTTCTCTCTCCACCATAACTATCTATAAGGCTACCCTACACGGATGATTTTTTGCAATTTGGAAGCACACAGAGCCATAATCCATTCATTCCTAAAAAAAAAAAAAAAAAAAAAAATGAACAGCTCATGTCCTTGAATTAAATTTACACTAGAAAAAGAAGCATTAAGAGGAACTTGCTTTCTATGCATGTTTATTAGGTGGGAACATCATAGATATCACTTTTTTTTTTACTTCTGTCTGCTGAAAACCAACTTTTATAGGTACAACCCAACAATAACAAAAAAATAATTAACAATCCTCCTATACACAAAAGAAAAAATCCTCAGGACTCCTATATCTTATATTATATCAAAGGCATTTCTGAATACCTATTCAAATTCAATCAAATTGACTATGTGTTACCTAATGGTGAACAAACTTTCACCAGTGATGATCCTCGGTGTATACTAATTATGCTTTTCATGCTACTTGTGTAACTACGGACAGGAAGATCGATCAAAAACCATATTTGTGATCACAAAGACCATGTATATCTGGCTTATCAAACCTCATAAATCTGCCTAGTGCAACATGGAATTGAAAACACTAACCATAGGATCTGTTGGTATAACACTAAACTATTTTATAAATAAATGTATAAATGTCATCAAATTCCTGATATGTACCCTCAGGAAGTGTACAGGATATTATGATAGTACTACATAAAAAAAGTTACACCATTACTAACTTCCAATCAACAATTTTCCTCCAAATTAATCTGTTATCTATTAAGACTCCAACATTATCAAATCTTATATTTGTGTCTTGTAAAGCACTTTTCACTTTATCAATCCACCTATAACTTGGTCTTCCTCTGGGTCATTTTCCTGGCAAAGAAAGAACAGTTGTTTTGCTAATGCATTTTTGAATGAATGCTAACAGTGTCAAGTCTTTTCCTAATGTCCTCGTTTTAAATACAATACTGCCATTAATGCCATCTGTTCACTTTACTGATTTTTCTCATATCTGTGCTCATAACAATAAAACGCTTTGAAGTATATTATTGTTAACCCAGCTCTGAGATCCATAGGTTAAAATTGTTTTGTACTGCCTTGTGTACAACTAATTTAGTAATCAATAACATAAAAACGATTTACTTTACATATATATTTTAATTAGTATAAAATGTTCACTCTAGTATCAAGGTCATCTTCAGTATGGCTTTCAAATTAAACACGAAGAACAGAAAATGGTGTTCAAAAGAATGAAACGTGAACTGCACATACATGATGTAGATCTTTAGCTGAGCCTAGAAAAGTAGATATCTTGTTAATAGGACAGAATTACATTTGTAGGCTAGTTAATCTAATTCATTTGGTTAATACCTTCTTGGGTGCCTTTAACATAAGGAACAGTGACACAACGGACCACCTCTGTATCACTATTTTGATAGGCAGATGACAAGGTAACTCTAATTATTATCTTGTCAACATATGATTCAGTAAAACCAAGTAAGGAAGATGGGCTTGATGTAATTTATTTCTTGGGAACAGCAGTTTGCTGTTCCCAAGAAATAAATCTGTAAATGTAATGTTTGCTGTAAATCAGCACCATTAAAGTCTTAATGGTGCTGATTTACAGTTATGATGGTGTGGAAGAGAATGAATGTAAAGTCTAGTATGAAAGAATACTGAGAAGTGAAGGCTACCATCTGGTTGATGAATTAATAGGAGATCTAAAAAAGGCAATCCAATTGTTCTCTTCTAACTTAAGAGTGTACCAGATATTGGAAGTTTTTTCCCACTTGATTAGACTATAATAAATTTAGTTTAATCCTTTATCCAAGTGTAAGCAAACAAAGTTTGTGCCTGAAGTATCTTCAGGACTGAGGCTACTTGTGGTAAAGGTGGACCAAGCTCTCATCACTCCTTGTCTTAGTATCTACCATAATGCAAAGCACATCTCCTTGAGGACATGTATACTGCTATGCATTAAGGGAAGGGCCACTACCCAGACCGGTTTCGACCTTTATTGAATGTTCAAGTACAGGTCAAACTCCAAAAACTCAGCATTGTTCCCACTCAGTAACAGGCTCACCCTGCTGTTGAGAAGAACTCTCAGAACCGGTTGGCTCTGCACCGTGGCAGGCTTACCCCCAACACCGAGTAGAGCCTCTAACATTAGTCGATTATGACTAATGAGATAATTAAATTTTCATAAGAGCTTTTCTTTGCAGAAATGGTTGAAATACACTGCATTATTTCTTATAAATCTTGGGATGGAGTAGCAACTGGTCCATCATGAACATATTTTATTTAATTATTTTCATTTGTTTATTTTTTTAAAAATCTGTTAAAATTGATTTTACTATAATCTTAATTAGACGATGATGCTCTACATCAGCATTTCCCAAACTATGTTCTGCAGAACACTAGTGTTCCACAGAAAGTGAATTAAGTGTTCCATGAAAAATTATCAAAATTAATATGAACCTGAAATGGTTTTAAATGCTGTGACAAGTTCAAACATGTTTGAAAATCAGGTACTCCTCACTTTGCGTGTGGATTGTGCTATTAAGGCCAGTGCACGCTGGCCTTAATAGCACAATCCACACGAGTGAAGTATGGAGGTACCTATTCTACGAAATGTGCAGTCACATGCAAGGTCAATGCAATGGGTTTTGGCCCAGCACGCCTGTACCTGGCCGATGATACTTGACCAAGGTGTTCCGTTAAAATTTCAGGATTTGTGAAGTGTTCAGTCGTAGGAAATGTTGAGAAACCCTGCTCTACATCATGTACATGCAGTTCATGTGAGTCATTTTGTTGAATGTACCGGTTTCTGTTCTTGTTTAATTTGAAAATCATACTGAAGATGCCCTTGATATTAGGGCAAAAATTTTATACTACTTAAAATATATACATAAGGTAAATCCATTTTATGTTATTCATTAACTGCCTTAAATTCCTATATGTCATGTTATATCAGAATTTAATTTCATTTTTATTCTATATAAATTTATTCAGCTGACTTCCTACCATATCAGCTTTACTAATTCTGTTGTCTATTTTCATATTTAATTTGCCATCTTCACTAAAAATTGTGACTAAATAGCTGAAATGTTTTACTTGTTCTATAGATTCACCATTCAGGATATGGTTGATGTTTTCAGCATTTTTTTTTTTTTTTTTTTTTTTTTTTTTGCCTATTTTCACTATCTTTTTATTGCAGCATTTTTTTGCCTATTTTCACTATCTTTTTATTGCTGATTTTCATATCAGATTTGTTATACTGGTTCTTCAGTTTAGTCAGGGAATCTTGCAGGCTTGTACTGGATTTATTTACAAATATAACATCATCTGCATAAAATAGAGAGCAGAGATTAACATTACCAATTTTGAGATCAGACTTAATACCACTTTCCTTTATAATGTAATCCATATAGATAATGAATAACAATGAATAAAGAGATGAATGTTTATTCAAAGGAAATGCTGAAGCCCTACTTCATTGACCAAACCTTAATTGTAATGACTGCCTTACCATCACTAGAGTTTGGGAAATTGTTATCCTTAACTCTATTAAATAAGACGTATTTTAATTGTATTTTCAGTCCAGTAGTGTTTTTATTGTAATGAAATACACAACTGCATGTATAGTAGGATTCTGATGTAATGCATGTACTCTCATGTTTCTTTTGCTCGAATTCCTCACTTTTGTTCTTGGCTGATACTGATGATTTCTTATGATACCTAAGATGAAATATTTGTACAGTAAATAATTTTTACTTTGGTACATGTCTGATTTTATAATTATGTTACTCAGTTGAAACGATTATCAAAAAACTGCATGCATTTTGATACATTGCATATAGAATTCCAGGAAATTTGGAACTTATATTTTTATTTTATGTATACCCAAAATTTTGATTCCTAAATGAGGTGTACAGCTTATTTTCTTAAAAATGTGATATAAAGTTATTCTTAATCAAAAAATATTCTTTTTTCGTAGCACGAATAAAGAATTGTCATTCCATAGATTTTACTGTTTTCAGATTTCACAACCTGGTGCACCTCTTTTTAGCTTAGATGGACATAATGCTGAAGTTACCAATGTAGCTTGGAATCCTTCTGACAAAAGCAAAGTAAGCATTTTTGTAAATTTGTATTTTTATCATCTGATTTAATTCCATTTGCGATCCTAATTTTCTCTGAATATATATATTCTTTGAATACATCATAAAATAATGATAATTGCTCTACAACCCAAATGCTTTCCCTCGCATGTGCAGTCATAACATTGAGCTAATAAAAGGCATTTCTTTTATTACATACAGGGATGACAGTATGGTTAACTTCCTGGGAGTAGGTGACTGAGAAACCCTATAACCAAATGATCTTGTTAAAAAAAAAAAAAGTGAAAATGTATGTTCAGTAAGTCCAGATTGTTCCATCTAATCATGGTCAGAAATGTTCATAATGATAAACAGCAACAGATTTGCTGTTTTTTTTTTCAGAAGTAGGATAAACCACAAGTGCAGGATATTTGATAAACGCTGTGGTAGACAAGAGGTAGCTTATTCTTTGTTGAGCCTATAAAAGAAGAAAGATTTAACTGGATGAAAAGTCACATTGAGTCTACTCTATCTAAGTAGTGCTGCAGTCTCTTCTCAGAAATACCCTTCAGTTTAGGGATGACAGTATGGTTGTTAACTTCCTGGGAGTAGGTGAGTGAGAAACTCTATGACCATTAATGATCTTGTTTAAAAATAAAAGGACTTGGTGAAGCCATCAGGCAAGAGGGAGTGATCTTAATAAAAATTTATTTCTTATATCAGCAATGCTTCAGTAGAGCATAAGGAGTGAGCCAAATAGATGAAAGACTCAATGGTGCCAGATTTTTGACAAGGATGGTGATGCAACTAAGCATGAATATAAAGTCTGGTTTGTGTTTTCTTTCGAAAGGCAGAAAACTAAAGTATGCATCTGGCTGGCAATGAATAAGGAGGTCTAAAAAAGATATATGATGATTCTTTACCACTTCAAGAGTAAATTGTATATAAGAATGAACAGCTTTAATCTTTGTAATGAATTTACTGAAGCTCAGATGGGAAATCCTGCTATACTGCAAAAATGAAATGTTGTCCATATATCTGTACCATAAGGAGATCATAGATGTTAATGAGCAGTTGCTGTTCATATGATATTTAGCAAGGGTAGAGAAAAGACTACTCATGGCAGGATCCTCAACTTTCTGGTAAAACTTATTCTGACAAGAAGTAGCTAGAATGGTTGACAAAATCAAAGATATAAAGAATATCTGTGGTGAAGTCTTGTTGGAGTAATTTTAATGTTTCATCTAGAGGAACATTCGTGAAGAGAAGCATAACATCCATGGTGATTCAGAGATCATCTAGGCAAAGACAAAGCTTTGAGATTTTTTTCTTTCAAGTAAACTGTTCTTAAAGTGAAGACCAAGGGTAAATTGGAAAGGTGCTTAACTACTTTGTAATATTGCAAACCAATGCAGTCAGCAAGAGGTTGTGATGAAACATTTGTTGTGTGGACTTCGGAGAGTCCATACACTCTAGTTGGGGGCCAACAGGAAACACAATGAATTTAATTTATTTATTTGACTAGAAGTTCAGACTATTAAAAAGGGGTGTGTTAAGGTAGCTTGGTTACATAACAATAAGGTAAATTTCCTCAAGTATTCTTTCTTAAGTTAAGGGGATAATAAATCCCATATTATTTTACAGCTGGGTACGAAACTTGGAGATCGAAATCTAAGAGTTTCATGCCGAAGAACTATCGGCGAGTCCAAGCGTAAGTCATCACTTGGATAGTACAACACTATGGCAACTCGTGTCAAAGGTGGAGCAAGCTCCGTCACTATCCTTAATATTTTCTCATAATGTAAAATGCAGCTCCAGGTGTATTACTGTTTTACATTATGAGGAGAGATCACTACCCAGACCGGTTTGGACCCTTATTGAGGTCTCATCAGTGAGCAGGTAGACCTGGAATATCAAAGTTTAAGTGAACCGAACTTACATATACCCCCTACTAACAAATTGGCAGCCCAGTGTACCCATATATTATTATTACTATGATAAAGAGCCAAGAGTTTATTTTTCTGGTGACATAAATTAAGTTAAGGGGATAATAAATCCCGTATTATTTTACAGCCGGGTACAAAACTCGGAGATCGAAATCTAAGAGTTTCATGCCGAAGAACTATCGGCGAGTCCAAGCGTAAGTCATCACATGGGTAATACAACACTATGGCAACTCGTGTCAAAGGTGGAGCAAGATCCATCACTATCCTTAATATTATTTCCTATCTTGAACCACGGTAACTTTTCCTAATTTATCAGCTTCGGTGATAATAAAATTTCTATGTTTCTTTAAGGAGAGCATCATCTTAAGTTCTGGATAAAACAAATCTGAAGGTGGGGACTTTTTTTTTTATATATATATTTTTTTTAATATACAGGGTGTTCGGGATAAATTTGACAGTTTCGTAAGGAAAAAGAAAATCTTCTTTGTATCTATTAAATTTAATGAATTGACAAAAAAACATTACAGGCAGAGTTAATTACAATACTATCAACAAGATTTACTCAAAATAACCACCATTAGCATCGATCACAGCTTCAATTCTGCTTCGGAACCTCGAACAAGCTGATGCTACAGTCTCCCTGGGAAGGGCCGCAAAAACTGTTTTAATTTTATCCATTAACTGGGCTTTTGTATTACTGGAAGTGCGATTGGTGTCTTTTTCAACTGCGCCCCATACAAAATAATCCATGGGGTTAAGGTCTGGGGAGTTTGGAGGCCAAACATTTGGACTGGTGAAGTCGTAGAAATTTTCAGACAACCATTTTTGACTTTTCCCAGAGGTGTGGCAAGGGGCCGAATCCTGCTGCCATACATACGGCCTACCATTGGCTACCCTTGTTATCCAGGGCTTGACTACAGTTAGCAACTCCACGAACAAAGCCCGAATTCCAATGCCAGGGTTCTTCAACACCTGTTCCTGCAGATTTGCGAGGAATTCTGCTGTACGAACGCAATCAGATCGTCTGCTAGGGATCTTTCTTCTTGCTACATCCTCGTAGTCACCATTGCAAGTCTCTAGTTCATGCCTGATTGTTTTTACTGTATTCAGGGAGCATTGGGCAGCAGTCGTAATATCCTTATTTTGATGGCGGGCACGAATCATCATGATACAAGTTATTCTCTTCCATGATTCAGGTGGGTTCCAGCTATCCATCCTTTCTGACATCTTGTATATGAATGAAGAAGGGTCCAAACTTTTAAATGAAGAGAAGTGTGTGTTAATACATGTAACTTACGGAAAAATATAATTAATTATAAATATGTCAAATTTATCCCGAACACCCTGTATATATATATATATAATTTTTTTTTTTTTTTTAAATCTCATTAGAAGCTGGAAAATACTTGAGACCATGCCCTCTGTTATTTGCATATAGCTTACATGTCAACAATGCTCTCATTGTCAAATCTCTGTTTTTGTAACTTATACTTGTTTATTATTGTGCCAATAATGTTTACTTACATGCCTATTCTCTGAAATATTTTGACATGGTATGTCTTTAATTTGAAGTTTAAAAGTTATGGAGTTATTTTGAGATATTCTTTATTAATAAAGTAAATAACTATTCTGATTTAGAATTTTTAATTGTAATGGTACAGTGTGCACATGTTTAGTTTGTTATGAAGATTTCAGGTAAATTTAATCTTCTCACTACTCTTTTGTTTACATTTCTGCTTTTTTGTGTATTGCTCTAAAGATGTTTGGTTCTGCCAATCCTTTGTGTTCTGTTGTCAGTACACTATTTTCTGCAATTTCCTTTGTTCTGTTTTGTTATTTCATTTGTTTATATATAATTTTCCTGTTGTATATAAACATTGTTCTCTCATCAGTGTGCTATTTCCCATAATTTCCTGGTCCTTATTTTGATGTCATTTGCTTAGAAATTCAGTTTGCCGTCGTGCAGTTTTTGAACATTTACTGTTTGTAATAGTGAGCTTACAAAAAATAAAACATTGGTTCTGTGATTGTTAAGCCGAGATTTTATCAGTTTTTTTATAGTGATCACTATAGCACATCTATATATATAAGTAAATAGATAGATGTGCTAGATATATATGTATAGATATATAGATATATTTTTTTAAAATATATATATATATATATATCAGTAAGGAGCACTGTGTGTCAATTTTAGTTCCTTTTTCAGCATTTCAGCACAGATAAAATAAAATTATTCTGTACAATGTGTTTGACATGTACAAATTTTTATTATAATTATTTTTTATTTATTTATTTATTTTAAATAGATAGTTACCTGCGCTGATGATGAGCGTATCTTATTCTGGCAGATAGGAGAAGTAGGTTTAAATGAAGATCCAAATAATTTGTGTTCTGGGAAAGTACAGATTTTAAATCAGAAAGGTTTGTTTTGTTAATAAAGAAATTATCACCAATTTTATAATAAAAATAATAAGAAAAAATGTTTGTGTGTGTGTGTGTGTACACACTAGTCCTGATTGTAGGAGATCACTTTCCTACAGTTTGCTTGTTTTGTTTTGTTTTTGTTGAGAGTGTTTAAGAAGTGATGAAGTGAGGTATTTGGTTATGCTGTCCTTCAGATGGAAGAATATATATTCCTTTAGGTTTTTCCTAGCATTTTATTAATTGTTCATCTCCCTTGATGATTTCATTTGGAATGATCCTTCAGTGGTATAGCATGCATATGCTCTCCACATTCTCAAGAGTTTTTGAGAAGTCATTAACATTTGGTTGCCATAGTGCAGCTTTCATGAATATGCATTCTTGATCCAGATTTATGAATCGTGCATATGCTCTCTTCCAGTTGTTTCTATAACACGTATATGCAAGATGTTATCTATTTTTTTTTATTAATTAGCAGTGCAGAAATCTGATGTAGCAGACCACACCCTACATATTTGTTAGTCAGTTGTGAAGGAGCCTGTGAACAATCCATATGTGGTATAATCACATGTATTTATATGCATCAACTAAAGACTAGCATCTCCCTTTGTACTCTCTGGTTGTCTACCTGATTCCTTGCTCATGTTGTTTATTATATTTTGGCCAGACCTCATCTGCCTTTGTTTGAAACTAGTTGAGTGCTTTATCTGGTAAGTATACTAGCAACACAATTATTATGTCCTCATTCCACAGAAGCCTACATAATGAAATCCAGTCTTACAGAGACCATGCTCTTAAAAGTGAATACATTTGAAAAATCACAGATCAAACAGATAATTTTTCATCACAAGTTAACTTTCCTTATAAGATGCAGGGATGATAGCATCATATCTCGGTTTTTAAAGTTGCACTGTAACCATTAGGTTCGCCACTAAACAGGCTTTAAGAATTTTCCATACAGCAGTGGTTGCCTTACTAAAAGAAGACATCAACCACACAAGGAAGCAGCTTTCTGAAATTGACAACCAGTCACTAATTATTTCATAATTGGTAACTGGCCAATGGAAGAAGGGAAATGAGTTTAGAAGGATATAAATCATACATTTGCAATCATTACTGGTCAATCTGGCCTTGTAGACCATGTATTCAATACAACCCATAGGATCTCCTGGAAGAAAACTACCATGCTCCACCATAGTAAATTTAAAAAGGAAAGACTGTTTTTAGAATCTGCAGCAGCACTCAGAAAACTGAATTTAAATAAATATGGATGCATAAAATTTCGCAAAATTTGGGAAACAATAACTGTCAGAGGTCCCACGTTACATCCTATGCCACCTGCCCATAGAGAGCGCACTACCTAGATAGGACTTTCAAGTAACCCACGTGTTTCATTTAGTATTGTGTTCTTTGTGTTACAAGAGTTATTTGTAATCCCTAAAGATGTCTCAGTGACCGAGATGAAATATTGGAAGCATTAAAATTAGTTTTTAATCCTTTCCTAGTGCTGTAAATATTTCATTAAACCTCCAACATGGTATTTCCCTCCCTACCTGCCAATACTAGGAATATGAGGTGTGGCTATTAAATAACGAGACTGGTTGCAAAAATGTGGTTTATTATTACAATTGTACGACTTAATTGTTATCCCCTTCAACATACTCCCCTCCTTTATCTATACACCGTTGCATACAAATTTTCCATTGTTGGAAGCAGTGCTGCAAGTCATCAGGTGTTATCTGCTACAGTAGCATTGCCGTTTTCTCCTTTACCTCATCCACTGACTGAAAATGGGTGCCCTTCAATGCAGATTTCAACTTCGGAAAAAGGTAAAAGTCGCATCTAGCTAAGTCCAGTGAGTAAGGTGGATGGTCCAACACTGGATCTTCTTATCAGTCAGATACTGCTTTACAGATTGTGGGCTGGAGCATTGCCCTGATGGAGAATCCAAGCGTTGTTCTTCCACAGAGCGGGTCTGTTCTTCCTCACTCATTCTCTCAGCTTGGCCAGAACCTCAAGGTAATAATGTTGGTTAACTGTCTGACCCTCTGGTACCCATTCAACCATTACCATGCCATTGATATATTAAAAAAAAAAAAAAGATAAGTATTGCCTTCAGTTTTGATTTGCTCATTCTTGCTTTTTTCATTCTCGGTGACGTGGGAGGTTTCCAGTGCACCAATTGTTTCCAGACGTCTTTCTGCTCCTGACACAAGTTTTGGGCATCATTTCGACGCAGGCTTTGTTCATGTTCAATTGCTCATGCAAAATTTGTCATACAGTTTCCTTATCAATATGCACCATGTCTGTTATCATCTGAATGCTTAATTGGCGATCGTTGCAGACAATTTCATTAATTTTTGCAACATTTTGTTTGGTTGTCTCAATGACAGTTCAAGCTGGTCGTTCGTCATCTTCAATGTTTTCTTGACCTTCAGCAAAGCGTTGGTGCCATTCAAACGTTCGCGCACGTGACGTTACATTATCACTGTACACCTCCTGCAACAGTTTCAAACACTCGGTCGGCGATTTCTTCAATTCACAAGGAATTTGAGATTAATGCGCTGCTCGAGTTTAACGTAAGACATTATTCCAGCAAAGTGACTTCACATGTGTTTCTTTTATAACTACCTACAGGCTAACTATGAGCAACAATGAACAATGCTTATCTCAACTGCTTTTAGAACCTTCAAAGGCATTCACATGCAAGCGCATCCCACTGCTACGAGTACACGATTCACAGCGCACCTTGTCTTGTTATTTAATAGCCACACCTCGTAATTTAGACAGATTTATGTATGAAAAATTGAATACATATTCACATAGCAAATAGAATGAAATATAAACTGCAGAACCTTATCAAAGAAAAAAAAATTGTCTCAATGATCATTTACCCCATAACAAAATTGTCATCATGTCCTGATATTCATTATCCAATTCTCAACTCAACATCTCACAAGGTTTCAATTTTGCATTATCACTGATTATGATTCCAAAATTGGATATCATGGTCAATATGGAGACAGGTCTTCAAAGAGTCCCTAAAGATGTGGTACATACCATATTTACTCGAATATAACTCACCCTCATGTATAACTTGCACCCCTGATTCTTTACAAAAAAGAAAACTAAAAAGTTTTGCACACGAAAAAAAAAGTTTAAACTCGTTCACGTTGGGTGATAGTAACTCACTCCCTGTGGTAAACAACACGCCCTCCCCAACATCCACTATACTGCAGATGCAAGAAAAACAAGTAGTTTTATTTTATCATTGAATAAGGTACAGAGACATTTGCAGTCTGTGTAATATATTTCTCAACAAATAGTGCAATTAGGGACAAATGGGATGAAAACGGCACTAACTAATGAATCACATGTCCCCTGCCACAGAAACTATGCTGTATAGACTCGAGCAAAACCATATGTTGCACCGGCAAACATAGTATCTAACTAAAAACTTATTGTCCAATTTTTCAATCACAAGAAATAAGTGTTTGTTTGATTGCTTTTGAAATTTTCAATGTCATTAAGACAGATCACAAAGGCTAATTTCAAATAAAATTTTACTGCAAATTGAAACATACCATATAATGTGTGTATGAGTCCATCTGCCAGCTCAACACGGAAGTGGCAGCAATAAAATCCAAACCGAAGGGTTGAGCCCGCCTTTGCGATGCACACAAACTGTAATGAGAAGTTCCATCGGAATGATAAATGGGCAAAACACCACCCCATCATGAACGTGTTAAAACTAAGAAATATATAGTGACTGTTGTTATGACAGTTTCATATATTATGGAATTCGGTTGAAAAGAATTAGTATTTCAACTCAACAATTGTTGGCTTGCCTTTGTCGTTGGGTCTTGCGATCTTTTGTTAATACCACAGCAATCATATGCATGTCTTCATAACTGCTCTATCTCTACTGACCTACCATTGCTGTCTGTTTCACACTCTGCTTTCACTTCTCGTTAGTCATTTATGAAAGATTGTTAATTACGTCTTAAGTCTTGTAAATTACTGGTAATTTTTGCTTGAAATATGGTGAAACATTCATGTTACAGTGCTGGTTTTAAACTCAAAGTTATTGATTTTGCAGAAAAACATGGCAATCAAGCAGTAGGCTGTGAGTTTACAGTGACTGAGTTTAATATGCACTATTGGCATAAACATAAACTTGCATTACAAAGCACCAATAAGTCAAGTAAAGTATTCCAAGGACCTAAAAGTGGAAAGTTTCCTGAATTGGAGGAAAAATTACTTGAATATGTGTTAGGTTTGCATAAAGATGGTTGCTGTGTTTTGCACGAAATGTTATATTTCAAAGTGCATGAGTTATCTACAAAATGAGGCATCGGTTGCACAGACCTGAAAGAGGGCTAAGGTTAGATCACAAGATTCATGAAGAGGAAAAGTCTTTCCCTTCGTTGAAGGACATCCCTTTGCCAAAGAATGCCAAAAGATTTTGAGTATAAACTGATGGATTTTCATTGCTATGTGATTCAACTTAGGAAGAGCAATCACTATATGTTATCACAAATAGCCAATGCCGATCAAGCACACATCAATTTCAACATGCTGTGCCAAACAATAATAACAGAAAATGGTGAAAAACAGTGTGATAATGTGCACAGCTGGAAGTGAAAAACAGTAATGCATGATCATACTCGCAATTACTGCAGATGGAAGAAAGTTGCCTCCTTATGTAACATTCAAAACAAAAACAATGCCAAAGGGGAAATTTCCTTCTGGAATTCATGTAAGAGTCCAAGAAGTAGAATGGATGGCTACTACATTGATTCGAGATTGGATTAGAACAGTTTGGGACAAACATGGGACCTTATTTCGACACCCCTCTCTCCTTGTGTGGGATAGCTTTCGTGGACACTTAGGACCTTAAATAATAAAAACTGAATTTTGAGAGCTTGGGAAATGATTTTGTCAGAAATAATTGCCACGAGTTTTTTAAAAACTGACATCTGTAATGCCCTGGATGGGAGAGAAGATGATGCTATTTGGGTAGATGACTTTGACAATACACACAAGGAAACTGCTCTAGTGATAGCAAGTAGGAGATTCTTGGTAAGTCATACCTATTTTCAGTTTTTTCCCAAAAACTTTAGTTTCCAAAAATCCCTGCATATAGTTCTCTTCAGACATTCTGTTAATAGCACTTTCATCAAATTCCTAGAGAGATATTTTGCACCACAGTTTTTTAGCTTTAATTTTTGGGAAAAAAAAGTGCGAGTTATATTTGAGTAAATACAGTATTTTTCACATTCTAACTGCTTCCATACTTCATCAAGCAAAAACACTACAAAAAATGGACCAATTAGCTCTACAAAATATTAGCCAGGATGAAGAGCATCTTAGCTAAGCAGCAGTAAAGACATACAATAGTTATTATGGATTCTTCAGAATACAAGAAAAAGAATGCAAATTCTACTGACTAGTACAAACACTTATACTAAACTTGATCATGACCCAATGGTTCTCATAATAAGATCTCATAATAAGATCAGTAACATGATCAAAGACATGCAACTGGTCTGAAGACACCAAATAAGTCTCATATCGAGATACCCCCCTGTTCCCAAGAATATATGGTGTTTCAAAAGTACAGAAGTAGGTCTTGCTACTCAGACCCATTGTGGATGCAAGGTATTTTCCATCTTCATTGCTGTCTGGGTATCTAGCAAACCTGCTAAGCCTCACATTGGCAAAACAACCTCTTATGTAAAAAACATGATACATTTCATTGAATGCACCAGACAGTACTAGTACCATCCACCAATGTCCACACACTAGTCTGTTCACCAATGCACTGAGAACTTAAATCATACAATTATTATATGATCTATTTCCACTGGACACCATAGTTCTCTTCAGATATTGTATTAATAGCACTTTCATCAAATTCCTAGAGGGATATTTTGAACAGAAAGATGGATTGGCAGTGGGTTCTTCCTTCTCTTCTCTGTTAGCAAATATGTCAATGATATATTCATCGTTTGGCCCAGCTCTACTACCTAATTAGAAGAATTTGTCTCATACCTGAATAATATTTGCCTTCATATTAAATTCAGTTTTGAATTGGAAGTCAACAGGTCTTTACTATTTTTAGACACACTTGTAGTATCCAAGCAGAACACACTCAGTTTCTCAGTTTATAGAAAGCCAACAAACACTGGATGTTACTTACATGCCACATCCCATCATTATCTGGCACAAAAAACAGACATTGTTTGTACCCTGCTGATACAGCTTGCAAAATTTCTACTAATATGGATTAAAGAAACCATGAGCTTGATTACTTCAACACCATCCTGCCAAAGAATGGTTACAACAGAACATTGGGCAACAAAATTCTATCTCAACTTCCCAAACAGTCAGAAGAACATGAAACAAGATTTCAGAGGAGCAGTAATTCTCCCCTATATAGTCAGTCACAGATAAGATTTCAAGTTGCTATGTCAGCAGAGTATAAAGGTTGCCTTCTATCCTCTCCCCTTCAGCAAGATCTCTAATCTGAAATCTCCAAAACGTCCTCATCCACCACTTAAAGTGGTGTCTACAAGATCAACTGTACTTGTGAATTGTGCTACATAGGACATATAGGCAGGTCAGGAGAGACATGCAAATCAGGACTGGCAGCACATAAAACTGAATTGCTTCACATCAATACTTTTGAAGAGCATTCAAGAAATCAGCTGAAATGATTAAACACTTTCAACAGTGCAACAAGAAACAAAAGATATTACATTGTCTGGTCTTCTCTCGTTAAACACAATGTGTGTGCAGTTGACAGGTTCACAGAAGACCATGAACCTCGTATACCTTCATAGCACATACATGCTTTCCATTGTTATTCCTGTTTTCATATATTTCATTGTGAATGTTATCTGTTTGTAAACTTCTTAATTTATTCTCATATTTCTTCTGATGATGCAAAATGTGAATTTCAAGAAACTAGTTGAGTAATTAATAAACTATTTAAATTCTGTTATTTTATGTGGTAAGAATACTGGCAACACAGTTGTATTGTGTTTATTCCTTTTCTTTATTCGTTTTTAGACCAGTATTAATCGACTGTTCTTGTCATACAAAATCATTAGCACTACATTGCTGAAATCTCTGTTGTGTGTGCATGTACTTTAGTTATATTCATTTCATGCTGAAGATGTGTATGAAAATGGATGAAAATTTTATGTTAATAACATTGATTGATACTATTGATTAGTGTATCTACCTTTGTACAAATTCGTTTCACCTGTTTCTAATGTAACATCAGGAATAGATATGCCTGGTCTGCCAAGCAGATAGCATCTCAAACCGACAGGCTGCAGGCAGGGCCGTGCCGTGGGTAGTAGGTGCCCTTGTGCAAAACTTTTTTCAGAGCTCCCATAAAATAAGTTTCATTAAAAAATTTTACGAAACATTTTACTTTGTTAAAAGTACAAAACAGTTTATACACATATATAAAAATAAATTTTATTAGTAGAACATAGTAATCACTGAAATAATTCATTAATAAGGAATTTTTAATAATAAAAATTTTCAAAAATGTTTATTCCTTAATATATATATATATATATATATATAAATTACATTTATTTTAATATAAAAAGAAATGTTACATAAAAAGATAATTTGGAGATATGCTTTTAACTATATAACATTTAGTATAAATGTAAATTTATTTTACATATTTATCCATTACTAAATCACTTAAGGAATTGAACAACATAGATACGAATATAAATTAAATTACACTTTAATAAATATTTCTGATATTTCGGCAACGTCACGTGGCCATCTTCAAAAGGAGTTTACAAAAAAAGGCACGTGCATGTAGGCAATACAACACAGTAACTGAGAATGAAGAGATGAAGCTATTGTTCTCCTAAAAATCCTGATGGTGCCCTCTAGCGGGCTAAGTAGGTGTTCTTGGCCGTTGGGCTGAAGGTCTGCTGATGTAAGCCTCCCAAATTTGGGGCAGTCACATACAACCCAATTTGTTGAGGTTTGGAGAGTTTCTTAGGGCTGAGACTGATTCCATGAATAGTCTTGAGAATTTGTATTTGTATTCCTCTAGCTTTCTTCCACCGTATTCTGTGGCATGTATCCAGAGCATGGTCTGCAAGACCAGAATGGCTGTACTTGTGAAAACAGATGTAGTCCTTGTGTTCAGAAATTCTGATATTCGCTGTCCTGCCTGTTTGGCCAAAGTAAGACAGTTTACAGCTGCAAGGGACCTGGTATACACCAGGTAGGTCTAGGGGAAGTGGTTGGTCTTTAGTGGAGCAGATAAGGGATGCCAATTTTCTGTATGGCCTGTAACAGGAGGTCAGTAGTGATGCATAACCAACGTTTAAGACTGTCTATGAGAATACATATTTATCTGTCTTGCTTTAGCCGCCACAAAATTTTTAATAATATCTTTAATGTCTAATGAATATCTATAATATTATTTTCAATTGATATAATTGATAAATCCTTTAGACAGTCTCCAGACATTGTTGACCACAAATAATTTTTTATTAGTTTCAAGTTTTGAAAAACTTCTTTCCCCTTATGCTACAGATATTGGTAATGTTAAATAAATACGCATCACAATCGCAGTATTCGGAAACGTGTCGGTTAATTTATTTTCGTATATATAATTTAAAACATCCTGAGGAGCCGACTCTTTGTTAATAAAACATTGCAAAGTTTTTAATTCCTCCAATAAAGTCATACCATCAATATCACAATTGTCGGAATCTTGATTGGCGCTCAGTTTTAAGTGCAAATCTTTACAATGTTTCATTAAATCTTCATTGCTCCAATCTTTTAATTTGCTAATGTCTCTTATAACTTTAAAGTCCTCGCTATGTTGTTTTAAGAGTATGAATCTTTCCGTGACTGAAGTTATTGTCATGTATAAAATTGCGAAGAAAAAATTTATTTTAAAATTTTGTTTAGGATCATGCGTTGGATCAATATTTAGATCGTTTGCTACTTCTTTTGCAGTTCTAATAACATTTTCAAAATATTGGTCTATTCGGCGAGTATTTAATTTTTGTATAACATAATCAAGATTTTCTGTAATTTTTCGTATATCAAATGTTGGATTCTGCATTATTTTGCTTGCAACATTTACGAGACTTAAGATTTCATACCAAACATGAACAGAGCAAATAAATTTAAATGAATAAATCTTTGAAATTAAGTTGTCTGCCTGAACTCTAGAATCTATATCTTTAGTTTCATCTTCCGTAATATCAAAAAGAGCCTGGTATAGTTCGCCCACCGATTACAGATCCCTTGACACTTCTGCGCATGTCAGAAAAAGGAGAATCCATTCCGATAATAGGGTAATCAATCTGTCTTCTGGGATGAGTTTGTTTATTATTACAGGTTGGAAAATTTAGCTTTTCTTTTACGAACATTGCTGTTTTTAAAGTGTAACTATTTTGTTTGTATAACAGTTGGAAAAATGTACGTAGAGTATTAACAAAATTAAAAAAGTATAGCATAAAACGAAAATTTAACTAAGTTTATTTTTAAGAAAGTTTTCTATAAAATGAAAATAATTATGCAGAAAAACAGAAATTTTTTCAAATGAACTTAGATATTCTAAACTTACAGTTGAGAGAACTGAGACACTTTAATGTCCTGAACCGATCAATTATTTATGAGTTGTTGTGACTCTTTTAACAAGCCCATGCAAAAAAAATGTTGGAAAAAAATACCATTGTCAAATCCTTTTAATCTTCAGAGTCATCTGAATCGGTGTCCGAATCGCCATCACTTTCACTTAAACTGATCACCAAAGGTTTGCATAATTCTTCAATAATTCTGTCTCTGTCCCAATACATATTTTCCAATGAAGTGACATGAGAGCAATATTTTCCCCAGTTTTGAACTGTAATACTTTCAATCGCCTGTTCTGAAAGCTTAAAAAGTTTCGACATGTCGATATCCCCAGTTATGTTGCGATTGCGAATGAAACTTTTCACTTCTGCCCAAACATACTCAATAGCATTAATATCGCAATGATATGGTGGTAGCCTTAAAGCTAGAAATCCATGCTCTTTGAGCATCGTCTCGAATTTTAATAGTTTAGTCGTGGGCAAGTTTCTTTTGACCAAATTAAGCAATTCAATTTTTTGCATATCTGAGGAATGAGAAATGTTATTTGCAGAGAGCCAATCCATAAGAACTTGCTTCTTATTAGACTAATTTGGAACTTTGTTTAATCGAATAGAGTGATATGAAGCATTATCAATTATAACAACAGCATTTTTAGGAAGGTTTGGAATCGGTTTTTCTTCTGCCCACTTTTTGAAGATTGTAGAATTCATTTGTCCATGGTAATCTCCAATAGTTGAATTTGCTTTGTATAGTAAGTTTGAATTCGGTAAAAAAAAACTATTTCTCCACCCGCACACAAAATTATTATGCACCGCGAGGCATTTCCGGTTTGTAGCACTCTACATTCTTCTTTAGACTGCCAACATTTTCCATAAGTTAAATTACTATCGATCCAAGTTTCATCTAGATACACAATCGGTCTTTTCTCCTCCCTGAAACGTCTTATTGCTCTCAAATACTGCATTCTAGATAAAACAATGTCACTTCGCTCCATGATAAGTTTCCTTTTGTTCTGGGACTTTTTAAAACAAAATCCGATTTCGTGAAGTATTTTCCTTAAAGTTTCTCTTTTCAAAAGAAAATTTATTTTTTCTTTAAGCACAGGAATCAATTTCAAAACAGTTGGCACTCTTTTCTCGACCACGTAAAATTCGTGAATAGTTCTTCTTATAACATCTACGTCAAAATCATTCAAAGCTACGGTTTCGATGGTTTTCTTTCTCTGGCACTTTTTTAGGAGATTTAAATTTTGGCTTACCTTCACCTTTTGATTCCCTATGAATTCTTTTAACAGTCGACCCCAATACGTCTGCAATTGCACTTGCACGTTTTATGACTTGTGAAAGGGGAACAAAGAGACGGCCTTCTGACTATTCTTTTTCACAGAATGTCAGCACATTATTCAATATTCTTTTGCAAGAGCTACTGAAACGTTTAACAACAGAACTTGTTGACTGTACTGGATCCATCATACAAATTAATAATAAAAAAATAATGCAAAAAAGTGACAACAAAAATCAAGCTAGTACTAGTACAGCGACAGACAAGAAAGCATGTGGTTTCGCATGTTGGCGACCAATTCGTACATCCTTCATTTCTTTCTCCCCTTCAGCATGAATCGACTATTCTTGGCAAAATTCCAAGGATAGACCTACAAACGGTGGGCAAACTAAATTTCCTTGATATTATTTTTAAGTGGCTCTATTGCTTCTACTCTACTTTCCTACCTAGTAGCAGAAAGTGGATTCAAATTTAAAACACGAATATGTTTTTTTAATATAGCCCAATGCTTCATAGATATTGAAAAATAATTATATAATTCCTGTATTATCTCAAAAAATTTTACAGTTTCACAGGATATCTTAGCTGCATCATTAACTACCAAATTTAATGAATGAGCAGCACACAGAATAAAAAATGCCCTTGAATTTATTTCAAGGATTTTTTTCTGCAGTCCATTATGTTTGCCTCGCATGTTAGAACCGTTATCTCATAAACTTGGCCACGTAAATCCGAAATGTTAATATTCAATAATTTTAAATAATTTTTTATAAATTGAAATATTTCTTGCCTAGTGGTATCTTCTACAGATTAAAAACCCAAAAAATTTTAATGAATTTTTGCTATATTTGTATCTTTATTTTGATTAACAAATCTAATAACAATAGATAATTGTTCTGTGTGGCTTATGTCCAGAGTAGTGTCAAGAATTAACGAATAATATTTCGCCTCTTTAACCATTTCTAAAATTTTTTGTTTTATAGCTTCGGAAATTATACGGATGATTTCATTTTGTATTTTATTACCTAAATAATGAGCACTGTTCCTTTTTTGTGATGTTTGGATGCGATGCAAGTGTTCTGCCATTATCGAATCAAATTTAGCAACAGTTTCTACTAACTTTAAAAAATTGCCATTATCATCTTCAAAAAGTTTTTGTGAAGAACCTCTAAAAGCTATACACTGTCTTGATAAATATTGTATTATGTAGATTAACCGTTCTATAACAGATTGCCAATGTTTTTTCTCAGTTTCGTATAATCTTTGTTGTGTGCAATCAATAATGCATTTCTTAATCAACGACATTTTAAGTTCGCTGTATTTTGAACAGTTTTTAATGTGCGCGGAACTTGTCTTGTGTATTTTTAGTATATGACTCAAATGTTGCCAATTGTTACAACCATATTCGTTAGAAAGTTGGGAATTTTGACTACCAAATATTTTGCAATAATAACAGAAAACTGAATTTCGTGATTCTGAGTAAACTAAATAACTTCGTAAAAGTTTTTCTCCATTTGCTAAAGTTTGATAATAGTATGAATTGGAAAACTTGTGGTCAGATTTATCTTTGGGAAATTCTTTATTAACTGCTTGATGCAGGCAATGCTCAACTAAATAATCTCTAACGTTGGTAGTTATATGATTCGACCCAGTACCTGGATCATTAACATTAAAATTTAAAGTAAAATTTGAAGTTTCGTGTTTCGCTGAATCGGAATCCAATATTTCTTCTGCTGCAACTTCTGTAGACAGTCCAGTCAGGCCAGTTTCATTTTCACATGTAATATTTGTTTCTTCATAGTTATCTTGTGTCCTCTCTTTTTCTGTAGTAGAGCTACAAGGAGTACTTGCTTCGTCAGAACTTTCTGTTCTTTGTTTTTTATGTAATCGTGAATTTAAAAATTTATTCAGCGATCCAGCCAATTTATGTTCCAGTTGTACTCATTGCAATTGCCTTTTCCTTTTTGTGCACCAGAACACACTTGGTTAGACTTTAAAATAAGAAGAGCGTTAAAAGTTGTCCACCAAAATAAATAATTTCTGAAATTTTCCCTTAAACTTGTTTTTTAACCCCTTAACCAACTATTATTTTTAAGGTGAATGGCCCAAGACTGGCTATTTTTTTTTTATTACAGAAATTGATTTTTCAGATGTTTTGAATAATAAATATGCTTACATTTTAGGTAAAATTAACATGTAGAGATATTAACCACTGATTGATTTCTCTGGGATATTTATTTAATATTTTTTACATTCTGGTAATTGTTTAATAATTAAGAAATTTCTAGAATATTAAAATTATTTATTAAAGAAATTAGTAAAAGGATCCTAACCCTAGTGTGTTCCAACCAGAACAAGAACAAATATATAAATAAATCTCTTATTGAAAATTATTTATTTTCTAGACATCTACCTGACATAACATAAAAATCTTTTGTTTTCAGAATTAGATAATTAACTAAAATGAAACAATTTAACTGATTTTCAAACTTAGCAAAAATATAATAGATGTACTTACTTTACGTGAATAATAATCCAAATTCACAAAAAAATTTACTAAACAACAATAAATATATTTTATAAAATAAAAGGCAACTGCACAGTAACACTGTGACTGTAATGCACAAAATGAAATGATGCAAAAATACACCAAAAAAGTATCAAGAAAGGGCCAATTGCAGTATGTGTGAACAAAGATCATCTAAAGAGTTTTATAGCTCATAAATAACCTATGTTTATTAATTTAATTAGAGCTGTGTCAGCCTGACGTGCCGATAGTCTATCCCACATATATACGGGATTTTTAGCTATGGTCCCTCATCTGATTAATATGTTTATAATTTATAAACTATTATCTTTAAAATTTTATTTGTCTATGAAAAATAAGTACACAATTAAAATCAAAGTCAAATTGTCCAAAGTCACTTAAACACAGAATACACAATACACTCAATATGTTTCACATTCAAAATTGAAATGATGCCGAAAAAAATAAAAAGTGCATATTTGGATAGATGCTATTTCGTCTATCCAAATTCGAAGCGGAATTTAAGAAAATGAACATCGAAATATACACCTATGTTTCAGACTAAATATTTTTGGATAGATCAGTGTTTCTGAAACTTCAGCTATCCATGTACCCCTTCTTTAATTTTCATTATTACCAAGTACCTTTTCAAAATACCCTTATCAAAATAATAATAATGATAAATAAAAATATATTTCATTGTAAATGTCTGTTTTATTTGAATTTAGATGTACATTTAAACAAAATAAATGATTTACTTTTAATAGAACAAAATTTATAAAGATACTACACATTTTTATGTAATATAAATAATTTATCATCAATGAGAGGAGTGAAATTGCTTATTTCTATATCTGCTATATTGCTCTCTTTTGTGCATTTTATAAATCCAGTATTTAACGAATGATCCATACTTAAGAATTTTAAAGCTAAAAAAATTACCGTATTTACTTGACTATAACTCGCACTTTTTTCCCAAAATTAAAGCTAAAAAATCGAAACATTTGTGCTGTGAGATATATGCGGGGATTTTCAGAAAAAAAAAACTGAAAATGGGTATGACTTACCAAGAAGCTTCTATTCTCCATCATTTCTTCTGTCTTCAAGAGCGGTTTCCTTATGTACAATCAAAGTTATCTACCCAAATAGAGTCATCTTCTTTCCTATTATAACTAGCAAAAATTACCATTAATTTAAGACTTGAGATATGTAATGAACAGTCCTTGACAAATTACTAATGAGAAGTGAAAGATGTGTGCGATTGTAGGCCAGTACAGAAAAAGTCACTATTAAGAAGTGCATATGATTGGTGCGGTATTAACAAAAGATCACGCAACCCAAACAAAACAAGCTGACAATTGAATTGAAATGCTAATTCTCTTAAACCAATTTCCATAATATCTGAAATGCATTCACTATATATTTCTTAGTTTTAACACGTTCATAACGGAATAGTGTCAAGCAAAACCATATGTTGCACCTGCTGTATAGCAGTTTCTGTTGGAGGGAAGATGTGATTCATTAGTTAATGTTTATATTCCCAGTTGTCTGTAATTGCACTATTTGTTGAGAAATATATTACAGTCTGCAAATGATGTCTGTGAACCTTATCCAGTGATGTGATAAAACTAATTGGTTTTCGTGTTTCTGCAGTATAATGGCTGTTGGGGATGACAAATTGTTTACTGCAGGGAGCGAGTTCATCACTCAAATGTGAAATTCGGGGCGATAGAGACTTGCAATTTGAGTAGGTGAATTCATGTGTAATATAATTTAATATATATATATATATATATATATACAGACTATAAAAGTTTATGAAATTCACATCGTATGATACTTTATGGGTTGTTTCCTTAAATATCTAATAAGTGAGTTCTAAAATGTTTAGTTTTAGTATGTATGACTAATTTTTTTATTAATAAAATATAATAGGCACATATTTAACTGTCAATGGGAAATGGCGTTTTTATTTGGTAAACTAAATGCTGTATTTTTGTAAAATATCTTGTTGCTGTAATATGGCTGAACGAGCGCATGCCCTTATTAACCAGCGCTGTGAGGCAGGCTACCTCTATGCTACATCCTGTTGACAGTACTGGGCAAAGCGCAACGTAAGAATGAATTCACGGTCTGTCTAAACTAACAATTTCCACTGAAAATATAATATACAATCGAGAATATTTATAAAATTTTCGCTGAGTCGATGCTTACTCTGTGAAATTAAATCTGTGGTAATATTGACAACATTTCACTTCAAACGATATAATTAAAGAATAAGAAAATTTATATATTTTTTTTATTATTTCCCAGGGTGAAATGGCACCCCTTATCTTCAAGCGCCCTTGTGTGGCATACAATCTGCACAACTGCACGGCTCGGTCCTGGCTGCAGGTTCAAATTCTACTTTGACATGGATGTCTGTGAATGTCTAGATAGCAGATGATTTTCATTTCCTGGTCTGAGACCCTCCCCCAGCTTATGGGTGGACTGAAGTGCCTTGTGTGGTGGGGTCATTTAGTTTCTTTTGTATGCCTTTTCTACTGATATTGTCATGTTTACTGTCCATCAGAAATAGCATCTTCAGTAATACTTTCCTTTAGAGGAAAGCAATACCGAGTTACTAAATCTATTACATATGTTCAGTAACTAGTTGCCACCATTTTTTCACAACTCAACTCTAGTCATTGAACTTTTATTTCTTAAATTTTCACCTCTTCACATAATGTAGTTTGAAATCACTTCTCATGTTTGAATCACATTAACAAAGATTTTTAAAAAAAATAAAATAAATAAAGATAATGCGAAAACACTGAATATACATTTTGAATCTTGGAAATAAATTAATGCAAAGCAGCAAAATAAATCGACTCTAATGGGATTAGAGTTTTCTGATGGGATTACCATCCCATCAGAAAACAAAGGTATGGATCCACAAGCAGCTAATGAGAAAGAGTTAGATGAATACAGCTTTGTAGCCAAAAGAAACCTATTGGCCTAATCTCGTGAGAAGAACATTTTTGAGCTCTGTAATCAAACCACAAATACACAGGTTTTCAAGATTTTTTTATATCTTCCAGTATAAACAAATTTAAAAATTTCTTTTTTTAAAAAAATTCATTCTCATATTCATTTTTTGAATACCTGAAATGAGATATCTTTGGTATTTAGATTATTTGGGATATTTCAGTTTTTTGATGAAAGGAGGCATGAATGCGTTATTTTTAATATGGTAGGAAGAGTTTTGTACAGCTCATTACTAAATAAAAAAAAATAGAATGTATCTTCACATATTTTTTTAATTACTGAAAGATTTTCCATAAATCCACACTTCACTACTTAATGAAATCATAAAATGTTTAAATGTCATTTTTCATTTTAAAATATTGATTTAAGAAATTATTGAATAAATTTGGTTATAAGTTTAAAAAGAGAAAGAGTTAAATGAATACAGCTTTGTAGCCAAAAGAAACCTATTGGCCTAATCTCATGAGAAGAACATTTTTCAGCTCTATAATCAAACCACAAATATGCAGATTTTCAAGATTTCTTTATATCTTCCAGTATAAATAAATTTAAAAATTACTTTTTTAAAAAAATTCATTCTCATATTCATTTTTTGAATACCTGAAATGAGACATCTCTGGTATTTAGATTATTTAAGATTTTTCAGTTTTTTGATGAAAGGAGAATGCATTATTTATAATATGATAGTTTTTTACAGCTCATTACTAAATAAAAAATTAGAGTGTATCTTCACATATTTTTTAATTAGTGAAAGATTTTCCATAAATCCACACTACTTAATGAAATTATAAAATGTTTAAATGTCATTTTTCATTTTGAAATATTGATTTAAGAAATTATTTGAATAAATTTGGTTATAAGTTTAGAAAAACTAGGAAAGTATGCTTCCAGCATTGTATTACTTATGCAATATTGATGCCAATTTTGAGTTTGAACAAAACAAGACTGCTACTTATTTAAATCTGTATTTTCTAAATTAGATTTGAAGAGACCATCAGCATATTCATGTAGTTCTCTAACAGTTGGACATCAAGAGCAGAATTTTAAAGAAATAAAAACCACAAAAAGTTTTCATGAATTTTCATCTCCAGCATCAGAGATACCTCAGAAGAAGAAGAATTTAACCTCAGAAACATTCCATTGTCAATCAAAAAAAAGCTCGCCTACTATTACATCGTGGTTTACACCGAAGACAAAGAATGTGTTGCCTGTAAGAACAGTCTCTTTAAGTAATGCTACTGCTTTTTCCTGCAGCCCCTCACTAGAAATGACAAACTGTCAAAAGTCAGAAGGAAGTGAAAATATTTATGAGGTGAAAACAAACATTGTATCTCCTGATGAAAGCAGAGTTTTATCTCCTAAAAAAGTAGATAATTTAAGAAATAAGCAGTCTGATAAAAATATAAGGAGAACATTAATTCTTGATGAATATGAAAAAGCACAAGGACACCCTTTAAATAAAGAATCTGTTTGTGAAAAACATAATTTGGATCTTTCTAACTTAATAGGAATGGCTTCTGAAAAATTAAATATGCCATCTAGTAAAAAAAATGCAAAGTTAGAAAGTGATTCCATTACTTCATGGTTAATAAACTGTTCTTCAAAAAATTCTAAGTCTGAATTATCATCTTTAAGAAAGTCATCTCATTCATGTCATCCTTCTTTAAAGTCCCCTAAAAGAAATTCTGTGAAAAAATCGAAAGTGAAACTCAAGAATAAACGAAGACAACAAAAAATTAAAGTAAGTATATAACATTTATTTTTTTAAAAAAAAATACAGTACAGGTTTAATTATACACTTTAACTTAATCTTCTGCTATCAACTTTTTTTTTTTCATTTACACATTCTTATACCTGCGTGCGTGCGCGCGCGCGCGCATGTGCTTATATATATATATATATATATATATATATATAAGGGTGGTCTGAAAAGTTCTCTGCATTGACCATAGATGGCAACACCATCAGCAAGATTTTTTTTTTTTCCATGTTGGTGCATCTGTCAAAAGCATCCATGTGAAATTGCAAGTCATTCTATCAAGTAGTTTGTTTCATACAGCTGTCTGAAGCAAAGGTGTTTCTGTATCCCTTGAAATGGATAAAATTGAATATCGTGAGGTTATAAAATTCTTTGTAAAAGAAGGTTTACTGCCAAAAGAAATTCATTCGAAGTTCATAAAAGTTTATGGGCACTCTTCTCCTTCGTTTTCGACAATCAAGAAATGGGCTGCTGAGTTTAAATGAGGCCATAACAGCCTTGAAGATGATCTAGATCCACGTGTCAGGTGTCCGAAAAGTGTACCAACACCAGAAATCATTGATCAAGTGCATGATATGGTATTGGATGACCAGCGAGCCAAAGTGCGTGAAATTGCTGATACTATAGGCATTTCAAAAGAACGTTTAGGATATATTTTGCATGAAGAATTGCAAATGAAAAAGCTTTGCACAAGATGGGTGCCTCGCTTGCTCACAGCAAATCAAAAGTGCATCTGCATGAAAATCTCTGAACAGTTCTTGGAGCATTTTAACAAGAATAAAACTGATTTTGTGCATCGATTTATTACTATGGATGAGACTTGGATTCACCATTACACACCAGAATCCAAACAGCAGTCAAAACAGTGGACAGAAGCTGGTTGTTCAACGCCAAAGAAGACAAAGTCGGTTCCATCAGCAGGAAAGGTCATGGCATTGGTGTTTTGGGATGCTAAAGACATTTTGTTTATTAACTATCTTGAAAAGGGTAAAGCAATAACCAGGGAATATTATTCCAATCTTTTAACCAGACTAGACAAAAAAAATCTGTGAGAAAAGACCTGGTTTGCAGAAGAAAAAAATCATCTTTCATCAGGACAATGCACCTGCGCACAAAGTTGTTTTGGCAATGAGAAAATTAAGGGAGCTACACTGTGAATTGTTGGAACATCCACCCTATTCCCCAGATTTGGCTCCCTCTGACTTCTGTCTCTTCCCAAAACTAAAACACTTCCTCTCGTTTTTTTCTTCAAATCAAGAGGTGATTGCAGCTGTAGAGGGATATTTTTGCAGATCTTACCGAGAACCACTACAGAGACAAGAAATGGCGCTGGAGCATCGCTGGAATAAATGTATTAGTCTTAAGGAGATTATGTTGAAAAATAAAATAATTTTGAAATTATAAATTCGTTTTTTTTTTTTCATTGTTAGGCTGAGAACTTTTCAGACCACCTTCATATACAGGGTGTTCGGGATAAATTTGACATATTTATAATTAATTATATTTTTCCGTAAGTTACATGTATTAACACACACTTCTCTTCATTTAAAAGTTTGGACCCTTCTTCATTCATGTACAAGATGTCAGAAAGGATGGATAGCTGGAACCCACCTGAATCATGGAAGAGAATAACTTGTATCATGATGATTCGTGCCCGCCATCAAAATAAGGATATTACGACTGCTGCCCAATGCTCCCTGAATACAGTAAAAACAATCAGGCATGAACTAGAGACTTGCAATGGTGACTACGAGGATGTAGCAAGAAGAAAGATCCCTAGCAGACGATCTGATTGCGTTCGTACAGCAGAATTCCTCGCAAATCTGCAGGAACAGGTGTTGAAGAACCCTGGCATTGGAATTCGGGCTTTGTTCGTGGAGTTGCTAACTGTAGTCAAGCCCTGGATAACAAGGGTAGCCAATGGTAGGCCGTATGTATGGCAGCAGGATTCGGCCCCTTGCCACACCTCTGGGAAAAGTCAAAAATGGTTGTCTGAAAATTTCTACGACTTCACCAGTCCAAATGTTTGGCCTCCAAACTCCCCAGACCTTAACCCCATGGATTATTTTGTATGGGGCGCAGTTGAAAAAGACACCAATCGCACTTCCAGTAATACAAAAGCCCAGTTAATGGATAAAATTAAAACAGTTTTTGCGGCCCTTCCCAGGGAGACTGTAGCATCAGCTTGTTCGAGGTTCCGAAGCAGAATTGAAGCTGTGATCGATGCTAATGGTGGTTATTTTGAGTAAATCTTGTTGATAGTATTGTAATTAACTCTGCCTGTAATGTTTTTTTGTCAATTCATTAAATTTAATAGATACAAAGAAGATTTTCTTTTTCCTTACGAAACTGTCAAATTTATCCCGAACACCCTGTATATATATATATATGTATGTAAAACATTTATTTATGTTTAAAAAAAATACAGTATCAATGTATGTATATACTTTCAAACTTAATATTATGCTGTCAATCTTTTTTAAGTTTCAAAATAACTGTTTTTGTAAATATTCAGAGCTTTTGACAATAATGAAAACTTTTTTTTACTCATTCTCACTAGATGTTATTTTCATGCATCATCCCTTTGCCAACCTTCTCAAAAGCTAATAATTACCCACACTCAAGAATCTGACTGCTACTATTTTACAAAATGAAGATTAATTGAAGATGGAATTCCAAAACCTTTCTTATTTATTTGTTCTTAATGGATAATTTAAAAAAAAAAAAAAGTTAACAATAATCTGTTTTCAATTGAAACTATCCCTCTCTCCATAATCAGAATATCCAGTACAGAGATTTGATCTCAATTCCATACATTGTTAATCTGTCTATTGGGATTGATGCTCTCTTCATGGATCATAACATCAGAGTGAATTTCAAGTCACTTTGAACCATTCACAGCTTTCTTAGATCTTCTAAAGACAGCAACTCCTTTTACAAACATCCAGTCTATAAGGTACCATGTTCATGTTGTTGGCTTATATAGAGCAGACAAGTCATAGATTGAAGTGAGAAAGAAAAAATATGTTAGAAATGTTGAGCACAAAAGAAAGGAAAAGGGTTCACCATATTTCAACTACCATCCATACAATTGACAAGGATATTTCCACCATGTTCTACTTGGAAGAAAACTTTTATTCCAGGTCTAGAGAATCTATGATCATTTCCTATTCACATGGGTCTCTTAACAGAAACCAGGGGACTTATCTTAAATGACATCTGGAACTCTGTCATTAGATCTTTTTTAGTATGTCAGACTTCAATTTTTCCAACAGTTATCTTTAATCTTTACTGGGTGACAAGTAACACATGCCATGCTACTTTACATTCTTGTTAGGATGAATTTATTCATTTCCATTGTAACAATTTATTTGTGTTTCTTTTTTAACCCTGAAGCCACCAATTATGTGTGTGGAGAAACGAGTTGGCAACGTTTTAAATATTTGGAATGACTGATAAAAAGTCCCCATTATTCTCAGTTATTTTAGTTCATAAAAACTCATATATAAAATTCAGACCTTTTCTTCTTGAGCGTGCTGTTAGATATTAGACAACAGAACGTACTATTGTAATTTCTTATTCTTCAAAAATATATGATTGTATTCTGACTTATGTACATTAACAGTATACAAATTAATTGGATTTCCTTCTTTCTGCAAATGATTTAATAAGAAACAAATTCATTTTTATTATGTTTTTGTCTGCTAAAAATGAATTTTTTGTTTCTTAGATTGATTATTGAATTGATTATTAAACTGATAACAAAGAATATGTCCTCTTTTGCTGCATTAATTCATTAAATACTTCATCTAGTTATTTCTTTTGCCTGTACTGAAAATATCACACATAAGCAACTTGTTTATTATAAAAGTGGCTTTTATATGGTACTAATGTTCAATAGGCTCTAGGTTTGATTTGTACTCCAGAGAAAAGAGCTAATTTATTTTATTCCATTTCCAGTCATGGAGAGACTTATATTTTGGACTGATCCTAATAGAAAAATGGTAGGTGACCTACATCAGCAGACAAATCTTTCTTCCAGGTATGTCTAAAGGAAGTCAAAGTAGTGTTGGGACATTGCCAAGGCCACGATTGGCAGCAAAGTTGGATTATATTCTTGGATAAATATTTCTGTATATTCAACTTTCCTTACAATTTTAACTTGCCTTGAACAATAACATGAAAAGTAAATAAAGGATATAAAAGATATAAGAAAAAAAAAAATAGACTGCATGCAGAAATAAGCAATCCTCCTAAAACCTTCCAGGTTCACTTCACAGATATTCATATACAGGCTACTGAATTAGAACCCTCTGTGCATCATCATCGTCGTGCTTGGCAAGAATTTAGGCCTAGAGTGTCCTGTTCCAGCCTTAGAAGTCATCATTGAATCACTTAAGATGACGTCCTGGTTTTCTTTTTCCTGGTGATTTGTAATTTAAGGCTTGTTTTAATAATCTGTTTGTTTTTATTCTTTCAACGTGTTCCATCCATTTATGTTTATATTTTTTAATTTCTTCTATTACTGATTACTGGTTTAATTCTTTCTTCATTTCTTTTGTGATCAAATAGAGTATACTTTGCAGTTTTTCCTCATAAACTTCATTTCAGCTGTTATTAATCTTTGTTTTATTGTTTTCATCATAATCATCAAATTTCTGATATATACCCTCAAGGGATGTACAGGATATGATAATACTACATCAAAAATTTACACCATTACTAACTTCCTATCTACAGTTTTCCTCCAAATCAGTCTGTTACCTGTAAAGACTCCAATATTATCAGGTCTTATATTTCTGTCTTCTAAGGCACTTTTTACTACATCAATCAACCTATATCTTGGTCTTCCTCTGGGTCTTTTTCCTGCCAACCTGGCAGAGAACACTTGTTTGGCTAATCTTTTCCTGCCCATTCTGTTTAAGTGACCATACCACCTGAGATTAGCTCTGCTAACGCATTCCTGGATACTGACAATGTCAAGTTCTTTCTTAATATCCTTATTTTTAATATGATATTTCCATTGATGCAATCTGTTCATGCTCCTAATCTTTCTCAGGACTCTCATTTCTACGGTCTCTAGTCTTTGGTCAAGTGTTTTACTTCTGACCCAGCTCTCAGATCCATAAGTTAAAATTGGTTTGAGCACTGTCTTGTATACAGCTAATTTAGTGTTTTGGCTAATTTCTCTCTTATTTCATATGAATTTATTCAATTGACTTCCTACCATACCAGCTTTGTTGATTCTGTTGTCTCTTTCCATATTTAATTTACCATCTTCACTAAAAATCGTGCCTAAGTAGCTGAAATGTTTTACTTGTTCCACAGGTTCTCCATTCACAACACAGTTAACATTTTCAAAGATTCTGCCTATTTTCATTGTCTTTGTCTTTTTATTGCTGACCCTCATACCATATCTATTACAATTCAATTTAGTCAGAGAATCTTGCAGACTTGTAGCAGATTTATTTAGAAGTATAACATCGTCTGCATAAAGCAAAGAACTTACATTAACATCTCCAATTTTGATATCATGTTTAATACCACTTTCCTTCATAATGTGATCCATATAGATAATGAATAACAGAGGGGATAATGTACATCCTTGTCTCACACCAGATTTAACATTAAACCATCTTCCTGTACTTCCTTCAATTCTAACTGCTGACTTACAACTCAAATAAAGACTAAGTATTGCTTGATATAATGCCCCATTGACACCATATAACTGAATAGTTTCTCTCTCTCTTGTCACCTTGTTTCCAAATCGACAAAACTTAAATACTGATCTTTGTTATATTCCCATGATTTCTCCACTATTTGTCGTAAAGTGAAGATCTGGTCCTGACAGCCTCTATTTGACCTGAATCCAGCTTGTTCTTCACCAAGTTTCTCTTCTACAATCCTTCACAATCTTTTCTCAAGTATACTTGCATGTATCTTACCAGGAACACTCAGTAATGAAATACCTCTGTAATTCTCTCATTCAGTTTTTGTATTTCTCTTTTTTTATATATGTACTATAAGAGCTCTATTCCAATCATCTGGAATTCATTCCTCTGTCCAAGCCTTCTGAACTATGCAGTGCAGCCACTGTAAGACTTTTATACCTCCATACTTGAGCATTTCTGGTTAAATATCATCTGCTTCTGCCGCCTTTCCACATTTCAGGCTTTTGATGGCTTTTTCTTCAAGTATGGATATGTATTCCGGATTGCATGCCTGGTCAGTGTTTTTTACTGCTGTGCTGTCCTCACTGCTTGTTTCATTTAGCAATTTTTCGAAGTAATTACTCCATACTTCAAGGATATCTTTTTCTCCTGCTTTCATGTCTCCTTCATCATCTCTAATTCCTTTTACAGCACTCTTTCCTCCATTTCTGAGCTTCTTGATATTATTTTCTATGTTTTTTCCAAAGTCCTCACATGACTTTCGTTTAGCCAGTTTTACACAGTATTTAGCTTTCTTACATTTGTCTCTGTATTCTCTAAGAGCAAAAGCTGACTTACTTGCCAGGAGGTTTTTTAGATATGCTTACTTCTTTTCCTTCACTGCCTCTTTAACTTCCTGTGTCCACCCTGGAGTTCTGATTTTTCTATCCTTGCAGACAACTTCACCACATGCCCATCTGGCTGAATCAATCGGTGTTTTCTTCAGGGCTTGCCATGGTGTCTCCAAGGTTTGGTTCCTGTTCTCAAACTCTTGCATTTTTTATTGAATAATATTTGTGTATTTAGTCTATACAGTTCATATCTGAGAGCTGGTCAACTTTTATTCTCTTTAAAACTTTCTTACATCTTATTCTTTTCAATATGAAATTAAATTTTATCCTACTCAAGACTAAATGGTGATCACTTCCAATTTCAAATCATTTGTATACTCTGGTGTTCTGCACCAGTGGGAAAATATCACTATCAACAATAACTTAGTGAATGAGATTTTTCTTATTCCTTGCCTCTTCTCTCCATGTGAATTTGTGCCGTTTTTTATGTTGGAACATCATCATCTAATTCCTGACATTTACCCTCAAGGAGTGTACAGGATATGATAGTACTACATGGAAAATTTACACCATTCCTAACTTCCTATCTACAATTTTTTGCCAAATCAATCTGTTGCCTGTCAAAGTTACAACATTGTCAGATCTTATATTTATATATCTATCTTTTAAGGCACTTTTTACCACATCAATCCACCTATATCTTGATCTTCCTCTGGGTCTTTTTCCTGCCAACCTGGTAGAGAACACTTGTTTGGCTAATCTTTTCCTGCCCATTCTGTTTAAGTCACCATACCACCTGAGATTAGCTCTGCTAACGCATTCCTGGATACTGACAATGTCAAGTTCTTTCTTAATATCCTTATTTTTAATATATTTCCATCGATGCAATCTGTTCATGCCCCTAATCTTTCTCAGGACTCTCATATCTGCGGTCTCTCGTCTTTGGTCGAGTGTTTTACTTCTGACCCAGCTCTCAGATCCATAAGTTAAAATTGGTTTGAACACTGTCTTGTATAGAGCTAATTTAGTGTTCCGACTAATTTCTCTCTTATTCCATATGAATTTATTCAATTGACTTCCTACCATACCAGCTTTGTTGATTCTGTTGTCTATTTCCATATTTAATTTACCATCTTCACTAAAAATCTTGCCTAAGTAGCTGAAATGTTTTACTTGTTCTATAGGTTCTTCGTTCACAATGCAGCTTATATTTTCAATGCTTCTGCCTATTTTCATGATCTTTGTCTTGTTATTGCTCTGACCTTGATAACATATCTATCACAACAGTTATTCAATTTAGTCAGGGAATCTTGCAGACTTGTAGCAGATTTATTTAGAAGTATAACATCGTCTGCATAAAGCAAAGAACTTACATTAACATCTCCAATTTTGATATCATGTTTAATACCACTTTCCTTCATAAGGTTTAATACCAATTTCCTTCATATAGATAATGAATAACACAGGTGATAATGTACATCCTTGTCTGACACCAGATTTAACATTAAACCATCTTCCTGTAAAAATAATCATAATTAAAATTCTGAATATTTTTACGTATTATGTTAGTATGTTTATTAGTTTTGCTTTCATAACACACATTGTCGGCACTTGCGATGTGCCCGTTATGGAAATTGTTTTGTTAAAAGTGATATGTAAAGCAGTTAAAAATTTAATGCACTTACCGGATTTGAATAGTTGTGTTACTTTAAACAAATTTATTGTGGTTTGAAATATTAAGTTTTTTGTTTTATGAGGACATTCTCTTGTCGCTAACGGAGACAACATGTCAGCCATTGTACAGTACTTAGTTTCTCGCTTGCCACGGAGTGCGCATGCTCGCCGAGGGGTTTGATGTGTGATTGACAGCTGACAAGTTCGGTATCGAAGCAACGAGAGAGTAAACAAAAGAGCGTTTGGAAGGAATTTAGAACACAGGCCGGCAGATATTTAGATTCAGAGGAACTTGAATTTTTTTATGTGACAGTTGGAGCACAGTTAATAGTATATTCCGAAAAAGGAATCGTGGAACTATTTGAAAAGGGAAATATTGCTATAGGAATATTGGAGGAAACACTAATTGGAAGATTTATAGGAGATTCCGAAAAAGGGAATCGTAGAACTGTAACGGAAGAGTTAAGACTGTCAATAAGCATTTAGTGAATAAAAGAAGAATTTGCTATTTACATTCTAAAGGAATGTTCGAGAAAACTCTGATTAGGAAGTTTCATCTGTATTAAGGACGCCGGATCTGACTATTATTTCTACTGAAGAAAAGAGAAAGAATTAAGTCAGGAAGAATTAATGTGTGTGTTACATAAGTGATGAGAAAGGATCCTGTAAAAATGAAGAATAGTCATATATCTATTGAAAAGGGCCTTGACAGAGAAAGAAACTGGCTATGAACATTTTGTGATTGTGCAAACAAAGTGTTTAGTCTAGTCTTAAGTGCAAGTTTATTTTTAAAAGGCCTTGGATCCAATTAATTTGTAGTTATGTAATATTTGTTTGAAGTGTACATATATATTGTTTTTGTTATATTAAATGTGTTTATTTTGTATTTTGGTCTTGAATCAGTGATTATTTGGATTCTGAAAGAAAGAGTTAAGATCATTGCACCAATTGGAGTGAACCCTTGTGCATATAATAACATATAGGTACACTCGGGGTGGGTGCTTAAGGGTCAAAGCTGTATAACTGAGAGGAGACCTCCACATAGCCTTTAAAGGAATGCGGAGAACCGACCAGGGCTTCTGACCTAATGTCCAATCCTCACCTTCTCGTGGTGCACCCTGTTGGGTATCTACTTTGATACTGAACGAACGAGGATGGGCTGGCAATTTGGGATTTAGCCGACCAAATTGTATTCTTATTGGTTAAACCAAAATAAAAAATGATGGTACAACATGACAAAATTTCATGCCGGCTGGGGCGTCGCCCGGTTAAACAAGGCCCCCGTTGTTTTCGCCAGGGAACCAGGGCGAACAGCGAAAAGTCAGCTACTGGAACAAATCTGAAAACAAACCCCAACTCAACATCACCAGAGTTAAAGATCGGTACTATCAACATAAGAAGCCTGAATGGCAAAGAAATGGAGCTAGCTGAGGAATTAGATAAGTACCAGATCGACATAATAGGGGTGACTGAAACAAAAAAGACAAAAACTGGTGAGATCTTTCTGAGCAATAAATACAAAATGTTATATTCAGGCAATGACAATCAAGGAAAAGAAGGAGTAGCCATAGTATTCAACACAAAATACGAGGCTAATCTTCTTGAATGGCAGTCAGTCTCAAGTAGAGTAATGTGGGCAAATATGAGAATGGGGAACTGGACAATGAGACTTATTTGTGCCTATGGTCCCACAGAAGGTTCTACTAAGGTAGAAGTGGAGGAATTTTTTGAGGCTTTAGAAAAAGCAACTGACACAATGAAAAAGGAAAAGTTGGTCCTTGTTGGGGATCTAAATAGTAGAGTAGGAAATGATTGTGAGACATACAAAAATATTTTGGGAAAATTTGGAGAAAAGAGCAAAGCTAATAATAATGGCAAATATCTGTTGGATTTCTGCTCAGGACATGGACTGGTTATTACTAACACCATGTTCCAACATAAAAATGTGCACAAATTCATATGGAGAGAAGAGGCTAGGAATAAGAAAAGTCTCATTGACTATGTTATTGTTGATAGTGATGTTTTCTCCCTGGTGCAGGACACTAGAGTGTACAGAGGATTTGAAATTGGAAGTGATCACTATTTAGTCTTGAGCAGGATGAAATTGAATTTCATATTGAAAAGAATAACATGTAAGAAAGTTTTAAAGCGAATAAAAGTTGAGCACCTCTCAGATGTGAACTGTAGACTAAAATACAGAAATATTATTGAAAAGAAAATGAAAGAGTTTGAGAACAGGAATCAAACCTTGGAGATTCAGTGGCAAACTCTGAAGGAAACATTGATTGATTCTGCAAGAGAGGCATGTGGTGAGGTTGTGTGCAAGGATAAAAAAATCAGAACTCCCTGGTGGACACAGGAAGTTAAAGAGGCAGTGAAGGAAAAGAAGAAAGCATATCAAAAGTTCCTGGCAAATAAGTCAGCTTTTACTCTTACAGAATACAGAGACAAATGTAAGAAAGCTAAACAGTGTGTAAAACTAGCTAAACAAAAGTCATGGGAGGACTTTGGCAAGAATATAGAAAATAAATATCAAGAAGGTGGCAAAATATTCTGGAGGTTGTTGAAGAAGCTTAGGAATGGAGGAAAGAGTGCTGTAAAAGGAATTAGAGATGATAAAGGTGAAATGAAAACAGGAGAAAAAGATATCCTTTAAGTATGGAGTAATTACTTTGAAAAACTGCTAAATGAAACAAGCAGTGATGACAGCACAGTGATAAAAAACACTGACCAGGCATGCAGTCAGGAATACATATCCATACTTGAAGTAGAAAAAGCCATCAAAGGCTTGAAATGTGGAAAGGCAGCAGGAGTAGATGATATTCGACCAGAAATGTTGAAGTATGGTGGTATAAGAGTCTTACAGTGGCTGCACTGCATAGTTCAGAAAGCCTGGACAGAGGGACGAATTCCCGATGATTGGAGTAGAGCTCTCATAGTACCCATATATAAAAAGGAAAATAAAACTGAATGTGAGAATTACTGAGGTATTTCCCTACTGAGTGTTCCTGGCAAGATCTATGCAAGTATACTTGAGAAACGGTTGAGAAGAATTGTGGAAGAAAAGCTTGGTGAAGAACAAGCTGGATTCAGGCCAAATAGAGGCTGTCAGGATCAGATCTTCACTTTACGACAAATAGTCGAGAAAGCATGGGAATATAACAAAGATCTGTATTTAAGTTTTGTCGATTTGGAAAAGGCATATGACAAGGTGCCAAGAGAGAAGCTATTCAATACACTGCAGTTATATGGTATCAATGGGGCATTATATCAAGCAATACTTAGTCTTTATTTGAGTTGTGAGTCAGCAGTTAGAATTGAAGGAAGTACAGGAAGATGGTTTAATGTTAAATCTGGTGTGAGACAAGGATGTACATTATCCCCTCTGTTATTCATTATCTATATGGATCACATTATGAAGGAATGTGGTATTAAACCTGATATCAAAATTGGAGATGTTAATGTCAGCTCTTTGCTTTATGCGGATGATGTTATACTTCTAAATAAATCCACTACAAGTCTGCAAGATTCTCTGACTAAATTGAATAGCTGTTGTAATAGATATGGTATGAAGGTCAGCAATAAAAAGGCAAAGACAATGAAAATAGGCAGAATCATTGAAAATGTCAACTGTGTTGTGAATGGAGAACTTGTGGAACAAGTAAAACATTTCAGCTACTTAGGCACAATTTTTACTGAAGATGGTAAACTAAATATAGAAATAGACAACAGAATCAGCAAAGCTGGTATCGTGGGAAGTCGATTGAATAAATTCATATGGAATAAGAAAGAAATTAGTCGGAACACTAAATTAGCTGTATACAAGACTGTATTCAAACCAATTTTAACTTATGGATCTGAGAGCTGGGTCAGAAGTAAAACACTTGACCAAAGACTAGAGGCCGCAGATATGAGAGTCCTGAGAAAGATTAGAGGCGTGAACAGATGGCATCAATGGCAATATCATATTAAAAATGAGGATATTAGGAAAGAACTTGACATTGTCAGCATCCAGGAATGCGTTAGCAGAGCTAATCTCAGATGGTATGGTCACTTAAATAGAATGGGAGAGGAAAGATTAGCAAAACAAGTGTTCTCTGCCAGGTTGGCAGGAAAACGACCCAGAGGAAGACCGAGATATAGGTGGATTGATACGGTACAAAGTGCCTTAGACGATAGAAATATAAGATCTGATAATGTTGGAGTCTTGACAAGTAACAGACTGATTTGGAGGAAAATTGTAGATAGGAAGTTAGTAATGATGTAATTTTTTCATGTAGTACTGTCATATCCTGTACACCCCTTTAGGGTACATGGCAGGAATTTGATGATGATGATGATGATGATGAGGTACACTCGGAATAAAAAAAAGAATTGTTAGAAACTGAGATCATCTCTATGGTAGGATTAATAATATTATGATAATATTTATGAGTAATCTCCTCAATATAAAAATCCACCAATTATTAACATTCCTGTACTTCCTTCAATTCTAACTGCTGACTTAGAACTCAAATAAAGACTAAGTATTGCTCGATATAATGATCCACTGACACCATACAACCGTAGCGTTTTGAATAGCTTCTCTCTTGGCACCTTTTCGTTGAAAGTTTATTTTTCACTTGGTTAGAATATAATAAATTTAGTTTAATCCTTTATCCAAGTGTGAGCAACCAAAGTTTGCGCCTGAAAGTATCTTCAGGACTGAAGTAAGGTGGTACACACCAGGGCAACTCATTGCAAAGGTGGAGCAAGCTACCAATACTCCTGTCTCAGTATCTCCTATAATGCAAAACACATCTCCTTGCGGATATGTCTAATGTTATGCATTAAGGGAAGGGCCACTACCCAGACTAGTTTCGACCTTTATTGAGGTCTCTTCAGTGGGAGCCAGGCCCAAGCTGAGATACCAGGCAGAAGCATTCGCAGGTCATCTCTACCTATAGAAGTTGCAAAATGGTGTGCCACCCATTTTTAATAAATTACTCTGGATTTAGAGAAAGATGTTGAAAGTTTATTTTTCACTTGGTTAGAATATAATAAATTTAGTTTAATCCTTTATCCAAGTGTGAGCAACCAAAGTTTGCGCCTGAAAGTATCTTCAGGACTGAAGTAAGGTGAATGAAGAGACCTCAATAAAGGTCGAAACTAGTCTGGGTAGTGGCCCTTCCCTTAATGCATAACATTAGACATATCCGCAAGGAGATGTGTTTTGCATTATAGGAGATACTGAGACAGGAGTATTGGTAGCTTGCTCCACCTTTGCAATGAGTTGCCCTGGTGTGTACCACCTTACTTCAGTCCTGAAGATACTTTCAGGCGCAAACTTTGGTTGCTCACACTTGGATAAAGGATTAAACTAAATTTATTATATTCTAACCAAGTGAAAAATAAACTTTCAACATCTTTCTCTAAATCCAGAGTAATTTATTAAAAATGGGTGGCACACCATTTTGCAACTTCTATAGGTAGAGATGACCTGCGAATGCTTCTGCCTGGTATCTCAGCTTGGGCCTGGCTCCCACTGAAGAGACCTCAATAAAGGTCGAAACTAGTCTGGGTAGTGGCCCTTCCCTTAATGCATAACATTAGACATATCCGCAAGGAGATGTGTTTTGCATTATGGGAGATACTGAGACAGGAGTATTGGTAGCTTGCTCCACCTTTGCAATGAGTTGCCCTGGTGTGTACCACCTTACTTCAGTCCTGAAGATACTTTCAGGCGCAAACTTTGGTTGCTCACACTTGGATAAAGGATTAAACTAAATTTATTATATTCTAACCAAGTGAAAAATAAACTTTCAACATCTTTCTCTAAATCCAGAGTAATTTATTAAAAATGGGTGGCACACCATTTTGCAACTTCTATAGGTAGAGATGACCTGCGAATGCTTCTGCCTGGTATCTCAGCTTGGGCCTGGCTCCCACTGAAGAGACCTCAATAAAGGTCGAAACTAGTCTGGGTAGTGGCCCTTCCCTTAATGCATAACATTAGACATATCCGTAAGGAGATGTGTTTTGCATTATAGGAGATACTGAGACAGGAGTATTGGTAGCTTGCTCCACCTTTGCAATGAGTTGCCCTGGTGTGTACCACCTTACTTCAGTCCTGAAGATACTTTCAGGCGCAAACTTTGGTTGCTCACACTTGGATAAAGGATTAAACTAAATTTATTATATTCTAACCAAGTGAAAAATAAACTTTCAACATCTTTCTCTAAATCCAGAGTAATTTATTAAAAATGGGTGGCACACCATTTTGCAACTTCTATAGGTAGAGATGACCTGCGAATGCTTCTGCCTGGTATCTCAGCTTGGGCCTGGCTCCCACTGAAGAGACCTCAATAAAGGTCGAAACTAGTCTGGGTAGTGGCCCTTCCCTTAATGCATAACATTAGACATATCCGCAAGGAGATGTGTTTTGCATTATAGGAGATACTGAGACAGGAGTATTGGTAGCTTGCTCCACCTTTGCAATGAGTTGCCCTGGTGTGTACCACCTTACTTCAGTCCTGAAGATACTTTCAGGCGCAAACTTTGGTTGCTCACACTTGGATAAAGGATTAAACTAAATTTATTATATTGGCACCTTTTCGTTTGCTTTTTCCAAATCTACAAAACTTAAATACAGATCTTTGTTATATTCGCATGACTTTTCAACTATTTGTCGTATTGTGAATGTCTGATCCTGACAGCCACTATTTGACCTGAATCCTGCTTGTTACTCACCAAGCTTCTCTTCCACAATCCTTCTCAACCATTTCTCAAGTATACTGGCATAAATCTTACCAGGAACACTCAGTATAGAAATACCTCTGTAATTCTCACAATCAGCTTTATTTCCCTTTTTATATATGGATACTATGAGAGCTCTACTTCAATCATCTGGAATTCGTCCTTCTGTCCAGGCCCTCTGAACAATGCAGTGTAGCCACTGTAAAACTTTTATACCTCCATACTTGAGCATTTTTGGTCTGATATCATCTACTCCTGCTGCCTTTCCACATTTCAGGCTTTTGTTGACTTTTTTCTACTTCAAGCATGGATATGTATTCCTGATTGCATGCCTGGTCAGTGTTTTTTATCACTGTGCTGTCATCACCTACTAGTTTCATTTAGCAATTTTTCAAAATAGTTACTCTCTACTTCAAGGATATCTTTTTCTCCAGTTTTCATATCACCTTTTTCATCTCTAATTCCTTTTACAGTACTCTTTCCTCCATTTCTGAGCTTCTTCAACAATCTCCAGAATATCTTGCCACCTTCTTGGTATTTATTTTCTGTGTTCTTACCAAAGTCTTTCCATGACTTTTGTTTAACTTTCTTACATTTGTCTCTGTATTCTCTAAGAGCACAAGCTGACTTATTTGCCAGGAACTTTTGGTATGCTTTCTTCTTTTCCTTCACTGCCTCTTTAAGTTCCTGTGTCCACCAGGGAGTTCTGATTTTTCTATCCTTGCAGACAACCTCACCACATGCCTCTCTGTCAGAATCAATCAGTGTTTTCATCAGAGCTTGCCATTGAATCTCCAAGGTTTGATTCCTGTTCTCAAACTGTTTCATTTTTTCTTGAATGATATTTGTATATTTTAGTCTACAGTTCACATTTGAGAGCTGCTCAACTTTTATTCATTTTAAAACTTACATGTTCTTCTTTTCAATATGAAATTCAATTTTATCCTACTTAAGACTAAATGGTGATCACTTCCAATTTCAAATCCTCTGTACCCTGTAGTGTCCTGCATCAGAGAAAAAACATCACTATCAACAATAATATTGTCAATGAGACTTTTCTTATTCCTTGCCTCTTCTCTCCATGTGAATTTGTGCACATTTTTATGTTGTAACATTGTGTTAGTAATAACCTGTTCCATGTCCTGAGCAGAAATCCAACAGGTATTTGCCATTATTATTAGCTTTGCACTTTTCTGCAAATTTTTCCAAAATATTTTTGTATGTCTGACAATCATTTCCTGCTCTGCAATTTAGATCCCCAGGAAGGACAAACTTTTCCTTTTTCATTGTTTCTGTAAAGTCTCAAAAAATGCCCCCACTTCTACCTTAGTAGAACCTTCTGTGGGACCATAGGCACAAATAATTCTCATTGTTCAGTTCCCCATTCTCATATTTGCCGACATCACTCTACTTGAGACTGCCTACCATTCATGAAGATTAGCTTCGTATTTAGTGTTGAATACTCCTTATATGGCTACTCCTTCTTTTACTTGATTGTCATTGCCTGAATATAACATTTCGTATTTATTGCTCAGAAAGATATCACTGGTTTTTGTCTTTTTTGTTTCAGTCACCCCTATTATGTCAATCTGGTACTTATCTAATTCCTCAGCTAGCTCCATTTCTTTGCCATTCAGGCTTCTTATGTTGATTGCACCAATCTTGAACTCTGGTGATGTTGAGTTGCGGTGGGTTTTAGAATTTGTTCCAGTAGCTTACTTTTCGCCATTTGCCCTGGTTCCCTGGCAAAAACAACGGGGGTCTTGTTTAACCGGGCAATGCCTCAGCCGGCATGAAATTTTGTCATGTTGTACCATCATTTGAAATTTTTGTCTAAGCCAATAAGAATACAATTTGGTCAGCTAAGTCCCAGATTGCCAGCCTATGAACTCATCTGTTCAGTATCCAGGTAGATACCTAACATAGTGCACCACTAGAAGGTGAGGATTGGGCATTAGGTCAGAAGCCCTGGTCAGTTCTCTGCATTCCTTTGAAGACTGTGTGGAGGTCTCCTCACAGTTATATTGCTTTGACCCTTATGCACCCTGTTTTATTGTTTTATACTTTTCAAAAACTGGTTTGTTTTTGAACTAGTTTAGGTTTAAATATAGAGTTAATTACACCTGTTATTTTTAAAAATTTCACAATTTTTAGATTTATATCTTTTTCATTTTCATATGTAATCATACATCCTAGGTAGTTAAATGAATTCACCTGTTCTAAAATCTTGTTATCTGTTACTATTTTAGTTCTTACTGGATCTTGTCCTTTAAAGGCTATAGTTTTTTTATTTTTCTGTTGGTATTATCATTCCATAATCTTTGGCTATCTCATTTAATTTAAAATATCTTTTCGTAAGTTATCTTCAGAATTTGTAATTATTATTTGGTCATCGGCAAAAAGGAGATTGTTTAAGGTCACAGTAGGAGAAAGTTTAATACCGTGATGATAATTTTTATTTCATTTAGGTAAATATTAAAAAGAGTTGCTGAGAGGTGACATCCCTGTTGGACCCCTTGGTTTATCTCTCTTGTATATGATAGCTCATGATTTAATCTTATTTGTATTTGATTATTTTCATATATACTTATAACTTTTAGGATATTATTTGGTATTTGTCTTTCATTTAATATGTTAAATAAAATGCTTTTAACTTTGTCAAATGCTTTTTCAAAGTCAATAAATGCAATGTGTTTCTAAATTGTATTCTCTTCTTTTCTCTATTACTAATTTTAGGCAAAAGGCTGGGTCTATACATTATCGTCCTTTTCTAAATCCATTTTGTACTTCTAAAATAAAGATGGGGGTGCGTAAGGGTCAAAGCTGTATAACTGAAAGGAGACCTCCACATAGCCTTTAAAGGAATGCGGAGAACCGACCAGGGCTTCTGACCTAATGTCCAATCCTCACCTTCTCGTGGTGCACCCTGTTGGGTATCTACACCTGGATACTGAACGAACGAGGATGGGCTGGCAATTTGGGATTTAGCCAACCAAATTGTATTCCAATTGGTTAAACCAAAATACAGAATGATGGTACAACATGACAAAATTTCATGCCAGCTGGGTCATCGACCGGTTAAACAAGGCCCTCGTTGTTTTTGTCAGGGAACCAGGGCGAACATCGAAAAGTCAGCTACTGGAACAAATCTGAAAACACACCCCAACTCAACATCACCAGAGTTAAAGATCGGTACTATCAACATAAGAAGCCTGAATGGCAAAGAAATGGAGCTAGCGGAGGAATTAGATAAGTACCAGATCCACATAATAGGAGTGACTGAAACAAAAAAGACAAAAACTGGTGAGATCTTTCTGAGCAATAAATTCAAAATGTTATATTCAGGAAATGACAATCAAGGAAAAGAAGGAGTAGCCATAGTATTCAACACAAAGTACGAGGCTAATCTTCTTGAATGGCAGGCAGTGTCAAGTAGAGTGATTTGGGCAAATATGAGAATGGGGAACTGGACAATGAGACTTATTTATGCCTATGGTCCCACAGAAGGCTCTACTAATTTAGAAGTCATGTTGAATGCTTAATGGATTTTTTACAACACTCAAAAAGGATTAAAATAGAATTTAATACTACCTATATTTCGTCCTAGTCACTAGGACATCTACAGGGATTACAAAAACAACTAATGTAATATGTACATAAATATCATACAATACTAAGCCCAATCACGTGGATGACACTAAAGTCCTATCTAGGTGGAGCGCCCTCTAAGGGCGGTAGTAGGTGGCCTGGAATGTAAGATGAGACCTCTGGTGATGAGTGTTTCCCAAATCTTCGGAAGCTTAATGCAACCGTATTTATTAAGATTTGGTTGGTTTCTGAGAGCTGCTGCTGCTTCTAAGAAAAGTCTCTCTTTCTTGAATTTGCTGTGGTGGAGCATGGTGGCTTTCTTCCATGATACCCTGTGGGTGGTATCCAAAACATGGTCAGCCAAGCCTGAATGACCATAGTTGTGTTTACAGATGTAAGACTTGTGTTCCTCCAGGCGGATGGATGCTGAGCTGCCTGTCTGTCCAAAGTACGCCAGCTTATTGGAACAGTGTACTTTGTAAACTCCAGGCAGAGAGAGAGAGAGGAGGGAGCTGATCTTTCGGAGAACGGATAAGGGTAGCAAGTTTGTGGTGAGGCTTATATGCTGTGTGTGGGTTGTACTTTTTTGAATCTTGGCTATTTTTTCGGATGTGCCACGGATGTAGGGTATGGTAATGGAATTTTTAAAATCTTGTTGACGAGAAGGAAGGGGAATGGGGGAGGAACTGATTATTTTTTTGATACTGTGATCACTGTAGCCATTGGAGAGGAAAGTGCTGTGTATGTGGTTAAGCTCAGTAGTGAGGACGGTTCCACTGGAACAAAGATTGTGGGCTCTCTTGGTAAGAGTTTTAATAATGCCACATTGTTGAGAGGGGTGGTGGTGGGAGAGTTTGTGAAAGTATTGGCCTGTGTGTGTGGGTTTTCTGTATACAGTGATGGCAAGTGTATCATTAGGCAGGCGTGTGACTAAGGTGTCTAGGAAGGGTAAGCAATTGTTCTTTTCCTTTTCCATAGTAAACTGGATTCTTGGATGTAGGCTGATGGATGTAGGCTGAGATGACTGATGGAGTATAACGTGTCTGGGCCATGAGGCCAAATAGAGAACACATCATCTACATATCTTAGCCAGATAGAAGGTTTGAGTGGGGCTGAGTCTATGGCTCGTTTTTCGAAATCTTCCATATAGAAATTAGCAAAGGGGGGTGAGAGGGGGGAAACCCAAGGCGGTTCCCTCTGTCTGCTTGTAGATTTTGTTCTTCCAAGAGAAATACTCCGAGTTAATGACGGAGGTAATCAGCATCCATCCACCTGGAGGAACACAAGTCTTACATCTGTAAACATAACTATGGTCATTCAGGCTTGGCTGACCATGTTTTGGACACCACCCACAGGGTATCATGGAAGAAAGCCACCATGCTCCACCACAGCAAATTCAAGAAAGAGAGACTTTTCTTAGAAGCAGCAGCAGCAGCTCTCAGAAACCAACCAAATCTTAATAAATAAGGTTGTATTAAGTTTCTGAAGATTTGGGAAACACTCATCACCAGAGGTCCCACCTTACATTCCAGGCCACCTACTACCGTCCTTAGAGGGCGCTCCACCTAGATAGGACTTTAGTGTCACCCATGTGGTTGGGCTTAGTATTGTATGATATTTGTGTACATGTTACATTAGTTGTTTTTGTAATCCCTGTAGATGTCCTAGTGACTAGGATGAAATATAGGAAGTATTAAATTCTATTTTAATCCTTTTTGAGTGTTGTAAAAATTCCATTAAGCCTCCAACATGATGACCTCACAGCAGTTAAGCCTCTACACACGTAAGGTAGAAGTGGAGGAATTTTTTGAGGCGCTAGAGAAAGCTACTGACACAATGAAAAAAGGAAAAGTTGGTCCTTGTTGGGGATCTAAATAGCAGAGAGTAGAAGTGATTGTCAGACATACTAAAACGTTTTGGGAAAATTTGGAGAAAAGAGCAAAAGCTAATAATAATGGCAAATACCTGTTGGATTTCTGCTCAGGACATGGACTGGTTATTACTAACACCATGTTCCAACATAAAAATGTGCACAAATTCACATGGAGAGAAGAGGCAAGGAATAAAAAAAGTCTCATTGACTATGTTATTGTTATAGTGAAAAGAGAAATAAAACTGAATGTGAAAATTACAGAGGTATATCCCTACTGAGTGTTCCTGGTAAGATATATGCAAGTATACTTGAGAAACTATTGAGAAGAATCGAGGAAGAAAAGCTTGGTGACGAACAAGCTGGATTCAGGTCAAATAGAGGCTGTCAGGATCAGATCTTCACTTTACGACAAATAGTGGAGAAATCATGGGAATATAACAAAGATCTGTATTTAAGTTTTGTCGATTTGGAAAAGGCATATGACAAGGTGCCAAGAGAGAAACTATTCAGTTATATGGTGTAAATGGGGTATTATATCAAGCAATACTTGGTCTTTATTTGAGTTGTAAGTCAGCAGTTAGAATTGAAGGAAGTACAAGAAGATGGTTTAATGTTAAATCTGGTGTGAGACAAGGATGTACATTATCCCCTCTGTAATTCATTATCTGTATGGATCACATTATGAAGGAAAGTGGTATTAAACATGAAATCAAAATTGGAGATGTTAATGTAAGTTCTTTGCTTTATGCAGACGATGTTATACTTCTAAATAAATCTGCTACAAGTCTGCAAGATTCTCTGACTAAATTGAATTGTAATAGATATGGTATGAAGGTCAGCAATAAAAAGACAAAGACAATGAAAATAGGCAGAATCTTTGAAAATGTTAACTGTGTTGTGAATGGAGAACCTGTGGAACAAGTAAAACATTTCAGCTACTTAGGCACGATTTTTAGTGAAGATGGTAAATTAAATATGGAAAGAGACAACAGAATCAACAAAGCTGGTATGGTAGGAAGTCAATTGAATAAATTCATATGAAGTAAGAGAGAAATTAGCCAAAACACTAAATTAGCTGTATACAAGACAGTGTTCAAACCAATTTTAACTTATGGATCTGAGAGCTGGATCAGAAGTAAAACACTTGACCAAAGACTAGAGACCGCAGATATGAGAGTCCTTAGAAAGATTAGAGACGTGAACCGATTCCTTCACTTTGAATGGAAGCAGTTATCTCTGAACTATACTCTAAAAATAAAATCTCTTCTGAAACATCCTACATAGACTGGTATTTTTACTGTATGTTGGGAAACTCAATGTTACATACATCAGACTACCATTCACTGAATTAATATGCATGTATAAGACATTATGCAAACCACTGGCATGAATATTGATAACATTACCTGCACCTAACATCCTCCATCGCAGGTTTGCACTCCATCTGCCTACGTGCAGTCATTTCATGTGCACAGACCAGAATACTCTAATTTCTTCCCTATATACACTGACAATTCAAGATCTGAGGCTTGTTTTGATTGTGTTGCTGTGTTTCCTGATTGTATTATATCTATTCAAATCTCCCTTGAATGCAGTAATTCTACGGCTGAGCAGCATGCTATTCAGCTTGCTGTTATGCATGTAAAACTGCTACCAAAAATGTATGATAAATTCAGACTCATTGAGTTCTTTACAGGCTGTCTCCTCTCCTGTGTACAATCCACATCCAAGGCATCATGATTTTCTACAATGAAAGTTCTTTAATTTTGATGTTTGTTTGTTTGTGCTAGATCCTTAGTCACTTTGGAATTAATGTAAATGACTAGATGCAGCTTCTAGGTCAGCTCATATTTTTTCCATGCTATGTTTGCCAGTCCCTTATACAACAGACCATAAGCACTTAACAAGAATAAAGCTAATTCATTAATGGAAGGCATTCATCATGGTAGGAAGCACTAACAAAAAATTTGCATGAGATTAAGTCTGAAATTAAACAATAGCAGTCTAGTCGAGCATAGAAGCAGAAGAGAGGAAGTTCGTCTTGCTAATGCTCTACATAGGCCTAGTCATCTTACACGTTCTTATTTGTTGAGGGCTGAAGACTCACAGTATGACACTTATTTTACCATGTTTTGGTGAAGTGCCAGCACTTTTTTTGGGAAGGAAATGAAATTTTTACTAATCTGGATGAGCCATATACACTCAGGCAGGTCTTGTCAGACTCATATTGCATAAAGTTTTTAACTTTTAGACAGATATATTTGATCTTGAATGTACATAATATGTATACATGGCATTGATCTTTTTTTTTTTTTTAATTTGTGTTCTTTTGCATAACAATATAAAAAAACGCTATGTTCTTTTACGTAACATTTTATTAATGTATTTAGCTGTTTCCTGTTTGTTAATTGATTTATTGTCATCGTGTTTACAGCTATAAACATAATAGCATAGTATGATATTTACTGTCCTTGCATTGATAATTCACCAAGAAAAAACCAACCATGAAGGTTTAAAAATATTGTTGCACAGAAATGCTGAAACAATGTATGTACAGTAAAACATGTAATATTATGCTTATGCTTAGTTATTTTTTTATGCAAAAAAAAAAGTCACTCAAAAAAACAGTATCTTACAAAAACCAAAATGTGTTATGTTGATGATGTTTAATTAGTTATAACATGCATTTATATAATGGACTTTTACTGTATTTTAATCAATCAGAAATATTGTTTAATTCACTTGCATTCTATAGAAAAAATATTAAAGAAAAACTTGAACATGTACCTGTATTTCACATTGGAATGCACCATGTTTAAGATATCTTTAATATAAATGTAATTAGCATTATGGTAAATTTGATATTATATATTTTATTTTTATCTTTTTCATGTACACAGGATCAAACTCAAAGGTTTGCTAGTCATTCCACAAAACGAATCACAAGTTACTTTGATAAGTCTCTTCTGATGATGTAACATTATTTATTTATGGATAAGCGTTCATTCTATATTGTACATATGATTTCCATTCTCATGTACATATGATTTTCATGTTTTAATGTACATACTAATTTTTATTCTGTAATGTACATGCGATGATGTTTTTTTTTAAATGTAAATACCAAGTATATCTCATTTTTTGGAAGTTCTTTCAGCAGCTTTTATAATCACTATAAGTAATAATATAAAAGTTGTGTGTTTTCGCAAACAGTGAACAAGGAAAACAATATTTTAACTCTAAGTGCTCTTTATGTGGCAAATTCAGAACATTTGTCAGTTATCTATTAAAACATTTAATACAGTTGATATCAACATTTTAGCAGTGTTCAAAGTTGTAGCTGCAAAATAGGCAACTGCTCTTGAATTCTTTGAAAAGCTATTGTTTACAGTATGACATTTTTTATTTTTTATATGTTCACATTGACACAGAATATAAAATTATTTTCAAGTTCATATATTCCTTATGTAGTGTTCTTTTGTTTGAATAAAACATGTTTATATTTATCAATTTAGCAGTTAAAATGAAAATTTATTGTGATGGGAAGAATAATCGCTATAAGCAATAATATAAAAGGTGTGCATTTTTCTCAAATTACCAGCTATATCACATTGAATATGAGAAGCGATAAATAGTACAGGGTGATCGAAAACTCATGCACATCATAAAATAAACTGGAATTTTTTTTCGATATTAGTGACAAATTTATAGAACTAAAATGCTACAAAGTTTATAACTGTAACTTTACAAAGGCAAAAATAAATAACATTACTAGACAAATGTTCAAAATGGCCTCCTTGTTCTGAATGTATGCATGTGATCTTCTTGCCCAATTGGAGGCAACTGTTTGAAACATGGAATTACTGACTGCTCTGATTGTTTCAGTGATGTTCATCAGTTGTGTGATTATTTTTATACACCTTTCTGTTCTTGAAAGACATTTGTGACATTAAATTAAGAATTATAAACACTTTAACACAAGAATATTTTATTGTTTGCCAAATATTTCAGTCTGAAACTAAAGACTATCCTCAGTGGCTTGATAGGAACAGTTTTTACAAGGTGGAATACAAACAATTGATCATTCAAAAGTAGAACGAGCCATGTGATGTTACATTGCTGAGCATTAAAGAGAGATAAATTTCATCAGAGTGATGAATAAATTATAGGTATTAATTGTTATATAAAATTGTGAATTAATACTTATAATTTATTCATCACTCTGATGAAATTTACTTCTCTTTAATGCTTAGCAATGTAACATCACACGGCTTGTTCTACTTGTGAATGATCAATTGTTTGTATTCCATCTTGTAAAAACTGTTCCTATCAAGCCACTGAGGATAGTCTGTTAGTTTCAGACTGAAATATTTGGCAAACATTAAAATATTCTTGTGTTAACATGTTTATAATTCTTAATTTTATACACCTTACCTTTCAGGTAACCCCATAAGAAGAAATCTAGAAGTGACAAATCTGGCAAACTTGGGGACCCAAGTCATTTAGAAATCAGTCTGTCATATAAAAACTCTTGTAAAAATTGCATTGTTTCATTTGGTGTGTGGCAAGTGGCACCATCCTACTGAAAACAGCAATGACGTTCTTCACTGTCAAGGAGCCATAAACTGGGTGATATCGTGGTACAGTGTACTGTTCAATGTCATCCCAAAGAAAATGTGTCTAACAGTGCAACAGCATGATACTGCATCACACTTTGATTTTCAGAGAATACAAGGGCATTTCATGGAAAACAGGATTATCCAATGACCAAATTCTGTTATTTTGGCTATTGACATATCCACTTAGGTGGAACCACAATTGTCACTAAAAAAAAACATTCTCCATCTTGTAAACTCCATTTTCTTCAACAAATGATCAGAACCACTTACAGTACACGTTTTTCTTTATCCAGGGGCTTCAATTCATGAACTGAGTGAACATGGTATGGATGAAGCTTTGTTTGAATAATATAAGCACGTAAACACAAGAAAGATATTTAATTAACCAAATATTTCAGTCTGGAAATAGCAGACCATCTTCAGTGGCACTACAAGAACAGTTTTTTAAAAAAATACAAGGTGGAATACTAACAATAGATCATTTAAAAATAGAACAAGCCGCATGATGTTATAAATTTTGTCCTATTTTTAGATGATCTATTGTTAGTATTCCACCTTGTATTTTTTTAAAACTGTTCTTGTAGTGCCACTGAAGATGGTCTGCTATTTCCAGACCGAAATATTTGGTTAATTAAGTATCTTTCTTGTGTTTACGTGCTTATATTATTCAGTCTTTGTGTCACAAATATCCTTAAAACATTGAAGCTTTGTTTGGTGACTCTCCAAGTATTGCCATATGGCATACCTGTCTGTGCAGATAGTTTTCTTAGACTCTTTGAAGGTGAATGTTGCAACATGTCGTGCGCTGCAGCCACTTAGCTTCACTCAAAATGGAAGATCTTTCATGCCTCTGTTTATCTGCAGCTGACCCAATTTCCCAAAAGCATTTGATCAATGTCATAATTGTCGAATTTTGAGGAACCACAGAGTCAGGATACTTCTGACGAAACTCCTCCACGACATTTACATAAGAACGATATGCAAATAACGTTTCAAAATAACAACTCTTTGCACCTGGGAAGGTACCAATTCATTTACCTCATTAATAAAACTATGCGATGGATGCCCAATACCCAACTTGTGGTGGATAGATTACCTAATAGCAGCTAATAGTCCTTGGATGATGTCTATAGGCACAATGCATAATTAGAATTAAAACATTTCAATGCAGCTCAGCTTCAACTTTTATGTGTGACTTTTGAATAACTCTGTATAATGCAATGAATGCTTCTGGATTTTCCATATCTCTGCAATTTTTTGTTTTCTTTTTGCCTCCATAGTATGATCACAAGGATATCACAATGTTTTTTTCCCTCAGTTGGAAAGACCTGGATTTATGTTCCATCTGGCTGTTGTTGCTTTTTCAATACTCATTGAATTAGCCATTTTCTTGCAAAGGCTCTTCATTTGTTTTGTTTTCAGAGAAACTGGCATTTTATTAACAGAAAATTGTAATTTTTTTTAAAACGCACACATTATTCATTTGATAATAAACACAAAAACTAAAAGAATATAATGAACCAGTTGGTGATGTTGCAATGGTGTGTATGTTCACTTCTCTAATATCATTCCTCTCATTCAGACTAATTTAGAGATTTCCAGGGAACAACAAATGCTTAATAGGAATTGGGGATTGATTCTACACATCATATTGGTAGTAGTTGTCAGGACTTTCTTTAAGAAAAAACTGATGGCAGATGTTGTATTTGTAAAACAAAAGTTGAATTTTCTGTAGTTTATGTTGTTAACAACTTTCATTGTATCATTGGACATCTGTAGTCTTCATATTTAATGTTAACCATTAACCCTGATCAAGCTACCAGCTACTAAGGAACTGAAACTTTTTATATCCTTTCAGCCTTTTTGTTTATATAACAAAATTTCTAAAAAAATTACTGTCTTGAAATATTTCTCAACATGTAAATAATTATACCTATTGGTAAACACACAAGAGGTTGTTCAAATAGTAATACATTGCTGCTACAGATTTTCAGGAAGTTGAGAACTAAAAAAAAAATAATAATAATAAACTTATCATTGTATTAAATTGTACTCTTTAGAAAAGGAGGTATCTTTTAGATGACAGTAGTAGAGTGAATGAATAAAGAGAGAGAAATTAATTTTTTTTCTGTAAGTGTGAGGTGAACTCTAAAGAGGTGGTGACTAGCCACTGCACATTTTTAAAAATTTAGAGGATGTTGAGGAAATTATTGATGCCGTCTCTAATAAACAGTGGCCATGGAAAAGTTCGTAGAAAATGCAAGCAGCAGCAGTAACTGAAGGTCACATTTGGGACATCACCCAATGTGAGAACATTCATTGGTTGGGTAGATTTGTGATTTAAATTGCACTTGTCAAGAAATTATATTCTCGTTTAATCCATTATCCAAGTGTAAACAAACAGAGTTTGCATATAAAGTATCTTCATGACTAGGTTACTTGTATATGAGGCGAATGACTTCACATTAATTGACTTAGTATAAAGCAAAGCACATCCTTTGATATAATGCCATTCCTGTAATGCATGTATAATGCCATGCATTATAGGAATGGCCACTACTCAGACCAGTTTTGAACTTTATTGAGGTCTCATCGGTGGGAACCAGATCTTCTATGAATTAATAGCTGTTAACAGAGGCAAGCATTATATCGAGTGAAAAGAGGGATGCTGATTAACCGATGCTTGTAATATGTTTTCATTTTGATTAGAGTTACTCCAAGAAGAGAAATCTCATCACTTAGATCCAGAGATTTGGGTGCTGTTAAAAGTAAGGCAGCAGGGCTCTTTTATGTGAGAATTAATATGGAATTGAGTTTTGCAAACATTGAATTTAACAAAGTAGTCCAAACCTCAGTGAAGAATTGTTTTGAATTCAAAATGTAGAATTATAAGTAGATATTCTTATAATTCCACCTTTTGAACTGAAAACAATTCTTCACTGAGGTTTGGACTACTTTGTTAAATTCAATGTTTAAATTTTGATTTCTTTTGTGCAGTTTAACATCATCAGCAGAACTGGCAAGACTGCAAATCTAATATAGAAAGAAGCAAGTAAGTAAAAGAATAAGCTCTGTAGAAACCCAAAATTAATTGCAGAGTTTTGGGATGAAGATCTGTTATACTTAATGTGGCACGAGAGAAAGCTGGCAGTTGCAGACCATAGATGGAAACTTACTTAACAGGCCTTTGTGCCAAACATGATCAGTTGCTATATAAATATTGAGAACTACATGACTTTCTCCCTCCCTCAGAAACCTTTTTTTATATGTTCAAAGGTGGGCAACATGAGCAAGAAGATTGTTTATTAGATAAGAGGTTTTCAACAAGTATAAAAACAAATTATTCATGAATTTGGAACGTGAAGTAAAACAATTGGACAGTAATTTGATGCAACTGTTGCTGTTCTTAGGAATAGGTTGAATATGGGCTAATTTCCAAGTTGCAAAATAATTACTAGTGAAACAGGAAAGTATACTAAGAAGGAGACAAAACAAAGTTTAGTCCAGAGCACACCTTGGGTACAGTTGGAAAAATGCCATCACAATCAGATTTTATGTTGTCGAAATTTGGATACCATAAGATACCCTAGTCTCCAATGGATGGAAATTCATTCTACTAATGTGTTTTCATCATAGAATCAGAGGAGGAATTGAATATTGTGAGATGGGACTGGTAGGAAGACATTTGATTCAGAATCACTTTCAGTAATAATTTATTTATAACAGTTTTGAGTTTTCTTATAGGTGGCAGAAAATGAAGGTGTTGAATATTGGGTAAAGGATTAGAACAAGAATTTAATTTCTTGTCTAGTACATTTGTATTATAAGAAGATTTCAATGAAAAACATCTGAAATTCTTGATTCATCTCTTGAATAACTACGGCTTAGATATATTTAAAGTGGAATGGGAATGTTTCCATTCCTATGAGAGTTGTTTTGGTGATGTATGGAGAAGAAACTGGAAACAGTTTCTTCAGTATTTAGTGTCATTATTATAACACTAAATACTGAAAGAGAATTGTATTTCTTCTTCATGAGAAAAGAAATGCATTTCTTAGGAGCTAAACCACCATCCAACTGTTTTATACTTAAAAGGAAGATTAGGAATTGCAATTATTTGATAGACAAGCAAACAAATTATGTGTTATTGTTGGTAATAGGAAATGTTTCCACACTGTCCACTGGAACATTATATGAAAAAGAAAACCAGTTTGAATTATGAACATCAAAATCTCTAGGAAAGATGTCTTTACCATGTGGACAATTGGATTAGAGAAAACCAGTGATTACAGAAAGGAAATTTATAAGTTCAGTATAATTTGATGGATAAGTAGAGTATTATAGGCAAGAAGTTAATTTTTAAAATGAGGCAAAGTTTATCAAAAAAAAAAAAAAAGCATACACAAGTGATTTTCTGTTTTGAAATGTCAGTATGCTATGGGAAGTGAACATTAACATTGAATCTAAGGCCATATATATTTGTGAAGTTTGATCTGGAGTATTTTGTGAGGTTTCATTTTTTCACCTGTAATTGCTTTTTCTTTGCTTGACTTTTTTTTTATGGCAGACTGTTTTTAAGATGACATCCAGAGGCTTTTGAAATGTACAATAGCCAATTCTGTTCCTAAGTAATACATGCGAAGAATTTCACCCAGCCTCTGCAAATCTGGAATCAGCAGTTAGCCCTGCACATTACTCACTCACTCAAATCCAACTTATAGCAAAGCAGGAAGGTTATCTTCTGGATGACCTGGAATTCTCTTAAAACATTGTTATTAGTAAAACAAAGAGCTAAAAGGCTTCAGTTCAGTGATGCAAAATTACATAAGCAAAGTGGATCCAGCATTTTTTCAAAGCCAAATTTAGAACTATGAAAGTTGTAAGTTGACCAGAGAGCTTGAGTGAATACATTCCTCGGCATCCCCAAGTTGCCCTAGTGTGGACTACGTAAAAGACAGATGCTGCCCAGGCATATAAATATTTGCCTTTTATTGGTCCATTCTGATAAGTACTAAAGAACTTGAAATGTCAGAGAAATGTATTTTTCATAAGCAAACTCAGTTGTTGTGTAAAAGTAATTACTGAAATAAAGAGCCAAAAGGCTTCAGTAGTTTCTATATTCGGCTTTGAAATAATGCTGGATCTAATATCCACTTTACTTAACTAACTTTCTATCTCCAAACTGAAGCCTTTTGGCTCTTTATTTTAGTAATTACATTTATGCACTGACCAAGAATTCACGTACGAAAAATACATTTCTCTGAAATTTCAAGTTCTTTAGTACGCATGAGAGTTTTTGCTCTCTTAAGGTTTTTGCCTGATCTCTGAAGAGAACCAATCAGTTCGAAACGGCAGTCAGGCCAAAAATGAAACCTTATCAAAATGGACTAATAAAAGGTGAATATATAGACATTTCAGTAGCACCTATGTCTTTTAAATAGTCCACACTAAGGCAACTCGGGAATACCAAGGAATGTATTCCCGCAAGCTCTATTGTCAACTTAAGAAAACTTTCATAGTTTCTATATTCGGCTTTGAAATAATGCTGGATCTAATATCCACTTTGCTTATGTAACATTGCTATTAGGTTTAGTTCAGTATACTACTGCTGCTACCTTCTTATCTTCATTGCAACTGTTTTAAAACTGTATACTTGATAGGAAATGTCGAATTTCTCCATAATGTCTGGAAACATACTGCATGCTATAAAAAAAAAAGAAAAAGTAAACTGGAATTTTGCTCTAAATGTTTGTGGCCACTTCAAGTCTCCAATAAGAAAAGATAGTGTTACACCAACAATGTTTTCGGATAGAAAACTTCTATCTGAAAACATTGTTCATACTGCATGTTGGAAGAAGAAAAAAATAGACGAGAACCTTTTTTCTAAACATTGTTTTTGCATACTTCAAGTCTCCAGTAAGCAAAGTAGTGCTATTACACTAGATAGTGATACTCTTATATCACCTGTTGATACCTAGTACAACACCAATTTGGTCAATCCTCTGAGAAGCATGGACATCATATCTCAGTCTCCCTGCCTGTTGGTTCACTTCTGGATATTTTCTCCAGACTGGTGGCTTAACAATTGTTAGCCAGATATCCACAGCTATTAACAAGCTCACCAATGTGAAGGTGAAGGCTGATTTGGTTGTAGCAGACAGTGTGTATGCTCTGGGTGTCACAAGCAGCATACACCCACACTGTGGCCTAGACATCAGTTCCATGAGCATCTTCAACTTCCAAAATTAGCTCAGTTAAGCTTGTAAACTGCACGTTCTATTTTGGTTACTTCAAGAGAAATACACGCACACACAGCCCTCTCCTTTGATTTAAAACAAAAAACATTCCTAATGAATTATTCCTTCCAGTTTTATGCTTATGCATAGACCCACATTGTACCATACAGGCATTCGAAACCTGTAAACTCTGGTTTTTCATTTGCAAAAATACAGACATAAGACACTACAGGAATAAGAATTAACTGCCCTATTTCATCAGATTTGGTTTCAAATACTTTCATGGTATTTGAAACCAAATGGTACAATGTGGGTCTACATATAAGCATAAATAAAACAAGAAGAAATGAAGTATTAACCACCCAACCAGCCAAGACGTATATATACGTCCAGGTTACTATGGATGCGAAGTGCACATTAAAATTGTAATACCATTGATATTACATTGAAATATATGATGGATATGAAGTGTAGAGGAGTGATATATTTTATCCATATTGATGGTGACGTGGTTAAGACTGAAAATTGATATTACATTGAAATATATGATGGATATGAAGTGTAGAGGAGTGATATATTTTATCCATATTGATGGTGACGTGGTTAAGACTGAAAATTGTTCATGCAAAAAAATAAATTCTTTAATAAGTTAGCAAATGCATGTAATGAAATAGAGAAGTATACTTCTGATTTAATTTCCTGAGAATAAGATTGCTGAGTGGACACTATCTGCTTTCCACCAACAGCCTGCTTCAGATTCAAACCTATCATACCTTTTGCTAGGTGCAAGTCATTTGCTTATTAGAAGTCTAAAGTGGCTTCAAAATACCATGTTTGGCTTTAGTGCTTGATTTCTGGATTATCTAATTCTTTGCCCGCCTATGATATTAAATTTTTAATTGATTTTGTAACCTTTTGTGGGCAAAGTTATGAAAAAAGAAAAAAGTCAGATAATAGGTTCTCTTTTGAGATATGCTTGGTTTCTGTCAATTTCATACTGTTGTTGAATTAAATATTAATCACTGTATGAAAAAAAAAAGAAGTCATTTGGATGTTTACCATGATCTCGATCAGATGTATTGGTCTGACTACTATCTAAGGTAAGTTTGAGTTCATCTATTTAGAAACTTTATATCCTGAATCCTTTTCATGTTTAAAATAGATAACTACAGAAATGTTTATTTCAAGCTTAAACAAACTAACTAATGAACTAATATATGCAGTATACAGGAAGTGGGGGGGGGGAATGCACCTAGCACAGCGATATCAATTACCAGCACTTTTAGGAACAGGTCTTACATCCAGCTTGAATATTTTTAAACAGATACCATGCCCCTATGTCAAAAAAAATTAATCTAAAAATGAGTACCATACATTAACAGTTAATAATATATTACAGCAAGAACTCAGGCAGCCATCCAGGGGTTTTATCACTTCATGTGACATAAATATGACTCACAGAACAGCTCAGATTTAAAACACTAAGGCCTTATGCATAGCCAGCTGTTCACATTTAGCCTACTGCCAAACATGGGAACAACATTATGTGATAGCAGACTAAAGTGCCTTGCATTTGGATAACAGCTGTGTCAGAAAGCTCAAAGCAGTAATGACAAATGATTTGCACATCTATACAGTGCAATAAGAATCAAAGCTTTGACATAGGGGCATGGAAAGCAATACACTGGTCATATCAAGAATGATGTATTTTATGTTAACATAAAGTTGTTTTTATATCAGAATCTGTGATAGATTTTACATTTTGAATAAAATAAATATGGAGTAGGTGAGGCTGTTTAATCCCAACTTTTCAAAAACAGTGGACTTCTTGTCTTTAACATTGACCTGTCTTATTGATGATTTTTTTACACATCTGGGGAAGAGAGTAAGTAGACAACTGCCATCATTTTGTGTACTCTAATACCACATATTGTATGAAATGCCATAAGCTCTATGCTCAATTTTCTTAAGTAATGGAATTATAAATCTCAGTTTCCAGTAGATGCTACTTGTTGTGCCAGAGATCAACTGCATAAACAGATACACAGTATTGGTTTCTTTGGAGGGCAGATAAGCCAAACATCAACTATGATAATTCAACAGTATGGACTATACTACTGTTTAAAAAATATATAGAAAAAAGACTTGCAAATGATATGCAGCAATGATTGACAAGATAGCCCTATTTCTGACTGGTGTCATGAATGCCTTACGTATGTACCACATCATCCAAATCATAAAGTGTGGTGGTAGTGGTATAATGGACTGAATTTGTCACCTAGTATGTATACACCAACCTTTGGTTGTAGTTCTGGAAAAATGAATGAAAGAATCTAAGCAGAATGTGCTCTGAATGCTGCAAATGATTAACACTGAATTATTCAGTGTTAATCATTTGCAGCATTCCATGTCATGGCAGTTTTATTCAGGCCTATATCCCTTTCACTACATCACTGCACTGTGTCATATTGTAGGTACTGTTGCAACATAATCTGAAGAAAAGTATGTGGAAATCATGACTGTCTGATGTAGACTGCTAAGCTCAATACATGATATAACACCATTGTATTCATCACCAAAATTGAAAGATTTTGGTTTTGGTATTGAATACAATGGTTAGATGATCCAGGTAGACGATATTGGAGCTCTTTCAAAGCATTCAGGCTTCCAATAATTGGGTCGTGGTCTCAATGTCACGCTGAGCGAAGATAGTTGTATGCCACCTAAATTGATCTTTTATGATGTGTATGTTTGGTGTGGAGGGGGGTAATTTTTCAATGTACTCTCAGTAATTATTACAGTATATCTATGATGCCATGAGCCTCCATAACTCAAGTTGGTATTAGTTGGAAACAAGCTGTGTTCAAATCCTGTTGAGAATGTGATACAGGACTTTTCAGCTGAAAGTGAGTTAATCATTGTTACACAGAGGTGGAAGAGTTTCCTTCTGGAAATTCAGGTATTTCATCTCATGATGCAGGTAAACTGGCCAGAAGAACACATACAATACACTGGCCTCACAGACTTAGTTGCTACTTTCATTTTGCATGCTACTGTTTTGTAAAACCAAAACAGTAGCATGCAAAATGAACAACTTCCTTTTGTCCTTTATCATGTTCCTAGGCTAACATTTACACAACAGTTATGGTCCATATTTGTATGGCAATTTTTTTTTTTTTTGGCTTGCTAATAATAGATAAATATGCTACTTCCAATACAGGTGTTATTGTTCTGTCATTTAAATTTTGAAACTGGGATCTTGTCAAACAGAAATTGCAGCATCACTTGTATTCTTTTAAAATTAATACTGAACCATTACTGACTATTAAAACAAAGATGACCACCATTCTAAAAAGAGTGAGAGCATTGACTCATTGAGCCATAAGTGAAAAGGGTATAGGTGCTCCACTTTACTACTACTTGATGCTAGTCAAGTGGTATTTTTACTTCTTATTCTCAAATGATAACATCACCTTTTTCAAGGGAGTAAATTAAAAAAAAAATCCTCTCAATTGTCTCTTGTTCACTAAAGAGAGGTGGGTTGAACTCTTTTATCCTTAAGCACGTTTTTAATGGCACATGTGACGTAGATTGTTAGATATGTATTCACAAGAATAAAGAATAATTTTATTATTGCAAATATTAGGCCATTATTGGTGTACTAGCTTAATCACAAGGGGAAGCTAGAACAAAGAGCATTAATTCTGTTTAAAGAACTGAGCCACATGCCAGTGCCACCATACAAGTGGTTACAAAATAAAATGAAATTGCAATTAAAACTAAAATTAAATTGTTTAAATACTATAAAATAAAAATTAGATAAATATGATTGGATGACACAGCATTATTCATATGGGGGGAGGTAAGAAATATTGAAGCATTCTGTTGCTTACCATCTATGAAGATGAGACTCCCAATCATGGCAGTGAATAGACAATCCCTTCAGTTTAAGTTTGTGCAGTGTTGAAGTGCTTCAGTGCTCTTGAAATAACTGCTCAAACCTAAACCATCACTGATGTCAAATGATGGTCAGTGTCCCATGCTGTGCAAGACCAGATTTTTCAGGTTTATTGTTGATGATATAAGATTGGTAGTCATGTTTTGTCCTTGCACACCAGAGAATGGACAGAGATAATATACTGTTGTCCAGTACTCACCTTTTACGTCAGTATTGTTTTGAATTTGAACAGTTATTCAAAGAGAATGCCAAAGTACTTCTAAAGGGCATCAGCTGATTTGTTTCATATATATCCACTTCATTTTATTAATATTACTAATATCTACTTTCTTCAATATCCTTAAGTGTTCTAAATATTGTCTACATAGCTGGTTATTTGATGATTCTAGCTGACATGTTCTCTCTCACACTCTTCGTTATTATTATTACGTGATACCTCCAAGAAGCCCAAAGACTCGTCGAGGGAGGGTACCTACTCTAAAGATCTCTGTCTCCACCACTCAATCTCCCAACTGCAGCGAACTGCATCATTACACCAACGCCATCTACTTCCCACCACCACTAGTATTTTCACAGACAATCACAAACATCCATGTCCACAGCAAGATTTGAACCTGCCTTTTGGCTGGAGAGCAGATACACTAACCAGGCTGGCACAAGCTCGTCATTCTGAAGTATCTAGGTGATTGACCTGGTTAATCTGAAGGAAAGTGAAATACTCGGGATTTTGCAATATATTATCATGTGGTGTTTTTTTATTCCAATAGCTTTTGCCTCAATTCACATTTTGGGTGGCAGACATGTGATACACTTTATAGAAGAACGTTTTGTAAATTGGACTAAATGGAAGTTGGAATACATTGTTTAAAATAGCTTAATGTGATCTAGTATTTTTTGCTGGGATATAGAGAAAGTGAATCTGGTAAGCTAGATGTGTATTGCTTTTGATTTGGTAAGTAGCAACTTCTCTCTATGCTGTAATTTTAGGTTTCTGAACCGGTGTCCCTTAGCCATTTCAGTGAACATTTAGGAGATCTTTGTTTAATCACACGAGAGAATGATTACTGGTGGAAAAGCAGTTTTTGAGAAAGGCAATTGCGAATACATGAAATGACATACTTTTCTGCAGATGTGGCTCTCGTATTTAATGCTTTCACGTATATATTTACTTAGACTTCCAGCTTCTACTCCAAGGAACTATGTTGTATGGTACATTGGCTCATATTGTGAATCCCATGTTTAGGTTGCAGAATGTATGAATTTTATCCACCCATTGTTCATTGTGTGAGAAGTTGCTTTATAGGCTAGGTATATATTGCAAGTCCTGACTTTGCCTCTCACAGAAATTTATCTTCTACATATGTTGCTTATTTTTCTGGAAACTGCATCTTTCCACTGTTGTTTGTGTATGGCTGGACAATTCCTGTATCTGGTAAATTCCTACTAGTATTTTGTGTTTCTATTTTCAAATGTCAATCAACATACAATGAGATTTTGCGAGACAACTGAAGAACCAAGACCTTTCCAAAATAATTTGATATGTACATTGTTTCCATAGGATTTAATGCTTGGGGGGGGGGGGGGGGTTAGTGGCTCAAGGGCTAACAAAAGGCCACAGAGAGGATCTCCATGTCAGACATGGAGACCCTTTCTGTGGATCTTCAAACAACTGATTCGGAAAGTGCAAAGAACTTTTTGTTCACAATTACGTGGCTTTCAGCATTTTCATTAAAGAAAAGAAAGAAAGAAACACTAACCAGTCTGAAGTTTGAAACTTCAGGAAGTCATCTGAATTCCTATTTTCCTAATGATTTTATTGCTTCCAAGATGCACCATAGGTCACATATCGGAAGTTTTTTCCATGTCTAAGGGCTAAGTGACCGAAGGTCCTTTTAAATGGGATTGCCCCCTTATTTAGTCACTGATCCTATTGTCCAAAGAAAAAGTCCCGTTTTTTTTTTTATTTATTTTTTTAAATCGTCTCATTTTCTCCCTTTTCGTAAACTCGGACTTAAATATGAAATCTGTTGCAAGTTAATAAACAGGTTTATTAGTAAAGAGGTTCAGGATCTAAACTCAGGTGGCCAGATGTCCCTGTTTTAATGAGGTACAAACAGGACGTAAAATCTTCACCCTCCCCCCATTTTTCTTATATTTTCTCTTTTTCGTAAAATATAACCTAACTATGAAATCTGTTACAAATCAGTAAAGAAACTACCTTTCAATAGATAGCGTAATAAACCATTCGATATGATTCAGACGATTTTCACATAGTTTCCATAGGTGGCATAATGCACACGAGTCGACTTTTTTTTTTTTTGTATAGCGTGGCTGTCGCGATAGGCAAGTGTTAACTGTTAACTTCTGTGGCTAGATGGATCTCAATCCCGTGGATTATAATCCCTTCATCGCTAGGAAGTTGATTTAAATTATTAAGAGATTATTGAGCACCTGGCTCCCCCAATTTAGGGTTGTGTGGGAGCGCATGTAAGGATGAGCAGAGCCGCTTTCGGGCGCTTGTGCTTCCACCTGTCGTTTTAATCGTAGTTAGATGACTCTCTAATGAGTTGGTTTGGGTGAATTGCTGCTTTGGTGAAAAATGCAGTGGCAATGTAAACGGAGATACGTCGGAATGTCAGCATCTCGGTGGAGGTGAGCATTCCTGACAAACCACGGAGCATCAAATATCATACGAAGGCACTTGTTTTGGATGACTTGCAGTTTTTTGATGTTGCTGGGGGCAGTGTCCCCCCCAAGCCGGCGATCCGTATATGAAAGTGGGTCTGATGATTGTTTTATAGATCTTAAGTTTGTTGTTAATATTCATTTTGCTTCTTCGGTTGATGAGGGAGTAGAGTTGGCTGGTTGCTGTGTTGGCTTTATCACAAGAGGATTGCACTGCTATCCTCTTGTGAAGAGGATAGCAGTGCTTTTCTCTGCATTGACTTCTACTCTCCATTTCCCGAACCAGTCTTCCAGGCTAGTTGCTGCGTTTTGTAGACGCTGCGTGGCTAAGTGTGGTCTGAGAGATCTGCTCAGAATCGCCATATCGTCCGCATAGCTAGCAATTGTGGTTGATGCTGCATTTGGGATATCTGCGACGAAGATGTTAAATAGTAGTGGCGAAAGTAGTGATCCTTGGGGGACGCCCGCGGTGATTCTTCTCGGTGAGGATCTGAGTCCGCGCAGCTTCACCTGGAATTTCCGTTCTTTTAGGAAGGCGTCTATGAGTGGTAAGATAGAGAGGTATGTTAGCTGTAAGTAGTTTATATACAAGACCTTTGTGCCACACTTTATCAAAGGCTTTTTCAACGTTGAGAAAGATAGCTCCTGTGTGTTGTCCCCAGTTGAAACCAGTTGTAATGAATTCTGTCAACTTGTGGACCTGTTGGGTAGTGTTATGGTCAGCACGGAAGCCAAATTGTTCACCCGGGATCGGGTTGTTTTTGTCCACTTCAGCTTGCAGTCGGTTTAGAATGACTTTTTCAACTATCTTTCCCAGGCATGATAAAAGGCTGATTGGTCTGTAGTTTTGCGGGAATTGTGACGCCTTACCTGGTTTGTGGATGAGAATAATGTCTGCGTGTTTCCATCGAGTGGGAAAGTAACTAAAACGGAGTGTTGCATTAATAATGGCAGCGAGGTGCATAATTGCCTTATGCGGGAGAGCCTTGATGGTTTTGTTTGTAATTTCGTCTGGTCCTGGGCTTTTTTGTTGTTCATTTTTCTTATTATGGAGTAGACTTCTCTAGGCGAAGTATTGCAGATATTTTCACGGCTGCAGGGCTGGCGTAGTGCGTTTCGGACATGTCTGTGTATTCTCTCTATGAAAAGTAAGTCTGCATGTGCATAATTTGGGCTACATTGAAGTTGTAGGGCGTCTGCAAAGGCTTCAGATTTTTCATCGTCTCTATAGACAATACCTCTTTCTCCGTGAATGGGCTGTATGGCAGAGCGGTTCGTTCGGAGAGCTTTAGTCATCTTCCATATGGAGTTGTCTTCCGCTTCAAGGGAACATTTTCTTTCCCACTCTTGGTTTCCGTAATCTTTCGATGCGTAGCGAATTAAATTCGTCGCTCTATTTAGCTCCTGGCGATCTTGAGGAGAGAGTGTGGTGTGATAGCGGCTCCTGATCTTATTTTTATTGCGGATTAAAGTGCGGATGTCTTCCGGAAGTAGGTTTTCATGGACTGGGATGTGGGCAGTGGAGGCTGCAGATAAGCCAACATGTATTTTATTTTCAAGGTACTGGAACATTGCATCAATTTTTTCTCGCGACGAAATAGTTGGTACTGAGCCTATTAGGGTGCTGAGAGTAGTATTAAATATTTTGAAGTTAGTATGCGTCTGGCTGGGAATGAGTTCTGGATCCCCTCCCAGGCTTAAAAGTATTGGATTGTGGTCAGAACTGAGGTCATTAACGACTTGTAGTTGAAAGTGATATGATGTGTTCTTGAAGATGGCAATGTCAAGCACATCTGGTCTGCCTCGCGGCCCGTAGTGCATTGGTTCAGCCGGGTCTGTGATAACGATGTTCCTTAGTGAGGCGAAGTTGTGTAGAACGTGTCCGTTGCTGTTGAAGCCTTTGCCATTCCATAGTGGATGTTTAGAGTTAAGATCACCTGCCACAATTGTTGCTTCAGTTGCATCGAGCAGCTGAGAAAGAAAAAAAAATCAGCTAACGCCTTTTTTATTCCCGTATACGGGAGTAGGCGAGGCCATTTAGCCCTATCTAACTTTTGTAGACTGAGTGGGCAGTTCAATCTCCACTGGTACCAATCAGAGATAGATGGCCCAAGGCTATCACTAATTAAGCGGTACGCAGTGAAGAGAGACGGCTCAAATGTGCCGCAATCTCGTGGTCCCTAACCCTAACACAATATATTTTTAATGTCTGAAATAATGTAGGTTCTACGGTCGATTTTCTTGAGTTTACAGGACGAAAAACCCGAGTTTCCGGGAGGAAAAACCTGCTTGCCCGTGCCAGAGATCGACTAACTCGGGAACCGGTCGAAAAAAGGCTTAGAAAAATTTCCTCTAGTCGCCGACTAGACTCGAAACCAAGTCTTCCTTCGTGTGGCCAAGCGCGGCGGTGTGCAAACGCCACATCCGCTGAGCTACACAGGCTCCAGGCAGGAGCCTGTGTAGGCAGCTGAGAAAGATCAGAGGATAATAGTGTTGCCAAGGGGGGTTATAGACTGAGAATATTTTGAGACTGCCTGCATTATTGGTGTGAATTTCGACACCAGTATTTTCCAGATTTGTTGTGTTGATCTTTTTGATTTCATTATGTCGGATGTTTCTCTTGACGTAAATGGCAGTACCGCCACCTCTGGCATTAGATCTGTCGTTTCTGAGCAAAGAGTAATATCTGAGTTTAGGGTTATCACAGGGTCGGAGGTGAGTCTCATTTATCAGGAGTATATCAATTTTGTAGCGGTCTGCAAATTGTCGTAGCTCCAGGAGTTTATTATTGAGACCGTTGGCATTCCAAAATGCGATCTGTAAAGAGTTCGTTGTGCTGGCCGCGGATTATCCATTAATCATTGTGAAAATGACTTGGGAGTTCCTCAGGAATTTGTTGGTGTCAGCCTGGGAGCGGTTTGTTATGCTGAATGCCAGTAACATCTCTCCCAGAGTAGCGGCAAGCGTTGCGGTGGAGTTTTAGCTGCTCGATCCCGGCATGTTGTGTGAAGAGACTGCGGAGGCATATGATTTGTTGGGTGTTACTGTCCGCGCTATGACTTCCGGAGCAGGTCGTGTGCCACGCGTCTGAGTGGGCGGGGCTGTTGCCTCTCTCGTCTTCGACAGGTTAGATGGGCAGAAATAACAGCCCTTATAGTTGGCTGGATGTGGGCCACCACAATTTGCACATTTTGCAGGCGTTGTCCGTGGCTTAGTGCAAATGTGTGAGGGATGGTTGTTACCGCACTTTACACATTTGTACTCTGCCCTGCACAGCTTCTGCGCATGCCCATATTTTTGGCAGCGATGGCATTGACCAGCCGATGCCTTTCTTCTCAGTGGCTCAGTCCTGATCACTAAGTTGCAGACTATTCTGAGTCTGTAGATTTCTCTCTGATCTTTACCGATCTCCACTAAGACCAGAGGCATGGGACGCTTGTCCGCTCTATACATACGAGAAATCTTGATTGGCTCCAAGCCTTGTGATCTGAGGTCAGTAGCTATCTCTTCTGATGTTATGTTTTCTACCAATGCTCTGATCACCACCTTAAAGTTCTTTTCACTTTTTAGTTGGTAAGTATGGTATGGTAGTTTCTATTCATCCATAAGCCTGGTGAGCTGGCGGTAGTCCGTTGTTCCTTCCGGCTGTATGCGAACACCATCATTTGTGTTTTTGGCTGATGAGAACTTGATGTTATTGTTCTTCATCATTCGTACAAGTGACGACCATTTTTCCTTAGATCTCAGGATTACTGGTGGTATCCTCTCTTTGGGCTGTGTCAGTATATCTGTCTCTGTTCTTGCACCAGATAGCACTGTTGTGTCCATTTGATGTACTATTTCAGGTTCTGCTGCTGGTGAACTCTTACGCTTTTTTTTCTGCTGACAATCTGATAGTCTGGAGAGTTATCTGAGTCCACTAGGGGTTGGTCGTTTACCGGTGACATAATCTCTCTGGTGTTATATTGAGAAGTGCTGGGGAGAGGGTCAGGGGATTGAAAGTCCTCTGTATCCACCTCACCTGGCCATTTCCTTTGTAGAAGGCCAACAATGTGCTTAAAGACAGCCAAAAGCTATTTGAAATCAAGCTCGTCGTATGGAGAGTCCATAGTTTGGCTTTAGAGAAACTAGCAGTTTCTCGGGTAATCCTGTAGACCGAGAGTCTACTAGCAAATCCCGTAGACAGCTTAGAATAAGTCTACCAGCAAAAAGTTAGTCTGTTATAGGAGACTATCCTAAAAACGAGGAAAAAGGAGTTTCAGGAGCTTACTTGGACACAGTGCAGCGATCTACCTCCCTAAAAAACCATTCAACCACCACTGGTCCTCATTGCGGGTGGGGCCTGCTGGCCATTAGACCTCTGCATATTTCATACAGAGGGGGAGATAGTAGATCACGAACTGTGTTAATTCCACTGCAATACGAGCTTCCCGAAAAACCCTATATAAAAATCAACTAGGCAGAGTCTAAAGGAATACGTCCGATCACAAAGGCAACTGTTAAGGAATTCTGGCATTTTCCTTGATATTTTGCAAAGTATTGATGTGGTGTGTGTAGTCTTTGCCGCCCGCATGCAATTTCTATATGAGCGCCCCTGTAACTATCAGGGCGTGTGTGGTTCTTTTACGATAAAAAAAATTTAAATTATTTGAAATTTCTTAAATAAATTTTGACAGAACAGCCACTCGTTGCTTCTCTAAATGTAACGAACCGGGGTGAGGTGGTTTGACTAGGCGGGATAATCGTTAAAAACCCGAAGATACAAAAAATTCTCAAATGCTAAAGCAAATTTTGATAATGCCACTTCACTTTAATCGTTGAACACGAGTATAATGATACAGGGATTATAGTCTTCTCACCGACCCGAATCGCTAACAAAATTAGAATGAATTTTAATTAAAGTTAAAATTTATTTGAACTAAAGTTTAAAAAAATTTTGTATTTTACAAGTTGCTAAATTCTTAGTAACTTGTAAAAAGTTTTTAATAATTTTTATAAGTGGAACTATCTTTTAGGAAAATAAAAGAAACTCAAGATGAGAAAATAATTCAGAAATAATTAGAACATTTAATATAATTATTCGAAAAATAAAATCTTCATAGAATAACAGAAGATAAATTAAATTACATAAATATACTTGAATTTTTTTAATTAAAATTTTAGGATTTTTGATTTCATATTCACAAAATTAGAAATAATGGTCTTAACGTCTAGTTCCGCACATATATCATTTTCAATAGCTGTTAACGCCAAACTTACAAGCCTATTTTGTGACATACTTGATCTTAAGTAGGTTTTAATCGATTTCAACTTGGAAAATGAACGTTCTCCGCTCGCTATACTAAAAGGTAAGGTTAATAGTATTCTTAAAGCAATTGAAAAGTTAAGGAAAGATAAATTATTGGACACAATAAAATTAAGAATATCGAAAGAGTTTTGAATATTTAAATTATCCTTCCGAAAAATATCCCGGAAAGCACATAACTCGTCATATAGTTCTATTGCATTTACGTCTTTATTGTCGCAGTCCTTCAAGAGAATCTCTAAATCGTCACAAAGTTTTCGTAAATCTTCGAAATTATCATATCTTTTAGTTGTTCAAAATGTTCTATTAACGAGCACATTGCAACGTCTAGAAGTGGATAAAACACATTCACTCTAAATTTATCTTCTGGCGATTGTGGCGTTTAGTCATGACGAAACGTAGTCAAATTGTCGTGTCTTCTTTCGTCGTCGAACTTCCGTACCAGTTTTAAATTCTTGTTCTACAACCACCTCTTCACTCAGTTCTTTTGTCGTTTTTAGAACTTCTTTAAAATTTGTATCTGATCGATACTCTTGTAAGAATATTTTTAAGTTTTCGATAGATTCTAAAGCAAGTGTAATATTCATATTTTTGTCTTGAAGCATTTTACTCACAGGGCTTATTCTGTTAAGTAAATCATACCAAGTTATAAAAGCAAATAAATTTGTAGTCCTTTATTTTAGCGCATAATGTTTGTGCTTCATGCTGAGTTTCTTTATTAAAATTTTCATTATTTAAAATTCCAAAAAGTGCATCGTAAATTTCTCCTAACTGTTATCGTAGAGGGCGGATTGCATTAATTTTACTATCCCATCGTGTTTCTGATGGCTGTTTCAATGTTAATTTTTTTACGAACTTTAAAGTATTGCCTAACATTTGTAAGAGAATGAAAAGAATTGTATATTTCTTGAATAATTACAAAGAAACGAATTGTATCTGCATTCACTTTGGCTGCATCGTTAATGATTAAATTTGGAGTATGAGCAGCACATGATAGGTAAAAAGCTAGAGGATTTTTGTTCAAAAGCAAATTTTGGAGCCTATATATTTTCCCTTTCATATTTGCCCCATTGTCATACCCTTGACCTCGCATGTCTTCAATGGGAATGTTCCATTTTCCCAGTTGTTCCATTATTGGTGCACATAAACCGGGTCCTGTGGAATCTGATATATCTGCAAAACCTAAAACGTTTTCCCTGATCTTGACAATTCCATTGTCACAGGAAACAAAGCGAATAATAATGGTCATTTGTTCTGTTTTACTTGCATCAGGTGTGCAGTCTGAAATTATGCAACAATATTTAGATTTTCGAATTGATAATAAAATTGTATCCCTGATTGCGTTAAAAGTTTCCAATATTTCATTTTGAGTGTCTTTACTCAAATAGTGTACTGTGTTGTTTCGTTGTAGGGCCCTTTCAACATGATTTTCCATCATGGATCAAACGGGATCAAACTTCGCAAACAGTTCGACTAATTTAAAAAAAAATCGCCGTTATTCCTTTGATATAATTTATCAGGTGATCCGCGAAAAGCTAAATTTTGGCTACCAAGGAATTTTATAATTTCAAACAAGCGTTCTAAAACACTCGTCCAATGTTTCTTTTCCATTTCATACATGCTTTGAATCTGGCAATCAATAGTAGTTTTGTTTTATAAATTTTTATCAAGTTCCATCCATTTAAGAAATTTTTCATGTGAGTTAAACTAGTCTCATGTCTATGCAAATTTGTACTTACATTTCTCCAACCTTTATAACCTTCTACGAGACTACTTGATTCAGTAGGTGTGAAAAGTTTGCAACAAAAGCAAAAAACAGAATTTTAAGTTTCGGAATAAATGAGCCATGTTCTTGATACAAGCTCTCCCTTTTCCATTTTTCTATCATAATACATGTCGCCAAATGTACGACCATATGTATCCCTAGGATATGTTATATTTTTCATTTGAACAGACCCCATTTCAATTAAAACAACTTGTGATTTTTCATTAATATTTCCCCATTCACCTGGATCTTCTAAATTTAAAGAGACTAACAATGTGTTAGTTTCGTGGTCAACTACAACTAAATCTAACTGTTTTTCACTCAAATCATGCATCTTATTATCTTGTTCAATAGTTGCAATAGTACTTTCACGCAAACTGGATGATGTGCACGGTTCGTCAACTTTGATTTCTGATGAATCGAGTTGGTTACAATCTGCATCAGAATATATTAATATTTTAACAAATTTATTAAGAGCCCCAGTTTGTTTCTTAATATCTGCTTCTTTCGCAACATGACGCTTACGATTTTGTGCCCCGGGTAACTTTTTTTAAATAATTTTTGATTCCATTTCTATTTTATACACACAAGAAATTATTACACAACACGGCACAGAGACGAAATAATAGTCCGCACTGCACTACTCTCAGTAGCCTACTGAAATGCGTACCATATGACTGGTTTACCTAGCAACAAATGTTTTGTACGAAAATTCGTTTCTGCGCATGTTCACCGTTTCACTTTAGATAGACTGCAGTAGACACAACATTCTGCAGGCAACCGTCTGCTCTCGCTGCAAAATTGTAAACAGTCGGCTGATCAAAGAAGTAGCAATATACAATTTTTTAAAATTTTTATTCGATGTATCCGGCCTTATTTATTTTAATATTGATCATTCTAAGAGTTTTTTGTTTTTATGATAAAAATTTGTTTCTTAAAAATTAACTTATGAACTGTGCCCGTGCGGCGGCACCCACCCACTTCGTAGCGACGCTCGGATGCTTGTTTCTGCCGGCCCTGTGTGTAATCTCTGTAACATTATTAGAAGGATTTAGTAATTATGAATACAGTTTTGTGAATATAGGTTGTGAGACACCCAAGCAAAAGTAGAATAACGTGGACTTTAATAATTGAACTCTAGTTGTTCTCCTTGAATTCTAATGACTCGAGACTCATGGTAACCCGAGTTTCAAATCGTTTCAAATAACTTGACAAAAAACGTGACACAAAAATGTTTATCATTTTATATTATAGAGTAGATTTAGGTCAGACAGATTTAACTCTAGTGGAGGCGGCACAGCTATTTTTATTAAAAATTATTTGAGCCGCAATGTATTGACCAGCCCCCAAACTTTAAGCTTTGAAGTTAGGTGTACAGTTGCACACAAATAACACAGGCAATCTCAAAATCTTCCCAGTGTACAATCCTCCTGGCATTCCACTATTGACAGCAGACTTAGACTTCATCCTTCGCTTCCATAGACTTGATCCACTTGGTTCAGTTCAGTTCGTCAATCAACTCCTTTGGAGTTGATTGACGAACCGTATTACGATAACTTATTCAACTACACGTCACTCAACTCATCAATAGTAGCTGGATCTACTGAGCCCACTCGCTACAGCCCATCAGGAAGTTCTGACGTATTAGACATAGTTATCCTTAGGAACATCAGATATCATTACATAATGGAGGCATTAGAAGAGCTTAACTCAGATCATAATCACATCCTGCTCAAACAAGCTAGGAATCCAGGATCAGCTCTCTCCCTATCATTGTTTCTTAGCATGGGACAAGCTCTCTAAAGATCTGCCAGTCCACATCGGATCACCCCTCTCATTCGCAAAAAAAAGACATATACCTAGCTGTAAGTAATTTAACTAGGCAAATAAACACAGCAATAGCATCAGTCACTCAAACCACTGTCTTCCACGCATCAAACTGGATCCCAGAAGAGATAATGGACCTAATTAGGGCCAGAAAGCCATATCACAACACTAGAGTCCCGCAGGACAACCTAAAACAACCTGATCAGACAGGTTCGAGAAGAAGCCTCTCCAGATACACAGGAATTCCAAATGGGAATCCAAACTCACGGAAATCAACCCAGAAGATCTCTTCGTACCAAAAGACAACCCCTTCCCCTATGAAGACCAATCTTAGAATTGCACACTCATGAAATAAAAGAAGCCCTAATTGACAATCTGGAAAATCAATGCAGCCCGTCTTATGAAAACTTAAATATTAATCTCATTTATGAAGTTTATCATAAAGTTAGAAAAGCATTAAGACAGACTAAAGATGATTCAAAAATCATAACCCCCCACATCTCCACAAGAAAGAATCAATATCATATCATATCCCATCTGAAGAACAAAAAGGCTCTGGGCCCCGACGGCATTACCAATAGAATAATAAAGCTACTCCCAAGGTAAGTCATAATTCTTCTAGTTAATATTACCAATTCTATTTTAAGATTCCAGTACTTTCCTACAGATTGGAAAATCGCTGACATTATACCCCTGAAAAAGTCTGGTAATAACCCACAACCTCCCCAAAGCTACAGGCCCATCGGTCTTCTTTCCTGCCTCGGCAAAGTAACAAAAAAGGTCATGCTATCAAGATACAACCAGCAGTGGATAAACAGAAGATAATTCCATATGAGCAATTTGGGTTTTGCAAAGCTCACAACACAGTGCAACAAATTTACCGACTAACAGAATATATCATCCTTGGTTTTAACTGGCACCTTCACACTGCTGCTGTATTTTTAGATGTTGCCAAGGCCTTATCTTCAAACTAATTGAAAACAATATCCCAATTAATCTAGTGAAACTCATATCTTAGTGAAAGATACATGCAAGTAAAACTCAACGGAACTGTGTCATCAAGGCGCAAAATCCTGGATGGAGTACCTCAAGGTTCTCTCCTGGCCCCCAATACTTTTCACAACTTACATATCAGACATCCCTCTTAACTCAAGAACAACCATTACGGCCCTTTATGCCGATGACACCGCTATTCTAGTAAGGTCGCTCAGCCCTCGCCTAGCAATCACTAGACTTCCAGGAAGTATCACTGCACTAGAAAACTAGTTCACCAACTGGAGGATTCAGGCGAATCCCCCTCAAAAGCTCAGCTATGCTGTTCTCCAGAAGAAAGGTCTGCATTAAAGAAGACATCTTGCTCTCTGGTGAAAAGATTCCATGGCAACCAGAGACCAAATACCTTGGGGTATTACTAGAAAAGAAACTCCTTTTTAGCAAACACATCAATCTCATTGACTCTAAGACTTCCAAAGTCGTTGCGCAGCTCTACCCAATGATCAACTGCAAGAGAAAATTAAACTTACAAAATAAATTACTACTTTACCGTATGGTCATACGTCCAGTTATTACCTACGCCTCACCAGCATGGAGTCACACTTCACGATCAAACATTTCAAAACTACAAAGAATCCAAAATAAATGCCTGAGGATGATTCTGGATGCCCCATGGTTTATCAGAAATTCACAGATTCACCGAGAAACCGGCATTCCATACACATCCTCCCTTCTCCGCGATCTTCCAGAAAAATTCTTCGTTAAGTCAAGTTCACATTCAAACCTCTGATCGTACAAGCGGTCAATTACAATGAAACAGATTACCACAAATATAAATGACCGAAGGCTATTCTACTCCCAACTGACCATACCTAATACAACTTCCCCCCAGTGGGTGAACTTAATTGCTCACAAAACTCCCTTTCTCAAATTACTCTCATTACAGACAAAGGGAAATATGAAAAGCACGTGCGCTTCACCCATCCTGACAGTAGCGTTAATGGTAATGGTTCTTTAGTATAGAGAATTTTTAATCTTAGATAAAAAAAAAAAAAAAATCAGCTAACGCCTTTTTATTCCCGTATACGGGAGTAGGCGAGGCCATTTAGCCCTATCTAACTTTTTGGAGACTGAGTGGGCAGTTCAATCTCCACTGGTACCCAATCAGAGACAGATGGCCCAAGGCTATCACTAATTAAGCGGTACGCAGTGAAGAGAGACGGCTCAAATGTGCCGCCATCTCGTGGTCCCTAACCCTAACACAATATATTTAATGTCTGAAATAATGTGGGTTCTACGGTCGATTTTCTTGAGTATACAGGACGAAAAACCAGAGTTTCCGGGAGGAAAAACCTGCTTGCTCGTGCCAGAGATCGACTAACTCGGGAACCGGTCGAAAAAAGACTTAGAAAAATTTCCTCTAGTCGCCGACTAGACTCGAAACCAAGTCTTTCTTCGTGCGGCCAAGCGCGGTGGTATGTAAACGCCACATCCACTGAGCTACACATTACTCTTAGATTTCTTCCGAAATTTTGCTCCTGCTGACGGGAGCTTAGATTTCGGGGGTTTGGCTTGAGGGCCTCGCCTACTCCCGTATACGGGAATAAAAAGGCGTTAGCTGATTTTTTTTTTTTATGACTTGAGAGAGCGTTTTGAGTCTCTGGGGAAATTGATTTTCTGCATGGCCCGTGTGGAGCCTTGTTGGTTGATGGTTTTCCCTGGAATATGAGCGGTTCTGCTCAGTGGTAGGGTGAGCCTGTCACTAGGTGGAACCAACGCTGAGTTGGGTGATCTTTCGGTCACTCGTAGGAAGTGGTCCGGGGGATCGCCTAATTTTAGAGGGATCTTTACTTAAACTGTATCTCTGACGAAAACCAATGAGTTTGAAACAGCTGTCAGACAAGTGAAATCTTGTGAAAAAAAGGACAAATAGGAGGCTAATATACAGCGCTTTAAGTGTTCGCGCTTCCTGTAAGGTTTTGGCTAGTGCAATTCGTTGTATGGCAGGGAATGTATTCTCGCAAGCTCTCTGGTCAATTTTCGCTTGAAACTTTCATGGTTTCTGTATTCGGCTTCGAAATGATGTTGGATTTAATATCCATTTAATTTATATAATATTACACAGCAAGCTGATAAAATAAATCACGAAAAAGCAGTTGCAGCAAAAAGTTCAAGCCGGAAACTAACCTATTTCAGGACAATAGGATATAAATAAGCAGAAACGTCTTACTGCACAAGGATTACTAGCTTTCCATAGTTTATATTCGTGGATAGCACATCTAGAATCATACGAAACTATTCTTCTCAAACAGATTCACATATGCAAAAACAAAATGTGAAAGTATAGTTCTGAATGTACTAGTTCCTTTTGCATTTCTTGAGGTGATAAACGACTTACATGAGGCAAATTATGTATCTCTTTATGGTGGATTCATCAAATCGCTCAAGCATGAAGGTGGTCCCAGTTTTGGCGAGATATTTTATACTTACGAAAGGGAAAAAATAAGTGATTGTTGGAATTCCGAAATCTTGTAAGAGAAATGTCAGACATTAATAGATCACATTCTGTCTAAATCGAAAAAATATAAATTAACTGACAAAATAATGGCATTTTGTGGTGACAAGTGCAACACCAGTTGGGTGGCACTGCGAGAAATCGAAACAGTAATGTCTTTCACAAGCTAAGAAAGAACATTAAAATGAACATCTTAGGAGTAGGCTGTGCTGCACATATCATGCACAACGCTTTGCAAAATAAGTGCAGATATCTTGCCAATTGATGTGGGATCAATTGCTAGCAAAGCGCTTCAACATTTGATGTGGTGTTCACTACTACAGTTAAGGCAATGAAATGGGTATACAAACCGGTTTTAGGAAGTGTGAAGAAGAAGAGGTAGTGTTCCATGCTACTTGCTGTCGAAAGAATGATCAAAATGTTTGGTTGTCTCAAGTGGTATTTTTTATCATAAAATAATAAATGTAAACTCTTAAGATTTTTTTTAATAATCCACAGTCTTTTCTGTGGTTAATGCTCATCCACAGTCAACCTAAATATGTAGAAACACTATCAAAAATATTGAACGATAGGATATTTATGGCACAAAAACTTATTGAGCTGAGAGAAATTCTTGGCTATTCTCATAGTAGGGTATGTAAGTTCTGTTTGCTACGAACTTGGTATCACTAGGTCTACCTACTCACTGATGAGACCTCAATAAAGATTGAAACCGGTCTGGGTAGTGACCTTCTCTCATAAAGTAGAACAGTAATACAGCTCCTAGGAGCTGGGTTTCACATTTTGGGTAAATACCAAGAATAGTGATCGGAGCTTGCTCCACCCTTACTATGAGTTGCCTCAGTGTAGCACTACAAATGGGTCAGATGTTGCACTATCCAGGTATTTGCTTATGCTTGGATTCGTCGAACTTTATATAGTTTCTATATTCGGCATGAAACTCTTTGAGTTTCTTACTCGGCTATGAAACAATATGGGATGTAATATCCATTAACTTGAATAAATATTATTTCTTTGCATCTGCTGTCCTGGACCTCAAAAACCAACTGAGAGAAGATGGTGTCATCAGAGATGTTGACTTTACGGAAACTGTCAAAAATTTCAATTCTATTCTATTCTATTCTATTCTATTCTATTCTATTATAGTATCTTAGAATACTGAAAAACCGGTAAACCTTTTGCAGAACTATATTACTTTAGCCGAGTTTTGTTAAAGGTTTTTCCATCTTTGTGTTCAAAACATATCCAAAGTAATAGATGAAGATTACGATTCAATGAAGTAAATCATATTAAGAATATATGTGAATCTATGATTGATCGTTGGAAAAAATGCGGTACGACGACTAGCGAGAGGTGGAAATTAGTTGTGGGAACATAATGCACATGGTGAGTTTTGATAAAAATATCGAGTACTAATGTATCATTAGAATCAGGATAAACTTTTATGGGTAGTTGGCATGAAACAATATCAAAGAATATCTTTTTTATTTATCAGTATGACAGTCGATTCATGTCAACTCGCGGAGTATCCCGTTATTTTATTTATTTTTTATATTATAAAATGTGGTCAGCCTAGTCTAAGGTCAATAATTACAAAGGGTATTGAGAATATACCATCTCCAAGAAGATAAATCCAACCTGACAACAGCACAATCCAGTCCTGAAAAATCTGAAGTGACTTATGGATCTTTTGCACATCGATATGAAAAAAATACAAATCGTACATCGCATGGCGTTCAACGCTGCATGATTTTTGAAGAATGCATAGCTTCATCAAGAAACCGATCACCACAATTTGCAACCTTCCCACGCGAAACAACAACAAACTTTTTTACAAAATTTGATTGGAGGGAGGAGAGGACACATGGGAGGAAGGAATTGAATTTTATGCGGTTATTAAGGGATAACTTTCTGCGACAGCATGTAATGGAAAATACTAGGGGTTAGAGAGTGCTTGACCTAGTAATTGCATCTGAGACTTTGGCTGTAATGAATATGACCACATTGCCACCAATTGGTGAGAGTTATCATAGCGGTCTAGACTTGGGAGGTGGCTAAAGGTGTGGATTTCACAATTAAGACAGGGTACACGTGGAATTATCGGGCTGGTAAGTATGAAAAGCTTAGGAGTTTGATTGGTTCAGTGGCATGGCATGTAAAACTGCAAGGGCTGGATGTTGATAGTGCATGGGAGGCGGTTAAGAAGTGTTTGCAGGAGGCAATGGCTGACTGTATACCCAGAGTCCGAATAATAAATCAAGTAGGGATTTAATGGATGAATAACACCATTAAGCTTGAGCTGCAACAAAAAAAGAACTGTGGAGGGAATTTAAGGAGAAACGTGACTTGCAGGCAAATGAACGGTATAAAGCCCAGACCAGAAGGGTAACAAGTGTGGTAAGAAAAGCGAAAGCGGACTATGAAAAAACATTAGCCATGCATGCTAAAGAGAATCCCAAACAGTTTTTTCGACATGTTGCAAGTAAAAGAAAAAATGTATACGCCAGATTGATTTTAAAGAATGCTGATGGTAGGGAGCAATTTGCAAGAGTATATCATCCAGGTGGAGACATTGCAGAAATGGAAGAACCAACAGCTTATACGGGAATTGTGGTGAATGAAGTAAAGGTAAATAGTCTATTACAAAACCTCAATGTCAATTCATCTGCGGGATTGGATGGTATACCAGCTTGTGTCGTACGAGAAGCGGCTAAAGAAGTGTCAGTGCCTTTGACCATTTTCTTTAATTTGAGTCTCGGGTCTGGGTTAGTCCAAAGGGGATGGAAAGAGGGGAAAATAGTTCCACTGCATAAAGGAGGTTCCAAGACTGCTGTTGAAAATTACCGGCCGATCAGCATATCAGGAATTGTTGTCAAGGTCTTGGAGAAAATAGTCAAGAAGAAAATACAGGATGGATAGATGAAAATGGGATACTATATGGGACAGCATGGTTTTGTGAAGGGTAGATCTTGCCTCAGTAACTTGCTCACGTTCTATAACACAGTGATGAACTGGATAAGGGTAATGGGTTTACAGTGATTCTGCTGGACGTGGATAAGGCCTTTAACACGATACCACATGGAATTCTAATCAGTAAACTGCAGCATATGAGAATGGATATAGGGTTGGTGGGATGGATAGGAGGGTGGTTGGAGGAGAGATACCATAGAGTAGTTTACTCCTGAATAGAGTCCAAAAGACGGCCTGTGACTAGTAATGTGCCGCAGGGTACTGTTCTTGGACCAGTACTGTTTAATTTGTTCATTAACGATATAGGAAAGGATCTGAGTGGAACCGTGCATCTCTTTGCAGATGATGCAAAGTTAGATAGAGCAATAGTGAATGATCAGGATGTCAAAATTTTGCAGGATGATTTGGATAGTTTGGAGGACTGGGCTAAGGAGAATGGATGTCAATTTAATGTGGAAATATGTAAGGTTTTGCATTTTGTTGTGAAAAGATTAGCAGCGGTATATCACATTGGTGGAACTGTACTCCAGGAGATTGACGAGGCAAGATATTTGGGAGTGTTGGTGGATAGGGAGTTGAAGTTTAGGGGGAACATCGCAAAAGTGGCAAAATCAGCTCATCAAATTACTTGGTTGCTGAAAAACACTTTAACGAGCAGAGACAAACAGGTTTTTGTAAATCTGTATTGAGCTTTGATAAGACCCCATCTAAACTACTGTGCCCAAATGTGGGTACCAGGGTTTCTACTCGATAGGGAGCAGTTTAAGAGGATCCAGAGACGAATGACCAAGATAATAGTTGGACAATGGAATGAACCTTATAAGAATAGGTTGAAGATTTGTGGGCTGCAGAAATTGGTTGATTGAAGGAAAAGGGGTGATTGAGACATTCAAATTACTGAAGGATTTCTATAAGATTAATTCAGAAGATATTTTTGAGAATAGGACTGGTATTGGGAGGAATAGGGGCCATCCATGGAAGCTTGGTAAGAGTGTGGTTAGCAAGGATGTTAGAGCTAGGTTTTTTACTTGGAGAGTGGTGAATGTGGAATAAGCTGCCACAATCTGTTGTGGATGCCATGACTGTAAATGAGTTCAAGGTTAAGTATGATAGATACTGCGTGAATGTTGAATAGTTGTTCTTGACATGATGTTAGGGCCTCCCTCGATGAGTCTTAGGACTCATTGGAGCTTCCCGTAATAATAATAATAATAATAATAATAATAATAATAATAATAATAATAATAATAATAATAATAATAATAATAATAAATGCAGCCATCAATTCTAAACTGTTCATCCGGAAGCAGTGTAATACTACGAAAACATGTATTATTGTTCTTCTTATTATTATTACGTGACACCTTCCAAGAGTCCAAGACTCATCAAGGGAGGTCATCTAATCAACAACTCTGTCTCCACCAACGCCATCTACCACCACCACCACCACCACCACCACCACCAGCACTAGTAGTTTCACACAGACGATCACTGGCATCCATGCCCATGGCGGGATTCGAACCCACAGCCTTTTAACTGGAGAGCGGATACGCTGACCACGCAGCACATTGATGGAAGCGCAAGGAGTCAACTGCATTTGCAGTTGACTCCTTGCGCTTCCATCTCAGTATGTTATCGCTGATTGTTGAACTCGAATGTTCCGATTTGTCAACAATTTGTAGCACGATAGGACTACAACATGCATCCAATCACAACGCCTCTTTCAAACTCCGTCAGTTCTCTTCTCGTAGCCATTTGACCTGGACACAGTTGCAGTTACTTGGGAGTATCACATTCTCCGATTTATACAGGCTACAAACATGTGACTCATTACCTGGAAAAATGCACTTCGCCCATGGGGAAGGAGTGGACTTATTTCGAAGCAGTGTACGTTACTAATTAGCCCACAAGGCAAACCAAGGCTCACTAAAGAAACCTAATTTGCATTTTTTTATTTTTCTCTCTCAGAAACCAACAAAGAATAAAGAACCAAAAGTCGAGTCCATCTTGTCAGAAGCGTTAATTTCAGTAATAAGTGTAGTTTGTTATTAAGCTGATATAAATGGCCAGTCAGGCAGGCCAAGTAAGGAATATTAACCGTGAGAAAAGCCAACCCATAAAGTCAAAATTTCCTCACCCTACCTCTTTACCAGTGTCTTCAGCATTTACCAATCCAGATTGTAGCAGTACTCTCAAAGTTCAATCTGCAGCATCTATAACAGAAGTTACAGGTATTCCTATCAGTACCCAATCCTCAGGAATGTTCATTTGAAAGTTTGATAGAAGTCAGTTTTGGTCTTACTCCTGTTTCAAGTTGTATGACTCCAATCATTTCTACTTGTTCAGGTCAACAAAGGAGTTCCAGCGGTGATCTTTCAAGTCCAGATGCCATCATCCCTCCAAAGCTTATTTCTCTATGAAATACAGTATCATTTCTCTCTTCACTTATATATAAAGCAATACCAGTGATTGTCCTTCTCTTGACCAACTTCCTCTTTTGATGTTATAAATATTGGTGCTTGTCAAGTCCTCCTTTTGCTTAAAGAGTGAGTGTTTTGATACTATCAACATATGAATGCTGTCCAACTCTGTTATAAAAATATTGCCTTAATATATTATAATTATCATGCTTCATAATTATAATTTTTACACAAAATTCTAATATTACAGGTATTATTTTTGGAAAAATTCCCATGTTACTCCTCTAAAAAGCTAATATAGCCTACTTTTGTTTAGGAGTGCCCCTTTTTATACAGTGTCATTTGCTCTTTGTTATTTGCCAAAATGCCCAAATTCTAGGATATTACTGAAGTGCCTCCATAGCGCAATTGGAAAAGAGTGCCTCTAGCTTTCATAGAGTGCAGACGTGTTTTCTAGTGCTCCCTATTGTTAGTAATCCGCGCGACCCTTGCCCCGACCCTCAAGCTGCAGGCCGCAGAGGAAGACCGAAGATCAACCGTAGCTTCGCAGGCTAATGCGAAGGTTAGAAGGAACTGTAAGTACCTCTTGGTTTCAACCATTTCGTGATATGAATAGCATAATGAATAGAAATAACAATTTTGAACCTAAAGTAGATAGTGAACAAGAAAATCGGTCTGAAGGTCTTAACTCGCAGGACCTATTAAAATCCTTAAACTTACCACCCGAAATAGACTGGTCTAAAACTGTTATTCTTAAATGTGACGCAAAATGCGGTCCTTACACCGAGGAGGACATAATTAAAAGCCTTACGGAAAACAAAGTTAAAGGAAGTGATGTGTGGCATTTAGGTCATTTAAAATACAATTATGCTTTTCTATTGTCGTTCAAACAACTGACCGTTAAAGAACGATTTGCCAGCATGGGGAACATCCAAGTGAGGAATGGCACCAGTGAAATTATTAACATAAATGCATGTAGAAAATTAGAAATTTTAATACACTGGATGCCACCCCACATACCAAATCACTTGGTTGCTCTCCACTTTGAAAGATTCGGAAAAATAGAATTTTTGGAAAATATATCAACAATTAAGAATGATGACTGGTCTCATGTCCTAAGCAACAAAAAAAAATTAGTCATAGAACTCAACGAAGGTGCAAAAATTGACGACATCCCATATACTATAAGAGTGAAAAAGGTTATGGGAATAGTAGTGGTCCCAGGAAGACCGCCATCCTGCTTCCGCTGTAAAAAAATCGGACATCTACGCAGACACTGCAATGAGCCGAAATGTGAAAAGTGCAACCGCATAGGTCATACAGCAGATCAATGCAAGGGTAGCACATACGCTTCCATATTGAGGCAAAACGAAGAGTCCCCAGACATAGAAGGCGGAGAAGAGGATGTGCAAGACACAGATGGGCATAACAAAGGTAAAGAAGAAAATAGGAAGAATAACAAAGGAAGCAACAACTCATCAACTGACAATGAAGGAAAAAAAAACTTCACGTTACAAAAAGACAACAAAACCACTGTTCCAGAAATGTCTATATCAGACGATAAGAGGGGGGAAGGCAGAGAAAGTGAAATTCCAGAAAGTCGCCCTGAGCCATTACCGAGGGAAGAGATTAGTGGAAAGAACTGTACAGGTGACAAGCAGGAAATCGCAAATGAGTCACAAATAACCTGTAATCCGAAATCCCAAGGGCAAACAAGTAGCAAGTCGCCAGCAACACAAAACGTAGCTCCTAAAACACAGCGAAGAACAAAAATTAAGGTCACGCCAAATACCACCAGAGCCAGAAGCAAAACATAAAACTATCCGAATAATTGTAACAGAACAAATCAGAACCAAAATGAAGTTAATGAGCCTAAATTGTAACGGGATAAATACCAAAGAATGCCAAAACCTGCTGATCAATGAAATTCACAAAAAATTGCCAGACATCGTAATGCTGCAGGAAACAAGAATTCACTCGCCAGAGCCAATAATACGACTAGAAAAAAGACTAGCCCATCACTACATCCTAATCAATGAACCTGCCAGCAGTAGTTCTAGCGGTGGAGTAGCTGTCCTTATCAAAAAGGCACCACACATGCAACTGCTGTCCCACGAAGTCTCTGTCAGGCACAGGACCCTAGAAGTTGACATACATCTCGACAATCAAATAATAACCTTAATGAATGTGTACGGTCCAACAAAACGTGAAGAAAAAACAACATTTTGGCAGATAATCAAAGAAAATCTGCAACAGAAGAACATAACAGTAATTGCAGGTGACATGAACTTCGTGGAACAGCCCTACATTGATCAGGAGAAAGTGTCCCAAGCGCCACAGAAAGGACACATCAAGACCTTTGTAGATTGCGGGCTAACAGATGCCTTCAGATTCTTGCATCCAAGAAAAAAGGAGTTCACACATTTCGCTCCTGGGAACGCCTCAAGAATCGACAGGGTTTACGTGTCCCAATACAGAGGCTTCACCGCGAGCAGTGTTGAACATATCCCTGTAACTTTCAGCGACCACTACATGGTAATAGCAGAATTTCAACCCCCTCACAAGGAAAAAAGAACAAAATTCGTCAACAGAAATTTCCCACTGTATAAATTTAATCAGAACTTAACGAAAGATGAAGAATTCAACAAAGAAGTACAAAATATAATATCAGACGTAGAAAAAATAGTCAATCCAATAATAGCCTGGGAAACTTTCAAAAGAAAAATTAAAAACGCAGCCATAAAAATTAGCACTAAAAGAAAACACCAGCAAAACCAAGAAAGAGAGACAGATCTAAAGAAACTATCCAGCCTGTACTACATGGATCGGACCAAACCAGAAGTTAAACAAGAAATAAATCTAATTAGAGAAAAAATTAAGGCGCAACAACTTCAGGAAATAGAAGGAGCATGGCTCCGCTCCCGGTTAAGAACCATAGAAAATGATGAGGGCAAAACATCCACAGCTTGGATTTTCGAAAAAAGGAATTATGAAAGAAAGAGAATAGAATGTTTACACTACGATGGGAAAATCATTCAAGAAGATGCGGAACTACTGCATGCTATTCACGAATACTTCGCAACACTGTTTTCGGAAAAACAAAGCGAGGAACGGGACAGAAACAAATTCCTCCCATTCATACCTAAGATATCCCAGAAAGAGGCGGAAGAATTTGACATCCCAATAACAGCAGCAGAATTCAGGCAAACAGTAAGGCATTTACCAGACAAGAAATCCCCAGGAGAAGACGGTCTTACAAACGAATTTTACAAGCACTACTTCCAAAAATTCGAGCATTTATTTATGAGAATGACCCAAGAAATATACCAAACACAAATAAAACCAGACAGATTCAGCACAGGGTACATCACACTTATCCCGAAAACTTCAGACACAGAAAAATTAAAAGACATAAAGCAATGGAGAGGGATAACACTTTTAAACACCGATTACAAGATCATCTCAAAAATCCTATCCAATAGAATCCAGAAGTACCTACAGAAATTAATATCTCCCGCACAGACTTGTGCAATTAAGGGCAGAAATATAGCAGACACAATTACTCATTTAAGATCAGTATACGAGTACTACAGTCTGACTGACAAACCCTGTGTCCTACTAGGCTTGGATATAGAAAAGGCGTTTGACACCATAAGCCACGTATATATATTCAAAGTTGTAGAGGAAATGGGATTTGGCCCAAAATTTAGGAACTGGCTGCAAACTTTCTACGAGAATGCAGAAAGTCAAGTAATCGTGAACAGGAAGCTATCCGCATCTTTTAAAATGAAATGCTCAGTGAGACAGGGAGACCCCCTATCTATGGCCCTCTTTGTCCTTGCACTAGAACCAGTCATCAGAGCGATCAACTCCAACAAAGAAATCAAGGGAACAAACATTCACGGGGAGAGCCAAGCAAAAATATTGGCATATGCTGACGACATCACATTAACCCTAGAGACGGAAACATCCATTGAAGAGTCAATGAAATTACTAGACGCCTTTGCAAGAGCTTCTGCCCTGAAAGTAAACCTGAATAAATCTCATTGCATGCTAATAGGAAAATGGGAAAAGAACCCTGAGATTCCTCAAGGCATAAGAACTCAGGAATACTTACCGGTTCTGGGAGTTAAAATAGGCGGCCCAGAAACGTATGAAAAACAGTGGAAAGAACTCCACGCAGCTGTTGCGTGGAAAATAAATACTATGCGCCCAAGACAACTATCTGTAAGAGGAAAAGCGCGAATATGTAATATATATTTATCCTCTCGCATCTGGTACAAAGTGAACAACATCCCGTACCATGGGCAATGGGCAGACAAGATCCACAGGCTGTGCGCCACCTACATCTGGGGCTCTCGGTACGAACCGATGAGGAGAACAACGCTCTTTCACGAATTAGAAGCAGGAGGTCTAGGTCTAATTAATATCCACTTAAAAACAGTTATCAACAGAGCGAAGACGGCAGAAACAGCAAACACCAAGTCATACCACGGATATGCAATAGCATTTCTACAGAAATGCCTTCCACACAGAATAATCAGCACAATGCCAGAGATTCACGGAAGAGTTCCCAGAATGTTTACAGAGATGGCGGAGGGATACGTATTTGTAACAGATCGCATCAACACTGAAACCTTAATAAGTCAAAAAACAAAAGCAACATACTACAAACTAAGCAGAACAACCATTCCCATACCACAACATAGAGAATTAAGAAGAGGACAAATCACACTCAGTCCGGTATTAAACAATATCTTCAAGCTCCCAATACATCCAAAGTATAAAACCTTCTTCTTTAAAGTACACCATGCCTGCCTACCAACCAAGATGTGGATAGTGGCTAAAGGTATACCCCTTGAAGGGCATGCAACATGTCAGTTTTGCCAGGAACCGGAGACACTATACCACCTAATGTTATATTGCAAGGAAGCAGAAGTAACTTGGAAAGCCGTTAAAAGATGGCTTCCAGAAATCAAAGTAATCAATGAAGAAATGTTATTCTGGCTAAAAGGAAAACATATAAACAGGGTGCAAACAATTGTTCTAATCCTAACGATGTACGCAATTTGGGCTCACAGATGCGACCAAGCGTATGGAAGGGAAGACAGTCCCGGAACAATATCGAAATTACATCACTACATCCAGGAGGAGATCACCAATTCGATCCAGTCCAGAAGAATGACTACAGAAGAATGGACACACTTAACCTCCAACCTTACATCAGATGAACCCTCCAACCAACAACAGAACGACACCTTCATCACTCCTAGTGGAAATGGGGCAAATTGGAAGTAAATTCGGAAGGATACTAACTCTCCACTTCCACCAGAGGAAACAGCACCTGAGTCACTTGGAACAGACACTTGGAACAGATCTCCTACCGCAGGGAAAAAAAAAGTGCTCTCCTACTTCATTGCATGCAAATGTTATTTCGCTGTACAGATGTATATATGATTTATCTTGTAGAATATATAGATTGGTAAATATATAATAAGTGTGATATATAATTATATATGGTATGTAAATAGAATTAACTGTATATTTAAAAAAAAAAAAAAAAAGCTGAATTATACCTCAATTGATGTAATAGAGAAAATAATGTGTCTGTAACTAAAAGATGAGATTCCCTGTTTATAAGTAAATGAAGTTAAGGCATTTTAAGAGAACAGTAATGTAACAACTACATTATAACATGATGATATAATATAAAATGAAACTTCTATTGAAGTAATGGTATAACAAATGTATATATTGTATATAGAATTCATTATGATGTAAATAATTGCAAAAGTTTATAATAAAGTTTTAAAAAAAAAAAAAAAAAAAAAAAAAAAAAAATAGCGCAATTGGAAGAACGACGGTATGTTGCGCCCTTCGATTGGAAAAGACCTAAGTTCGATTCCCGTCATGACGGGAGAAATCTTTATATGGACTTTTCAATCGATGGTGAGTTAGCCGATCTCATATGGAGGTAGCAGGGTTTTTTCTCCTGGAAACTTGGGTTTTTCATCCCGCATATAGACAAATCGGCCCTTCAGAACATTTTTTGTCTGTTAATTGCTCACACGCAATTTACGGACAAAAAATACTAGTTGTTGTGTTGGTGGGTGATAGATGGCGTTAATGTGGAAGATTGGTAGTAGTGGTTCGGTATAGTGGTGGAGAGGAAGAGTTGTGCAGTAGGTGTCCTCCCGCGGTGAGTCTTCGTATTCCTTGGAGGTGTCACGAATAATAATAATAATAATAATAATAACAACAACAACTCAGGCCACATAAGCAACCTCGTATTTGTGCATTCATTTATTTTTATTTTATTTATTTTTTCCCAGCTTAATGGAAACGCGAAGTTCAATTTGCAGTCAATGTCAACCAGCTCATGTCAATTGAAACTGATAATCTGATTTGATTTGATTTCTTAGGAAAAGAGCACCATGTAGCTTTTGCTCTAAAATTAATAAAAATAATACATAAACTTCTTGTTAAAATTGTGTTACCCTATGAAGTGCTCACTGCATTATGCAGTAGCGACCTCACACGCGCAGCAATCCTAATAGTCCTGAATTAGAATATGCGTAATATAATCCATTCAATGTAATAACGTGGTTGGTCTTGTTGCTGTATAGTGAGATCTAATATTGTGTTGTCAAATCCTGTTAGGGAAGTGGATCACCTTTGAAATGGTTCTTAAGATTAAAATAACCTACTGGTGAGCAAAATATTTATTTTATTTTATTTACTTTTTAGAAATATTCTCTGAATAGACATATCTCTACATTCGCGGGCTATTCCGAACTTGCGAATTAGTTGAATCTGAGGTTAGACGATTGCTCTTCGGGATGAACAAAGTAGATCAAACTAATTTAAGGAGTCGGTGACGTAATACCGTGATATCAGCAATGCCATCCCTTCTGTACTAGATAATACAGTGACTCATTGTATTATCAAGCATTGATGACATATAATCCTGCAAAAGCTTGCCGTTGACAAATGAACAGCTGCTAATTTTATTGTTTAAAGAGCTGGCGTGTCTTTACACTGAAGGACAAATGTAGGCAATAGTGAAAAAGCAAAACAAATCATAGCTGGTGGCTAAGAAATTAGTAGCCTCCAGTCTCCGATTTGGAAGTTGCAACTGGCTACGAACAAGGTTTCATCTACTGTTGCTGTAGAATCTGCCAACACTTTGTAAATTGTGAAACGATGAGTGAATGATTTAAATGCATAGCATATAAAATCGGATCTTTTTTTATTACCTTTTTTTTTATTAATGGATTCAAAGCACTAACCAACGCGCGCTCTCTCTCTCTCCAGGGTCACGCCAAGGGTATTTGCTGCCTGGGTGCAAATTTTTATCGGCCACCCCTAATACTACATTGTATAATCCAAAATAGATATTAGCTACATAAAATGCCGCCCTATCAATGTTGCCACTCACTCTCTCTCGATTTCGTACGATGAAACTTACTATTAATCAGTATGGAAATCAGTGTAGGCAGTCCAAAAAAGTGTTTTTCATAATAGCATTGTTGTAATAGTGACATTCAGTGCTGTATGATATAAATCTGCAATTAATTAAAATGATCTAATTGAAATCACTTGACAAATAGTGATAATTAAAAATGGTATATTTTATCATTCTTTTCATCTGATTTCCTTTCATTCTTCCAGAAGAGCTTAGTGATTGTTGGGCAATTTGGCCTTGTTGCAATCAGGGCTCTGTGCAGATCAGTCAGGTACTTCAACACTCATCTTATCAAGCCATTCTTGATAGACCTCACTTTTCGAATGCGGGCATTGTCATTTTGATACAGCAAAGGGCCTTCACTGAACTATTGCCATAAAGATGGAAGCATATGATTGGCTATAATGTCATCGTAGGACACAGCATTAGCCTCTCTACCAGCCATGGTGAATGAAATAGTGATACCAAATTGCACTTCTTATCCATGTTATTCAATATGTGTTACAGAATCATATCCAGATTTTGCTGGACATCTATAGACGTTGTGGCTGGTTGGGGTGTTAAGATTACCTATCACTGGAACTAGGGTGCCCAGCCCAAATCATGAAAAATGGTCCCAGACTGCAATGCCTCTTTGATCAAACTTCATAGTTGCCACAACACATTCAGGCAGGTAGCCTTCTCCTGGCATTTACCATATAACCTGTCCATTGAACCAAATGGCAAAGTTTCATTCATCACTCCAGGAAACACATTTCCTCTGATCCAGAAGCCAATGGCAGTAAGCTCACCACTCACTTTGAAACTTGGCATTTCCATTGCCAACATTAAGCTTGTGTGTTGCTGTGCAGCTATGGAAACCCATGTTCTTCAGCTCCTGTGAACATTTGTGGTGCTGGTGTTGCTTGCAGAAGCATTTGTTTGAATGAGCAGGAAATATAATAGGAATGAAGTAAATGTCAGTAACAGAATTGAATTTAGATGTGTCTTGAGGGAATGCTCTATGGAATTAATGGCACCTATAGCGTACATGTTTAACATGAGTTTTGCAACAGGACAAATCTCAAAGGAATGGAAGGTGGAAAAAAATTGTTTCACTTTGCAGAGGAGGTAAGACTGAGGCTATAAATTATAGGCCAATCTGTGTGTATCTAGGATTGTTAAGATGTTAGAAAAGTTAATAGTTAGTGAGGACTGAGATTCGGAAGCAGGTTGATAACAGCAGTATTCTTTACGACGTCAGAATGGGTTAGTTAGGCCAGGTTATGTTTCAGTAATCTGCTCACATATCACAATAGGGTGGCAAATTCACTCGATAAAGTTTATGCATATATGGTGTTCTTGTTCTTTGATTTTTCAAAGGCCTTTAATAGACTGCCACATGATCAGCTAGTAGCTAAATTGCAACAGATGGGATTAGATAACAAACTAGTGAATCGGATATCTGACTGGCTGTCAAACAGGTATCATCAGGTTGTGTATAGAGGAAGTTCACTAGTGGAGTGCCACAGGATCTGTTTTGGGATCATTCTTTGTTTAACTTGTATGTTAACCCCCCAGCCGGCCAGGACGTTTATAGATGTCCAGCTAAATCTGGATACAATTCTGTAACACCTATTAAATAACGAGGATAAGAAGTACATTTTGGTCTCACTATTTATCCGCATTGGCCTGTAGGGATGTTAATGATTAATGATATTGGGACCAACTTAACTAGAGATGTGCAGCTGTGTGGCTGATGATGGTACGTTGGGAAGAGTTATGAGAAGTAGAACAGATGTTGTGGTCTTGCAGGAGGATCTGGATAGACTATGTGAGTGGGTAGGTCTTGAAATTTGGTGGGCAAAGTTGGATGCAGAGTATACATTTAATGGAAAAATTTTGAAGGAGGAGTAATAGTGGATAGATACTTGAAATTTAGGTTACATTGCTAAAATTGTAATAATATCTCAATGGATTATGTCAATAATCAGGACGATATTGACATGCAGAAGCAAAGAGGTTATGATTCCTTTGTATAAAGCTTTGATAACACCACATTTGAGCTACTGTGTGCAGATTTGGTTACCTGGTTTTCAAGGGAATGAAGATGTATTGGAGAAGATCCAGAGAAGGTTTAAGTTACTATGATATTTATGGAATGTTGAATATAAGGATATAGGCATTTCCCTAATCAACTGTAACATCATTTATAGTTGATTGGGGCAGCTGCAGGAGGACAGAAATTTCCCAAACTGAATTGTTTCAAAAGGTACTATTACAGGTGGTATCTTGTGATAGTACTATGTTGAAAGTCACTGCATTCTTAGTATAGTCATTTATTCTTAATGTTTGTCTATGAAGAAAGATTACGTGACTGTGCTTTCTTTTATACCTGTATCAATCACAATTTTGGTTTATATTGCCATATTCACTACTGTGAAGGGGAGTCTGGATATTTTTGATCAGATAGTGTACATTTTCTAGACATATAATAACATAGAAAATAACCAATGAGATCCATTATTCTCACTTCTTATTTTCTTTATTCTTTTCTACTTATAGAAAAGTTACACACATACACAAAAAAACACACAGTGGAAGGTATTTCCCTAAGGAATCAAACCATCATCCAACCCAGCTGTATGGCATCCTCAAAACACTTACAGAGCCAGGGCTAATAATACAATTCTTGCCATAGAACTCAGTTATCCTTGCCATGCCTGGTATGCAGGATTACAACAAATTCTTGCCATACCCCCCCCCCTTTATCTGGGGTAAACATCTGAAAAGTAGCTAAAGTTCTACATAAATATGATCTCTATGCTTGCTTTCATTTTACACATTTAACCAGCATTGTTCATCCTGTTACATCAACCTATTGGTTGGTGGGTAGCATGGACTGGTGATAGTGGTCTCCTGTTTGTGCTTTTAGTTTGACTGTTTGGTAACTTCATCCATTTTTTGATGTCACTAACATACTGGGTTCTTGGTCTCTTATTCTTTCTACTAGTTCTTCCCCCATCATTCCCTCACTGAAATTTGTAGTCTAGTCAGAGTGTCTTAATAGGCACTGTATCATGTTATTTCCTTCTTTTTTTTGTAATGTATGTAATATGTCGCTTTTTTCTTCGCCTTTCTGCAACACTCCAGACAAAGCATTTAATAAAGTGTTTTTTGTTCTCAGTGACACACTCTTTGATGTTAATAGTATTTTTTTTTTTGTTAATTATTATTATTATTATCATCCTAAGACTCCATCTAGGAGTCTTATGATAAGGATAAAAAGGACTTCCCATGCTCATTTAGGAGGTCCCTTTTATCATACCCATAACTCATACTGCACCTTAAAGGCATTCAAATTATCTGCAAACACATGTGTGTTTGCAGATAATTTGAATGTTGCAAAAAGAATGTAGTGTTACAGAAAGGCAGAAGATAAAAGCGACATATTATATACTTTAAACTATCAGGCAATGCATTCTAATCATTCACAACTATCCATGCAGATGCAGAAAAACCTGCTTCTTACTACCTTGCTCACGCCCTCCTTATATAGCTTCTAGGATGACCTCTTGTTCTCCCCCAGTCTTCCACCATTTTTTGATAAACCTCTTCAACATTAATCCTATAACAATCCCTTACTAACTTGTACATCTTTATCATATTACTCCTCTTCCTCCTATCTACTAGACTCTGCAAATTACATCATCTCAACCTTTCTTTATATTCAACATTCAGAGATCAGAAACTATTTTGGTCAATCACCTCTGGACCCTCTCCAACATCTCTTCATCCTTTTGAAAACTAGCTGACTAAATCTGTGCTAAGTAGTCCTATGTGGCATAATCAGAGCCTTATACAATGGAACTAGAATCTTCTTATTTCTATAAGTCAGTGTCCTCCTCATCATTCTCAGAATTCATTGTGCTATCCTCACAATTTTGACAATATATCTAAATTTCAGATCCTTATCCACCATCACCTCAAGATCTTTTATTTTCTCTACCTCCACCAACATATCCCCATCAAGAGTAAATTCTACATCCTATCTTTGTTTTCCAAATTTTAAAATCTTACATTTCACAACATTGAACTGGCATCACTACTCAAAGTATTTTTGTAAGGTGCCACAGCATCTGCTCTACTCCTCATAGTTCGTCCCAACTTTGCATCATCTGCAAACAGCTGTATATCCCCATTCAGATATCGTTAACATCCAGATTAAACAGCAGTGGCCCTAAAACAGACCCCGGAGGCACACTACTAGTGACTTTGCTCTTCCATACGTAACTTGTTGATACCCATTAGACAGTTAATATCCAATCCGGTGCACTAGTCTAACAGTCAACACCATCTGCTCTAGTTTGACTATCAACTTATCGTGTGGTAATCTATCAAAAACATCTTTGCAAATTCCAAGTATACTGCTGTGTATCCTTCTTCCACATCCAGTGCTGCTGTCACCTCATTGTAATAAGTAAGTAGATTACTAAAACATGACCTCCCTTTAGCAAATCTGTGCTGTCGATCAAAGATGATACCATTGTTGTCAGCCCAATTCTGGATTCTGATTCTCACCAGTCTTTCCAACAAACCACAACACCTGGCACACACAGATTAGCCTATAATTTGGTGTTTGAATTCTGTCACCTCCTTTTTTGCCTTCCTTCTACTCCTTTGGAACTTGATCCCCTGTAAGACTCATATTAAACAAATATGTCAAGGTAGATGTCAACTCCTTGGTACATTCCTTCAAAATATGTGGTGATGTATCAAGTCTCACAGCCTTATTAATATCAGGTTTGCTTAATTTTCCATATACCTCTTTCCCACTCATAGTCAGTCTCTCCTCCTCATCCACTTCTCTGAAACTCTCCGTGATGTCACATTCACAAGGATGAAAGATCTTCATGAACTGCTGATTAAACATCCTTGTACCATTTTCTCAGTGCCATCTTATCATAATTGTTCTTATTTTTGCTGACATATCGAAAGAACTCCCTGGAATTTTTTTTTTTTTTTTTGGGTTTATTAACTAACTGTTGCTTATACTGAACTTTTGCTAACCAAGTTACCCTCCTTGCCTGTTTTTGAATATCACTCAAGCAGCATTGATCTCCTTTCCACCCAACTCCTCATTCCATGCTACTGCTCCAAGCTGTTTCCTGAGTTTCTCATAATCAGCAGTCTTGTAGTTCCACATATACCCTTTTCTCACAGAGGTCCTCACACTGCTGGCAACCACCCAGGTAATCACTTCATGATCACTCTCACCAACTGGAGGGTGATTTAACACTTCATTTATAACATCCTTTGATGAGATGATCAAATTCGAGACCCTCAATCCTCGTGTGCCCTCTGTTACATGATGCCTGAGGTAGTTGTCCCTCAAAAACTCAAACTCATTATCTTTACTTTTAGTTGCTATCTTGTCATCCCAATCTATATTGCTGTGATTAAAATCACCTATAATAATCACCCTTTTCTCGTTTGCTTGGCTAATTTGCTTATATATTTCGTTTTCACTACCCTCCATAGTACCAGGTCTATAGCAACATTTAACAAAGTATTTTATTCTGTTCACCTCTATATCACACCATACTGCCTCAAAACCATTACCACTATTTCCCTTTGCATCTTTGCCTTGTTCAGACATAACTCTTTTTCAATCATCAATTGCACTCCACCTCCCTTTTTACCTTTTCTATCCTCACCAACTACATCACACCCTTCCAATGGTATTCCTTTCAGAATATCATCTTCATCCAACCATGTCTCACTTATTCCAACAATTTTTTGGGTGAACATTCTCAATCAGTGCAACCATTTCATTTCCCTATTTTTTGATACTTCTAGCATTCGTATAAACATAACAGCTCATTCCTGGATCAATAACAAGTTTCACTGATACCACTTATTAGATGTAACTTTTCCATACTTTCCTTAAACCATTTCTTTTTCTCCTTATTCATCCCAGAAGCTCTCTTAAACTTCAGCTATTTTCTCTATATTCCAGGTCATCTCTTTCTCTTTTTGATGAGAGGATGTGAATGCTACTCACACATTCACATCCTCTTGGAGCATCAACCTTTCTCATGCTGTGTTTCCCTGTCTACCCTGAGTTTCCCCATTTCTCTGTTTGTCTTGCACACTTATTCTCTCATTCTCTACACTCATGCTTCCCACTTTATTCATAAATGCCACTTCATTCTCTCATTCCTTACTCTCTTGCTCTTTTATGTCTTTTTTGCTTGTGCTATTCTTGTTCTCACATCTTTTCCACTTCTACTATATGATGTTATTAGGTTTTGTAGGCAGGTAAATTCTTTTACTTGAATTAACCTTTTCCCACTATGTGCCATTTATGATTTGCTTGCCATCCCTGGTACTTTTCGTTACTTTTGTTTTTTTTTTCTCATTGATTTTCATTTTGCATCTTTTGTTTAGTTTATTCATCTCCAGTGATTCCATGTAGTTATTTCATTTTCTGCTGTACTATGTCATCTGCAAATCTTATTGTATTATAAAGCCTGCCATTGATCTTTATTCCTCTATTGATGTTTTCTTTGAATACCTTCAGAGCCTTTTCGATGTAAATATTAAAAAGTAATGGCAAGAGTCCACACCCTTGTCTAACGCTCTTTCTTATTTTAGCTTCTTTCTCTTATTTTCCTATGACTGCAGTTTGATTTTTCATATAGTTCATAAATTAGTCTTCTAATTTATGAATTAGAAGACTAATTTATGAACTATATTATGAACTAATTTATTCATAACTATATTATATTTATATAGTTCATAACATTATTATGAACTAATAATGAATGCTATGAGTATGGGTGTGTTTATTCAAAGTGTTTTTTGTATGATCATTCAGAGAGTTAGTATAGTTTCTTTTGTCCCTTTATTTCTTCTGGAGCCAAATTAGTTATCGAGTGAATTGTTCTGTTTTTCTTTCAGTATGGCAATAGATAATTCCAGTTAGGATTTTAAGACTGTGGGGTAGTAGGCATAACATTTGGTGTTCTTTGCATGCTTGTGCTCTGGCTATTTTTAAAATTGCTGACATAATGCTTTTCTCAAAATCTGTTGAGATTTCTCCAGTTGTGTGCATTTGATTGATCATTTTTGTTTCTTTGCCTTAAAATTTCCCCTGAATTTGGTCTATTTCTAGTGCTTTAGACTCTTTCAGTTCTTTAAGAGCCTTAACAAATTTCTGACTTTTAGAGAAGTGGACTTTTCTTATCTTCCTCTTACTTTCTTTTTTTCCTCTAATAGTGATTTGTCTAATTTCTCTCTTCTATAAACTACTTCAATGTCATCTTCAGTTAGTACTTTTCCATCCTTACTCTTGATCGTACTCAGGTGTATCTTTTCTTTGAATTGTGTTTGTATATTGTTGCATTCCCTTTTAGTGTTACCTCTAATCATGTCTATATCGATTGCCTTGCATACTTGTTCAGTCCATTTTTCTTTTGCTTTCTTTTTTTCTTTGTTCAGTCTATTTTTCTTTTTACTTTCTTGGCTGCTCTGTTTACCATGTTTCTATATTTTTTTATAGTCTCCTTGGTTTTTGGCATTTTTGTGCTTTCTTCCTTGTGTCATTAGCTCTAATATTTATTCATTGATCAGTGGCTTATACTGTATTTTTTTATTCTTTTGCAAAATGTTTTTCTGCAGCCTTATTTATTTCTCTCATTGGAGATTCTCACTTTTCATGTGGCTTCTGGGAATTTATTTATTTGTCTATTTCTTCTCTAAAGTCTTTGTGGGCATTTGGATCATTTTTTATTTTTATTTTAGATATATTCCATTTTTTGTATGGTTTATTTATGCATGATTTCTTCAAATCATAAATGACTGTCATGATGCTGCATATGTTATCCTGTTAAACAATATAAAGGTTATCCTGGAGCAGATATGCTCCAGGATATTTTTACCTAATTAAAATATTTTTTTGGATGATTACCTAGTGTAATTGATATTGTTCTATGTTGCCTGGTGCAATCCATGCATATCTTCTTTTTGGTTGTTCAGATAGTGTATATACTTATAGTTAGGTTGTGTCTTTTGCAGCATTCAGTGAATCTTTCTCCTCTGTCATTCTGTTTGCAAAGTCGAAATTTACCAATAATCTTTCCCCCTTCTCCCTTTGCAGTGTATAAGGGTGCCTACAACTTAGCCTACTTTGGACAGACCAGTAAATCTGTTAACTTCTGCCTTGAACATAAAACTACATTGACATTTATCTGTATGTATACCAAGACTAGCATGATCTGGATGCTCCATCTCACAGAATTAAATGAAAAAAGACAGTGCACTACATAGAAATTGCTATAATTCTGAGAGACTATTTTTAAAATCAACATTTGCTATAAAGAACTCTCCATACCTCAAAATGAGTATGGCTGCATTAATTGGATCATTATCTTATAATTAAATAACTGTACATGTAAAATTATATAATGAAATAAAGAATTTAATGTAAACCACTAATATTTCATGATGAGTATCTCATCACATCATCAGAATGAAAACACAGCAAGAACTGAGGCTACAATTGAAGCAAAAAAGAACTGAACAAATGCTAGAAAATGCTTCTGTTCTGCCACTCTCCTGCCAGTCATGTGACACTATTAGGACTGTGGGAACTGAGAACTTGTAATTAACACAATTGTAAACAGACATATCCTAAAGACAAAGGAGACCAAAGCTCATTATACAATGTAAATGTATGGCACAGAGCAGGCTTAACAAGAAAATTACTAAATTTATCACTAACATAACTTGGTGAAGAACAAGCTGAATTCAGGCCAAATAGAGGCTGTCAGGACCAGATCTTCACTTTACGACAGATAGTGGAGAAATCATGGGAATATAACAAAGATCTGTATTTAAGTTTTGTCGATTTGGAAAAGGAATATGACAAGGTGCCAAGAGAGAAACTATTCAGTTATATGGTGTCAATGGGGCATTATATCAAGCAATACTTAGTCTTTATTTGAGTTGTAAGTCAGCAGTTAGAATTGAAGGAAGTACAGGAAGGTGGTTTATTGTTAAATCTCGTGTTAGACGTGGATGTACATTATCTCCTCTGTTATTCATTATCTATATGGATCACATTATGAAGGAAAGTGTTATTAAACCTGATATCAAAATTGGAGGTGTTAATCTCAGCTCTTTGCTTTATGCAGATGATGTTATATTTCTAAATAAATCCGCTACAAGTCTGCAAGATTCTCTGGCTAAAGTGAATAACTGTTGTAATAGATATGGTATGAAGGTCAGCATTAAAAAGAGAAAGACAATGAAAATAAGCAGAAGCATTGAAAATATCAACTGTATTATGAATGGAGAACCTATAGAACAAGTGAAATATTTCATCCATCCACCCTCCATGCAAAGAACCTGCTTCTCACTCCTTTGCTCACAACCTCCTTATACAGTTTCCAGCAATGGCCCCTTCTTCTACTCCCCTCTCCCATTCTATGAAAAATCTCTTCCATGTCTATCTGATAACAACCCCTGCTTATATGTCTCAGTCATATCCCCCCCCTCTTCCTCCTATTCACGAGGCTCTGCAACTGATGCTCTCTCAATCTGTCCTCATTATCCACATTCCAAAGACCACTAACTACCTTTGTGAATCTTCTTTGTACCCTTTTCAACATATCCTCGTCACCACGAAAACCTGGTGACCAAATCTATGCACAATAATCCATATGAGGCCTGATGAAGGCCTTATACAATGGAATCATAACCTCTCTATTTCTGCATGTCTGGTTCTCCGCATCATTGCCATTATTCGACGTGATGTCTTCAGAACTTGTGCAATGTGGCTCCTGAATTTCAGGTCTCCTTGCCCACCATCACTCCTAGATCTCTCATCTTCTCTACTTCTGTTAAAGTTTCCTCACCAAGTGTATACTTTGCATTCCATTGTTTCTTACCAAATCTCTAAACCTTACACTTGGCAACATTTACCTGCCCATTCATGCAATCTATTAAAGTCCTCTTGTAAGGCATTAACACCAGCCTGACTGCATTGCTCTCCCCAGTTTTGCATCATTTACAAACAGCTGGATGTCACTAGTTAAACTCAACCCAATATCATTAACATAATTATAATTCACATTACATAATTATAATTCACTTCCTGTTTAACTTAAGTCTCAGGATCCATTCACAAGCTCCATTCATACACATTCGCACTGAGATTCTGCAGTATCCTGAGAATTTCAAGTTCATCAACCTCTATTCCAGCATCAATTCCGTTATCTTTGCTTGAGTGTGATAAATCCCTTGCAGAGTGATCACTCAGTAACTGAACTGTTTTGTTTGCTTCTGTTACCTCCCTGTGACTAACACTCAGTAAAGTCATCCTCACAGTCATTTTTACTTTTGCTCAAAAGAACCTTCCTTTTACTGAAAGAGTTGTATCTTGTGATTACTACGAAGGCTATGATCTATGAATCACTGAGTGATTAGAGGAGCTGCAAAGAGCAATATCCCTAGAGGTTACAGGATAGAATATATTCCAGGTTGAAATAGTGATAGCAACAACCTCTATCATGGAAAAAAAAAAGACCAGGTGGTAGCTAAGGATCTCCTGCACTCCTTGGATAATGTAAGAAGAAAGAAATGGATTGAGACAGTTGAAAATATTAATTTTACACATTCAAGTAGACAAGCATAGTCCTTGTTGCAAAATTGGATCCTAGTGAAACAGCATTCAAGAGACAGCAATCTATTGATGTCGAAGAGAAGGCAAACATAAATTGTGACTTTTAAACCCCCTTACACTTTAAGGGGGTTTAAAAGGATGTCTTTAACTTCACAACTGTTGAAATTAAAGACATCCTTAAAACCAAATCCTACCCAAAATGCTTTAAAATGGCAAAGCTGCTAGACAAGATGGAATTTTTACAGACTTTCTTAAAAATTGTGGCAAGAATGTCATAAAATGGTTAACTAATCTATATAATAACATCTTGGTTTTAGGATATCTTCTGTCTCTCTCTTTAAAAGAATGAAAATAATAAACATTCTAAAACAGCAAAGATCCATCATTAGGAGCTAGCTGACCCATAGCTCTTTTGAATGTTACTCTTAAACTTGTGGAAATGATTATATACAGCAGAATATCTCCCATCATAAACAACCTAATACCTACTAAGCAAGCAGGCTTCCGACCAGGAAGAGGATGTTGTGAACAAGTACTGGCTCTTACATCAATAATTGAGAATAGTTTTGAGAGACATCTGAAATCTATTGCTGTATGGAGAAAGGGCCCATTATTTAAATTTCTGAAGATAATTCCATGTTGAAGATTTGGCAACTGTTGCCTCCGTAGCGCAATTGGAAGAACAGTAGAACATTGCACCCTTCGATTGGAAAAGACCTGGGTTCAATTCTTGTCATAATGAGGGGAATCCTTATATGGGCTTTTTCAATTGAAGGTGAGTTAGCTGATCTCATACAGAGGTAGCAGGGTTTTTCACCCCACATACAGAAAATCGGACTTCAGAATACATTCAATTTCCAGACAAAAAAAAAAAAAAAATCTGTTGATGGTGATGATGGATGGTAGATGCCATTGATGACAGTAGTAGTATCGTAGTATGAAAATTAAGTAGTAGGTGATGTATTTAGCGAGACAGAGTAGAGTGCCCTCCTGCGATGAGTCTTTGGACACTCCCTGGAGATGTCGTAAAATAATAAACTTATTGAAAAGTATGCTTAATAACAGATGGATACAGGTATTTGAGGCAATTCTAAAAGTTGATCATGCAAGCTAATAATGGACTCCCTCAAGGCTCTGTACTATCTTCATTGTTGTTTAATTTATATATTTATGATCTCTCTCTCTCAAACCAGTTCAAGGAAATTTGCTTATGCAGATGAACCTTGCAATAATCACACAAAGCTCTAAGTTTAATGAAACTGAAAAAATAATTACAAATGATTTGAAAATTCGGGACTCACATTTCAAACAGTGGCATCTAAACCCAAACCTATCAAAAACCAAAGTATCTACCTTCTATCTTAATAACCATCAGGCTGATTTCAAACCTACTGTCTTTTTCAGAGATACATTACTGAACTTTAGTATACCTAATTATCTAGGTGTTAACCTAGATTGAACACTCGCCTTCAAAGAACACCTAGTGAAAGTAGCTCAGAAAATAAAAATTCGTAATAACATAATTCAGAAGCTGGCTGGTTCAACTGGGGTACAGATGCTGAAGCCTTACGTCTATCAGCTTTGGCCTTGTTTTTTTCAGCTGCAGAGTACTTCTCCCCCAGTATGGCTCGACAGTGTTCATACTTCTAAGGTGGACATCCAACTTAATCAAACAATGAGAATAATAACAGGAACTATAAGATATACACCAAATTATTGGCTCCCTGTCATCGGTAACATCACCTTCTAACTTGCACAGAAAAGCAGCTCTTGCTAAATTATGGACATATTTAAACCAACAATGTTAACCTACCTATCCATGAAGACATACAAAATCCCACAAGGAGACTGAAATCAAGAAATCCTAGTTGGAGAACAGCAAAGGAATTAATGGGTGAATCTTTCAATTTGACTGATAGATGGAAAGATGAATAGTTCCAACACTATAGCTGTACCAGACCCTACATCTAAACTACCTGGATTTGGACTACCACATAATCTTTGGACAACCTTAAACTACATTAGTACTGGTCATGGTAGATGTAAACATAAACACCATCTACATACATGGAAATGGACTGACTCTCCTGTTTGTGACTGCGGTTGTCATCCTCAAACCATTGCCCATATTTTACTGGCGTGCCTGATATATGCTTTTGAGGCACTATATAAGATATACATAATGTTACGACAGAAGCTATAAACTGGCTTGAAAAATTGAAAATTGCTTTTTAAAACTTTCCTTTATTTGACTTTTAGTTGTCATACATCTGTTACATTGGTGTATTATGCTTCTTGCTATATTTTACCATAATACAACAAATAAATAACTGTGAAGGCAAAATCAGAAAAAGACATATGTACCATGTACTCTTTTTGCCTGTGCTTTTCACTGCTTATAAGCTTGCTGATCTTTTTCTGTGTGTGTGTGTATCCTCCACAGCATTTTGATATTGCTTCCTTCAGGCATCCCTTGACCATCTCTCATGCACTGCTAACATTTCCCTTGTTGATTCTTATGCAAGGCAGTTCTTCAAGCTTCATCCTAAACCATAATCACCTGCCCTATAGTTCAGCAACATATATTCCTTCTTAACTGAAAATTCCACATTTCTTGGAACCTCCATGAGGAAAACTGCATGATCACTCTTCCTAATAAGTGACATTGGGAATAACTTGGTTATGAATAAACTATTTTCCATGACCTTCAATATAATTTCATCTTTTATAGGACTGCCTCTAATTCTGAGTGCATGATGGTAGTTCTGATTTTTGTATCCTTTCAGACATCTTCACCACATGTTTCCTTGATTGAAATGGCATCAATTTTTTTTTTTTTTTTTTTTCCCCAGAGTATGCATGCTATTTCACCTTTTTTTTTTTTTCAGAGTATGCATGCTATTTCACCTTTTTTTTTTTAAATATAATATTTGTATATTATTATTGGAGTACATATGCATATAAATATATAATTTTATTTATTCATGAATATATAATGTATTTATTGTAATTTATTTTTTCTAGTGGTGCATGAGGGTACAAGCCCAAGGTAAGATTACATTATGAAATATAGAAAGGTTGTGCAAGAGAAAATGAAGAATATTTAACATAATAAAATGTTACATCTTTTTAATTACTGTATTCACCAAGTTTTTTTATGCACTTTTTTTTCCATAATCAAATTATCTAGAAACATGGAGACATTTCAGTTCAATAGTAACTGAACAAAATTTGAAGCATTATGCTGTTTTTTTTTTTATATAGGGAACCCATCTGCAGAGGTTGGTCAGCCAAGAGTACCATGGATAGGCTCTCTACTTGCAGATAGAGATGATTTTACCAAAAATTGGCATTAACAGTAATTGGCATTAACATTCTCCTTATACAGTTTCCAGGGATGACTTCTTGTTCTCTTCCTGTCTTCACCCATTCTATGCAAAACCTCCACAACATTAATCTGGTAATAACCTCTTAACAGCTTATATGTCTCGATCATATCCCCCTCTCCTCCTCCTTCTATTCACCAATTTCTGCAAATTGAATTTTGTCAATCTGTCTTCATACTCAACATTCCAGAGACCAGAAACCACCGTAGTCAGTCATCTCTGAACCTTTTCCAAATACATCTTCATCTTTTTGAAATACAGGTGACCAAATGTGCACACAGTAATCCATATGTGGCTTGATCAAAGTCTTATACAAGAGAAAACCATAACATCCTTTCTTCTACAAGTCAGTGCCATCCCCATCATTCCAATTATCTGCTGTGTTGTCTTCACAATTTTAGTAACATGTCCATGAAATTTTAAGTCCTTGTCTACAATCACTTCCAGATCTCTCATCTTCTCTATCTCTTCCAAGATATTTCCACTGATTGTGTACTCTACATCCCATCTCTGCTTCCCACATTTCAAAACCTTACACTTTGCAGCATTGAATTGACATCCTCAGTCATTTAGCCATTCAGCCAGTGTATTCAAATCCTCTTGCAAAGCCACAACATCTACTCTGTGATGGTGGTCTGAAAAGTTCTTGACCTAACAATGAAAAAATGAATTTATAATTTCAAAATTATTTTTATTATTCAACATAATTCTCCAATCTCCAATCCCCCCCCCCCACACACACTCACGCATTCACTTCTGAATCCAGCATCCATATGGTTCATAAAGTGTCTCCCCGTCCACCCTGACTTCCCCTCATTTCCCTGTTTGTGTTGTGCTTCCACTCTCTCATTTATTTCATTCATGATATTCACCTCTCCATTGACAAGTGAGCAAATACCTCTCCCTACTCTCCTTTTTTGCTCTTTCATATCACTTGCACCACCTCGGATCACTTAATTACAGTCATTACCTCTCTTGCCAGTAACAATCTCTCCAGCCAACTCATACCAACATCATTTATATGCAGACCATCTTCTTTACACTTCCATCCGTCCCTCAAATTCATCCCACACATTTCACAAAATGCACTCCTTTCTCCTCACATAACTGTGCTAACATGTCATTCATAATCTTTGCTTGCCTCTTCAATTCATTGCTATCATACCTTAGAAACACAGTGACTACCTTTCCTACTGTTATCTTTTATTCTCCTTAATAATCTCCTTATATCCAATCTGACAATTTCCTTGTTTCCATCCAAATCATTCATTCCTACTACAACCACCAACTCTTTTGCTATTTTATTCCTCATGTCCAGTGCTTTAATCACTCTGCTCATTCTACCACCAGAAAAACAAACCTTATGCACCTTCTCATTCACCACACCTCAAATACTGGAATCTCCATAGAGCCACTCTCAAATCATTCATTACATCTTTTGCATGGTCATATTTTCTTCCACTCTTTTTCACTCTTCCATGTATGTTCATAAGTCTTTTCATTTCATTTTGCATGCACTTTATCTCTTGCCTCATCATCTCTGCTTTCATGTTCGGATCCAATATATCATAACACAAAGATTCATATCTGATATTTTCATGTAGTTTCATATTATGCCTTTGGTTATTTTTGGTTGTGCAACATCTACAGCAGACCTCACACTAATGTTCTGACAAGGATATCCAAGGATAATTAATTGACTCATGTATCTTCTCCTGAATGACATTCTCCAGAATGTCATTCAGGAGAATTTGGAATCTTCTGATCATGTATTTTATGATCATATTATTATTATTATTACATAACACCTCCAGGGAGTCCAAAGACTCATCAAGGGAGGGCACCCACTCTACAACTCTCCATCTCCACCAGCCGCAACTACCTTCATCATCCACACTAACACCATCCACAGCCGACCACCACCACTAGCATTGCCACAAACAAACATCCATGCCTATGGTGGGATTCAAACCCACAGCCTTCTGGCTGGAGAGCAAATATGCTAACCACTCAGGGTTTTTCATAACAGAACAAGTTCATCATTAAAAAAAAAAAAACTTAAAATAATCACTCTCAGTTGGCTCTTCATTGATCCTCAAGTTATTGCTAACACTTTTTACTTTTTGTCAAAATCAAATTGCTCAACTTTTTGTTTTCGGGCCCATTCAGACCCTTTCTTTCTTGATTTTTTGGTTGAGAAACTTCACTTTCATTGTTGGAGAACAGAGAAGCACTTTTGTATGAATCACCAACAATTGCATGATTATCAGTAGTGTTGTCAGCTGCAATTCAGCAGCATTATTCTCAAAATTTTTAACACTGTGAAACATTTAAATCACTAACTTAACCTTGTTTATTTTTCTCTGAATCTCAGTAGTCATAATCTGGCTTTAGTCCAATTAAATATGATCAGTTTCCTTAGCAGTAGTAGCTGTGCAGTTTTGGCAGTTGGCCATCTTGATGTGACCCTTCTGAGGTATGAAAGAAAATTTGGCAGGTTGCTAAGCAATAGCAGCACTTCCCTATCAAAACTCAAAAGCTTATTTCAATTTTTGGTTTTACTACAGTAGTTAAAAGTCGATGAATATATATGTCTTTATCTCTTTGCTTTACTGTAAATATTTATTTACTTAAATATTAACTATATAGGGAATAATGATCAGAGAAAGCTGAGGTGTAGCTATAGTATTCAACATTAGCTAAAAACAGACATTTCAAATGGCAGGCAGTTTGAAGTAGTGATGCATGCAGATTTCAAAATGGAAAATTGAGAGTAATTGGCAATTATAGCTGAAATAAAGGAAAAGTGATTCATGTTAGACATCCAAACAGTAAAGTAGAAAATGAATAGCAGAAATATGTTAAGGAGATTTGGAGAAAGGAACAAAGCTAATAATAATGATGGAAGTACTTGTTAGATGTGTTTTCTGGACATGAACTATTACTATGTTCCAACAAGATGTGCGTAAATTCAGATAGAGAGAGCAAGAGAAGAAATAAATGTCTTTGACTATGATATTGTTGATAGCAGTATAGTCACACTAGTTCAGGATACAAGCGTGTGCAGGGGATTTCAAATAGGAAGCAGTTGTTTCATTTTGAGCAGGATAAAAATGAATAGCATATATTTGAAAAAAAAAATATATATATAGGCAAGTTTTAAAAAGAAACAAAGTTGAGCAGCTTTTAAAGGTGAACAGTAGACTCAAATATATCAAATATTATTGGAGGAAGAAGTTCAAAACATTAACTAGCAAGTAGCTACGAGTCAAATGAAGATGAGTAAGAATAAAGAAAAATATCAAGATGGCAAAATGTTCTGGAGACTATTGAAAAATTTAGAAATGGAAGAAAAATGTCGTAAAAGGAATTAGATGACAAGATGATGTGAAAACTGACAAAAAAAACTAGATGTTTCTGGATTAATTGCTTTCACATGTTGTTAAATAAGTTGTGACAGAACAGTCATAGAAAATATTCAATAAGTATGCAAGTATGAGTGCAGATATTAATATTGTATTTGTAGAAAAAATGTAGAAAAAATACAAGGCCGCTTAGAGTAGATCATAAATAATTTTAATGGAACATGTGTGTTCTAGACATATTTAAATAACTTTCCTGGCTTACACATATAACAAAAAAAATATATAGGTCACATTGGATTGTAGTCCGGCTGAAGGATGATAATTATCAATAATTTTTTTAGTGGTAGTTTTTAACAATGTTAAAAATGACAATTTTTAATAACTGGTAATTTTTAACAGTGTTAATTAAAAATTGTTAGATGAACAGGTCATGTAAGCTCTATGTACAAGACTCCTGACATTACCATCTTCTGTGATGATTAATGGTGGGAGGATGAGTGAATATATCTGCCAGTAAAGCTTGGCTTCCAATAAACTGAAAATTCAAAATGACTTGTGGGATTTCGAATTGTTAAGGCATCCAGTTAAGTAAGCAGTTGAACCATCTATAACTTGAAGCAAAAGGTGTCAGTTGCTTTTCATCTTTCGTCAGATCTTCATGCAAATTTTTCACCTTCTCTCATATAACTATCTCAGACAAAGGCATGTTCTGCTGGTTCTGATGCTGGATTCATATAACCAGCATCCTTTCCATTTTCTTAATTGCATGACATTGAAATTCATGGATGATTTATTGCTCTTGATAAATGTATCAGCATTATCACTGTAGAATCACTCAGTCCTGTGATCCTTTGAATGTCACCCATATGTTCACCTCTATTAAACTGATTCAGAACTTCCAACTTCACCTCTAAACAATGACATTTTCTTCACTTGGTCTTTATTCACATTTTTCTTTTCATTTTTAGTTTCCTTTATTTTTCTCTTGTAAACATCTTACTGAAATCAAGTAAAAGTTATTTCCAGATAAAGACATAAGGACACAAAATGGACACTGAGCTCAGTGGAGAAGGGAAAAGTTGCATGAGAAGCATAGGAAACACTGATAGTCCTTATGTATGGTAATAATGAAACTGTGTATGTGTGAAAATGTAGATATGAAATTGCATATAACAAGTATTATATGCAAAGTGATATGAGTGTTATATTACTTCAGTGTAATCATAGAAATGAAGGAAGTATAGGAAGATGGTTTTACAGGAAAACAGGTATAGACACATGTTATTTCCACTGTTTCTCATTTACCTGGATCACATTATTAAAAAAAAAAAAAGAAAAAAAAAGTGGAATCCATCCTGACACCAAATTGAAGATATTCAACTTGGCTCTTTACTTTATGCAAATGATGTTATGCTCCTGATAAATCCAGTACAGATTCTCAGTAATTAAATTGAATAACTGTAGTAACAAACATGGTATGAGAATCAACAATGAAAAAAAAAAAAAAGACAAGCTATAAAAAATATATCATCTGAAGAACCTGTAGAACGAGTATAATATTTCAACTATATTAAACACAATTATTAGTGAAGGTAAATTAAACAAGGAAATTATTTGTTGTTTTAATCCTACCTAAGCATAAGCAAACAAAGCTTACATGTGAAGTATCTTCAATTATCTCATAATGCAAAAGACTTCCTGTCAGACATATATATTTTGCTGTACATTATGGGAATGATCACTACCCAGATTGGTTTCAACCTTGGAGGTCTCATCAGTGAGAGCTGAACTCAAGAAGAATGTAAAACATAGAATAATATTATTTGTCATTTTTTCATATTCAGTTGTCTTTTTTTTATGGGTTTGGATACCAGGTTATAAGTTTATTGGATTGGTAACTGGCTTTCTATAGATATCAGAGTTGTATGTGGGGGGAGCAGTATCAAGTAGGAAGGTTATAAGTGAAGGTCCACAGGGTTCAGTATTGGGACCATTACTGTTCAGTCTTTGTGTCAGTGATATTATTCCAATTGATATTATCAGTTGTTCTAATGGTTGAATATGCTAGAAAAGTGGGTAAATGAATGGAGTGATCAGTTTAATGGAACTAACTGTAAGGCTTTTAGAAGTAGAGGAAGCAAGGGATCTAGGGGTTGATTATATATAGAAATTTGAGGTTTAGAGAACACATTGCAAAGATTCTAAAGATATTTCAGAAAATTGTGCAATATTGAGGAGGATATTTACCTATGAGAAGTAAAAGGATGATGGCCCATTGTATTGTATAAAGCTTTGATCAGACCACTTCTGGATTATTGTGCTCCAATCAATTTGCTTGGATTTGAAAGGGCTGAAGTAACCTTGGACATAAATGGATAACAAAAATGATATCAGGACTGTAGTTTGTTAATTATGAGGATAGACTGAGGGCATGCAGAGATTTTTTATTTTTGATCCACACACGAAAGGCTACAAGACCTATAGCACATTAGTGTCGTGTGTGGGCAAGAGGAATAGAAGAAAGGAGGAATCTCTTTGCATTTTGCTCGAACAGCTTAGGGTTATAATCTTTAGGTAAGGCAGAGTGGGGGGGGAGGGGGCTGTCCCAAAGGAAAGTAGATGGAATGAAAGAGGAGGCAGCAAAGTTGGTTCAGTGAGTTTCAAGATGGACTGTAAAAGGGTGTTGTTAGTAGTGCCTCTTGTTATAATGATTTTGGAGGAGAGTGGAGGAATAATAGTGGCCAATTCAGTAGAGCACTTTCCATGAAAGTATCTGTAGAAGAGGCAAAAGCAAAAACTGAACATCTGTGAGAAAGGAAATAAAGTGAGTATGTGAGAGAGGGATAATTAATTTGCAGAATTACCCTCTTCTGGATAGAACAGAAATTTTAGAGAGGATTTGGCTTTGTATAGAGTTAACAGTGTGTGAAGTAGTGTCTTTTGCAAAAAAATACACCAAGTTTTTTGGCGGTTGCAGAAGCAATAGTTGAAATGTGGTTGTGCTAGGAAAAAGTCCAAGAAGAGAAATCTGATCTTGTTTGAATATCTCAGTATTGCTGAAGGGAAGTGGGGGGGGGTAGAGACTTTTTCTTGCAAGAGATTGGAAAGAACTGAGTTTTGGTGGCATTGAAGTTTATAAGGTTGTCTTTGCCTCACTAAGATGTAGCTAAGAGATCTGAGTTTAGATCCCTGTCATGGTAGATCTTGAGAATTGTAATATTTGAGCACTACAAGGTTTGTCAAATTGAGTGTATTGTCATCAGCAAAGCTATGGACAGGATTGGAAATCTGTGACAGGCCATCTATGTACAAGAGGAAGAGAGGGTTGGTAAAAGAACAGAATCCTGGGTTATTCCTGCATTGGTGGGGAAATCTGAGGAGAGAAAACTGTCCACTATGACATATACTGAGCGACCAATGAAAAAGTTGGTGATCCATTTGCAGAGTGAGGAAGGTGGACCATAAGATGGCAGTTTGGCGAGTAGGCCCCTGTGCCAAACCCAATCAAATGCCTTTGAAATCTCGAGAGCAACTGCGTGAGTTGCTCCAAATTTCTCCATAGCCTGAGTCCAGAGATGGGTGGTGAAAGCGAGATCAGCTGTAGATCATGAGCGGTAGAATCTGCTGGTCACTGATTAGTTGGTATGTCTCTAGGTGGTTCAAGAGTTGGTTATTGATGACCTTCTTCATAATTTTAGAGTGAACAGAAGTACAGAAGTGAGAGCAATTGGATGGTAGTTCGTTGGTTGAATTTTATCACTTTTCTTTGGGATGGACTGGATGTGGACCTGTTTCCATGTTGTAGAGTAGATTGAAGAGACGATATAGGATAGGTGTTAGTTCTGGGGCACAGTTTTTTAACACAATAGGTGGGGTACCATCAGGACCAGATGCCTCATTTGTGTTCAGATTATTAAGGATTTTTTGGATTTCTTTTTGTCAAAAGACTATGGGAGACATGAAGGAGGCCATTCTTGGTGGAGTGGAAGGAACTTTGACCAGGTCATTCATGCAGAAATTGGAAGAGAAGAGTGATGTCAGTAAGTTGGCATTGTAGTTACTTCACATTGATGAGGTAACTACAGTGCCATTGGGATGTGAGAGTAGTGGAAATCTGTTTGGGCAGAAGTTGTGCACAATAAATAGCCTTGGCAAGGGACAAGAAGAAGCGATGCCATTTGGGCAGGAGGCAAGTTTGCAGCATTTAGCCCTTTCAAAGTCTGACTTGGTGATGATTCTTTTGCAACTGTTGCAAGCTGTAGTATATGCAGAGTGGGAAGCTGGAGTTTTAGTCTTGAACCATCCATTGTAAGCAGAGTGTTAGATATTGAAAGAAGAACTTATGGACAAGTTATTCATTCAAGATCTAACATGTAAGCTTTACAAAATTACAAAGAAATTTGCATAATACCTGCTTACCAGCAGAAGGTGAGAAACACTTAAGTTGTTGTATATGAAAGTATGTATTAGTATGAGTAATATATTGGAATTTATTTATTGTAAAACGGAAAGCTAAAAATCAAGAATAATGTCAGATTAACATTTCATGTAAAGGAATAATGACTTAATTTATGTATTATCAAGCTATCATAAAATTGTAATTCGCTAGGTAAGAAATGAGTAATAGGATCACCGGTCACGTCTAACTCCCAAATACCTGTCCTAATGCCAAAGGCTGTAGCTTATGGGGGAGGCTGATGTAAGCGCTTTTCCTCGAAAACAACACCTAATAGCAAGGAGAGAAAGCAAGGGGATCAACCTAAGGGAGATGTGAGATATGGATCGTGTGAAAAACAATACAGAAAAGAGGGTGCTGAGAAAAAGTATTTAAGGCAATACGCACCAAGCTCAAGGCTTTTTTCCTGTTTTCTTTGGGGATTTTGGAGATTGAGGACTCTCGACGAGTGATCGGAGATAGGACAAGCCGAGGGTGCAATGTCGACGACAGCCAGCCGTATTCAATGACCTGCGCTGAGAAGTATTCCGTGGAAATCCATACGAGAATCAACAGTTCATGCAGAAAGTGCCAAACGCTGAACGACCCACCTGAGCGAGCAGAGAAAGCGCATAGCAACAGCCATTTCTTGATTTGTGTCTGGTAGCAGAGAACGGAACAACTCAATCACAAGACGAAGGATGACCCGAGCAACATGTGGCCGCTAATAGACCTTCGGATGGACTTGGTAAAGTAAAGATTCTTTTGTTTTATATCTTGAGATTGTTTGAAGGTAGAATTTGTGTCTTGATAAAGCAAGACAGAGGACATTTTAGAGAACTTTGATAGTATAGAGTAACTAATACAGCCAATTCTATTAGACAAAGAATTTTATATCATAAACCTCTAACGTGTATATGATTGAAATAGTGAAAACCTTTTGTTAATTGAGTAAACGTAACTAAGAGAAATGATTTGAGAAATATCTATTTAAAGTAAATGTAAATGAAGGAACTTGACTTGAGCGTAACATTGTTTAAATTATCCATTGTATTACATGATTTTGCATGTCAGTTTATGTGAGAAAGTCAGATTAGTAGTGAACAGTTTGTATAGATAAACATAAGACATTTACTTAGCTAGAAATTCAGAAGTTTTGATAACTTGATAAGATGTAATGTACCTGTCTTTTAGTATTAATAAACATGTTTTGTTATTTGAATCTTGAGTCTTGCCTGAATTCGAGGTGTCAACCTACCACTTATAAAATTCAAACCAAATAGCGGGAAAGAGTTTAAAAAATTATATAATAGAGATTAGATCTTAGGTCACGATTTCAAGGAACCGAGATCTATACACTCTCATGTGAATTTAGATTAAGGTATATGCCTAAAACCTAGGAATATTTCCGTGAGCCTGAATTATATTCTTGTTATAGGAAGCTGGCTGGTGCAGTTAAAATATAAATTTGCCAGTTTCTGAAGAGGAAATATCCCTAGCTGTCAACCAGGGTTATATATTAAGGAGAAAGATATAAAATTTAGGTAGAAGGATATAGAAGACTGGATCAATTTGAATCATACTTAAATACATACTCTAATAAGAAAACGAAAATATAGAGACGTTACAGGAGGTTATTACTTTGCAGCATTGGCACACTTTTTTGAGAACCAAGACTTGGATGACAGCTGATTATTTGAAGTGAAATAAGGGATGAAAGCCTTCATTCCTGTGAGGATGTTTCTGTTATTTGGTCTGAGCAGGTGTTTGGATCAGAAGAACTGGAACATTAGTCAGACCATGGGAAGGAGGAATAGAAGTCACAGAGGTCCTTTCAGTTGGCACCCTTGTAGTGCCAGAGGACACAGGACTGAATTGGTGGGTGAAGGTTGTTCTGTGGCAAAAGACTTGTATGAGGTTGTGGTCCAAGGTACAAAGGGGAGAACTGACAACCACAGTATACCTGGACGGGAAGCTTGTTAGGAAGAGGTCAAGTGTGTTGGCAAATTGAAGGGGGGTCATCAGGTATTCTGGTGGGAAGGCTGATTGGTGAAACTGGAGAAGGGAAGCCAAATTGGTGGATAGAAGACAAAAGGGGAGGGGGGGATATGATTGAGATGTTTAAGTTGTTGAAGGGTTATTATTCGATTAACACTGGGGAGATTTTCCATGTGGTAGAACAAGGGGATGGGAAAAATACATAGGGGATAAGCTCTGAAAGTTGCAAAAGGAAGTTTTGCATGGAATGCATTGCCTGAAAGGTTGCTAACATGCAAATGGTATATGAGTTTAAGGAGTTGTACAATAGACTTTTTATTGACTAGGTGTCAATAAAAATGCCTGCCCATGATGAGCCTTGTAACTCCATGGAGATCAAGAAAATAATAAGAAATAATGAATGAATGATGAACGGTGAGTAATAAATAGAAAACTAATAATAAAACATAAAGCAAGAGTATAATTTCTTAGTCACTTAAAATATACTTGATAACCAAGAAGAAAAACTTTCTAAAATATAAAACAAGCAAAGCTGGTATGTCAGGAAGCCAGTCAAATAAATTTACATGGAATTATCTTATTAAAAAATTAGTGAAATTAGCCAAATACTAAACTAGCTGTATAGAAGATTGTGACTAATGAATCAAGTTTTAAGTGATTTTAACCAGTTTTAACTTATGAATCAAGAGTTTCATTAGAAGTAAGAGTTGATCACAGACTAGAGACCACAGTATGAAAGTTATAAGAAAAATTAGTTGAGTGAATATGGCAGCAATGATAAAAGTGTTAAAAAATTAAATATATTAGAAATGAACATGGTGTGGTAAGACTTGAGCAGGTCACTTAAATAGTCTATCGATATTGAGGAAAGGTGAGCTAAGCAGCTCTTTGACACTAGAATTACAGAAAAACACACACACTATGTGGGCAGTTAATAGTGCCTTAAAAGACCAAAATGTAAGATCTGATTGTATTGGAGACATGACAGGTAACAGATTAATTTGGAAACAAATTGTTGATAGAAAGCTTCTAATAATGTAAACTTAGTTATGCAGTGCTAATGGGGGGAAGGGATCCTGAATAATAATAATAACAGCTTCTTGTTAGATATAATATACTATCCAACTAGTGGAACAATTTTCTCCAGACATAGTACTGTTACATGCTTCAGGATAATCATTTTTGATTATTTCCTTTTTTTGCTGAAGAAAATAAGACAGTGCACCAGAAGTTCAGTATGATTTCAAACTTAATTTTTGCAATTACTTTCATTTCATATAATATGAAGTGGTGATTTTGCAATACAGGAATCCCTCACTTTACATGTTATAATGATTTATTTAACATGGGCTAAAAAGTCATTTAACATGTCCCATTCACACTGGTCTGGATAAAACAACTCTGACTCTCCTTGATCTTGATTTGAGGCATAGCTTTATTGTATCACTAAATAAAGTACAGAGATGGTCTGTGTACTATATTTAGTAATAATTAATGTAATTAGAGACAGTTTGAATGAAAAGGATCTTGCATGAGTTGAATGAAAAACACTCCTCAGACAGACACACTTTGCTGCATATACACAAAAGTTTTGTTATAGTGTGAACACAGTATATAACTAAATACACTGTCCTAACATCCTTTCAAATTTTCAGTTTCAGAAAATATATGGTAACTCTGTTTATAATGCAGTTACATATGTACTGTGAGTGTAGTAATCATTGTGGTTCATGTAACCATTAAATAAGTTTAGTTTAATCCTTTATCCAAGTGTGAGCAAACAAAGTTTGCCTGAAAATATCTTCAGGACTGAGGTAAGGTGGTGCATCTGTTGGAAACTTGTAGCAAAGGTGGACCAAGCTCACATCACTCCTTGTCTCAACATCTCCCACCATGCAAAGCACATCTCCTTGCGGACATGTATAATGCTATGCATTAAGGGAAGGTCCACTACCAAGACTGGTTTCGATCTTTATTGAGGTCTCGTCAGTGGGAGGCAGACCCAGAAGTGGTGACACTAAGGCAGAAGCAATGGTGAAGTCATATTTACCTATACGAGTTGCCAACCGGTGCACCACCTTATTATTAAATTACTCTGGATTTAGAGAAAGATGTTGGAAGTTTATTTTGCACTTGGTTAGACTATGATAAATTTAGTTTAATCCTTTATCCAAGTGTGAGCAAACAAAGTTTGTGCCTGAAAATATCTTCAGGACTGAGGCAAGGTGGTACATCTGTTATCAACTCATAGCAAAGGTGGACCAAGCTCTCATCACTCCTTGTCTCAGCATCTCCCACCATGCAAAGCACATCTCCTTGCAGACATGTATAATGCTATGCATTAAGGAAAGGGCCACTACCCAGACCGGTTTCGACCTTTATTGAGGTCTCATCATGGGATGGTACATAAGCTAAAAAATTACGTATAAGCTAAAAAATCTTCAGCTTAGCGCTTCGCAATCTGCCGGGGCCTCAAATAAAAAAACAAAAAAATATAAAAATTGATAAAAAAAAAATTCATCCTCATACAGGATGAACTCTTGTACTGGATCTTAAAAGGTCCACCAGAGTGTCAGCAGTGGAACGGTCCATTTGAAAACTCTAAGCGTTCATTCAAAAATCAGGTTAGATGTTGTTCAAAAGGTCTTTTTCAGAATAGGAAGGTTAATGGTGAAGTATACGATTGGGAATGGCTTGTGTACTCACTAACAACAGGTTGTATTTATTGCTTTGTCTGCAAACGGTTTTCAACATCAACTGCAGCACCAGCTTCTGATGAATTTTCTGACTGGCAAAATCCCATTGCAATTCAAAGTCATGAACACTCTGAAGATCATAGAAGAGCTTTGCTTACATACTTGACAAGAAAGCATGGTCAAACCTTAGACTTGGGACTAGCAAAACAAATAAAAGAAGAACAGCTTTATTGGAGGAATGTTCTTGAGCGTGTTGTTGCAGTGATATGCACATTAGCAGAACGTGGTCTAGCTTTTAGGGGAGACAATGAAACTTTTGAATCGCGAAATAATGGCAACTACCTTGGTTTGTTAGAATTGATTGCTAAGTTTGATCCATTTCTTTATAATCAAATAAAACAACATGAAAACAGAGGATCTGGATCTCCTTCATATTTGTCAAAGACAGTATGTGATGAATTGATCCAGCTTATGTCTAATAAAGTAAGAAAATCAATTTTGGATGATCTGAGAAAGGCAGGTTACTTCAGTTTGTCTGTAGACTCTATGCCAGATCTTTCCCATGTGGATCAACTAACTGTTGATCCACATGTATCACCTGGTGATGGTTTACCTGTTGAACGTTTTCTGACTTTCCTAGAGTTGGAAAATCACAGTGGTGAATATATGGCAGGTATGTTGGTGGATTATCTAAGTAAGGACTGCAAAGTTGATTTCAGCAAATGCCGAGGACAGTCATATGATAATGCAGTGAATATGGCTGGCAAATACAAGGGAATGCAACAAAAAATCCTCGAGTTAAACAAGCATGCTATATATATTCCATGTGCCGGTCATTCACTAAATCTTGTCGGCCGTGCTGCTGTAGATTGCTATTTAGATGCAGTAAACTTTTTTGCTGTTGTTCAAGAAATATACACCTTTCTTTTCATCTTTTACAAAGAGGTGGTCTGTGATGTTATCTTTCTTAAAAACAGACTCAGATACCAGAGTACTAAAAAGACTGTCTGACACTAGGTGGGAAGCATGTCAAAGCAGTGTCTGCCATAAATGTGAGTTATAAGCCCATCATAGATGCTCTAAGTCACATTTATGATAAGAATGAAAAGGGAGCTATAAGACTAGAAGCTGGTACTCTTCTGGAAAAAATGGAGGAACTAGAGTTTGTTTTTATGCTACATTTATGGAATAATTTGCTGCCAGAGTTTCACAAAACCAGTATGGCTCTCTAGGATCCAAAGATTGCACTTACCACATGTGCAAATCTGTACAAATCACTTTCTTACTATGTTAAAAACATTCGAGAAAATTTTGATGATTTTGAAGAAGTTAAATCTAGATTGCCTGGTGTAGAATATGTCTACTGTAAAAAGAAAGGGGATGAGAAACAAACAAACCAATGATGGAGCTGCACCTGATGCTAATGAACAGCTTTCTCCAAGAGACAAATTTCGAATGAAATCCTTCATTTATATTATAGACATCCTTGAGGCAAATTTAACGAGAAAAGCAACAGTCTACAATTATGTTGCAAATAAATTTTAATTTTTAGTTGATTTAGAAGTTTCAGAGGTACAGCTACGAAAAGCAGTAGATACGTTAATAAAAGAGTATCCACACGGTTGATATTAATCTCACGAGTGAACTGAGGCACTTCCATGAGTATATCAAGCAGAATTACCCTGAAAAAGAACATTTTCAACACAAAGATTTGTATCAAATGATCTTTCAAGATTGAGTTAGTTTTCCCTAATGTGGAAGATTACGACTATTCCTGTGTTTAATGGTTAACAAATTGTTCAGGAGGAAGATCATTTTCACAGCTAATATCTTTTGATGACATAATTAATGATTTTGCTTTTGGGAAATCAAGAAAGAAAATGTTTTAAGTTATATCTTAGATCCTTTTAGAGGATTATATAATATAATTATTTCTATTAAATATTGTTGTATTATAACAATTTATCCACTCCATATTTTCAATATTAATTTATTATATATATATATATATATATGTGTGTGTGTGTACCTGTATTATTTGGAATTTTGGGTACTCAATTTTATGTGTGTCTACTGTCAAATTTTCACCTGAATAAAAGATTAATTTTTTATATACTACCAATTATGTTGTTATATTAATTTAATTTTTACTTTTTATTTTCCTATTTTAATTTAAAACTTTCTGTTCTATGAGCCTTATTTGTCATTTTTAAAAAAACCTTTAATTATATAATTATTTCTGTGATTTTGTAAATGCATACTTTATTATTTTTTTAATAAAAATTAAAAGACAATATATTTTCATATATTAAAAAGGCATATATATTTTAAATTTTTCTGAGACTAGCTGATGTAATTTAAAACAGTAAGGGGCCTCTGGGTTTTGTCTAGCTTAGGGCCTCAGGTAGTCTAAATCCAGCCCTAGTAATAATCCACTTCTTTGAATGAGACCTCTATTGGTTTTAATTTTTTTGTTTGTTTCATTATTAATTTTAATTTTAATATAGCTTTCTTCTATTATATTTGCTATTGCTTTTGTAGTTTGAGATGGAGCTTTCAATTCATAACAGTATATTGATTAATTTTGCTCTGTTGATTTGATCATATGCTTTCTCATAATCTAGGAAGGCTATATATGTTGGCAGGTTAAATTCTATTATTTTTTCTATAATTTGTTTGAGTGTAAATGTGGGATCTGTGCAGGATCTTTCTTTCAAAAAGCCACACTACTGTTCTACAATAATTTCTTCTGCCCATGGTGTTAATTTACTTTTAAGTATATCTAGATATATTTTATAGCATGTATTTAATAAGGATATTCCTCTGTAGTTTCTGCAATCATTTCTGTTTCCCTTTTTGAATATGACTCTTGCTGTCTTCCATTCTTGTGGGATGTTTCCTTCTTCCCATATTCTGTTTAGAAATTTAATTAATCATGATTGAAACAGTTTAGAGCTGTATTTGTATAGTTATAAATTTATTCCATCTTTTCCTGTAGCTTTTGTATTTTTTAGTTTTTCCAATATTTTCTTTAGATCATTTAACTGCATTGGTTCTTCATTTGTTTCTTGACTTATTTGTTTCTTGTTTTATTTCAATTTGATTATTATTGCAGTGATTGGTACATTCTTTTGTGGAGAGGCATTCTAATTGTAGATTATCCTTTGTTTCTTGGGTAATTTTTTTAATGATTTTATAGCTCTTTAGTTGAGGTCCATTTATGTCATGCTCTAATCTTGATACAAATTTTTCCCAATCTTGTCTTCTGATTTTCCTGGTTTCTCTTCTTGTTATTGCTCTAATTCTTTTATACTCTATTTCATTTCCTATGATTCTGTCTTTTAACCATTTAGGATAGATTTCTTTTTTCTTTCTTATTAAAGATTCTATTTCTGGGTTCCAGGTTCTTAGTACTTTCCTTTTTCTTTGCAGTTTTGTTCCTATGGCTTCATATGCTGCTTGTTTTTACTATTTGTTTAATGTTTTGCCATTCATTTTTTATATCTGTGTTAATTTACTTTTAAATATGTCTAGATATATTTTATAGCATGTATTTAATAAAGATATTCCTCTGTAGTTTCCGCAATCGTTTCTGTTTCCCTTTTTGAATATGACTGTTGCTGTCTTCCATTCTTGTGGGATGTTTCCTTCTTCCCATATTCTGTTTAGAAATTTAATTAGTCATGATTGAAATGGTTTAGAGCTGTATTTGTATAGTAATGAATTTATTCCATCTTTTCCTGTAGCTTTTCTATTTTTTAATTTTTCCAATATTTTCTTTAGATCATTTAACTGCATTGGTTCTTCATTTGTTTCTTGACTTATTACTTGTTTTACTTCAATTTGATTATTATTGTTTAGAAGCTGGGTGTAGTGATTGGTCCATTCTTTTGTTGGGGGGGGGGGCATTCTAATTGTAGATTATCCTTTGTTTCCTGGGTAATTTTTTTAATGATTTTATAGCTCTTTAGTTGAGGTCCGTTTATGTCATGCTCTAATCTTGATATAAATTTTTTCCGGTCTTGTCTTCTGATTTTCCTGGTTTCTCTTCTTGTTATTGCTCTAATTCTTTTATATTCTATTTCATTTCCTATGATTCTGTCATTTAACCATTTAAGGTAGATTTCTTTTTTCTTTCTTATTTAAAGATTCTATTTCTGGGTTCCAGGTTCTTAGCCCTTTCCTTTTTCTTTGCAGTTTTGTTCCTATGGCTTCATATGCTGCTTGTTTTTACTATTTGTTTAATGTTTTGCCATTCATTTTCTATATCTGTATACCTTCATTTATTTTCTTTGTATGATTTGTAAGTCTTCTTTGATATAGTTCTCTGATACTATATTGCTATAACAGTTCTATCTTAAATTGCTCCTGCTTTTGTTTTTGTGTTCTTGTATTGTTGCTATCTCTGGTTTGGGATCTGATTAATAAATAGTGGTCTGAGTCAATATTGTATCCTCTGTATACTCTACAATTTCTTACCAACTTCTTTAGTTTTTCACCCACTATTATATAGTCTATGCTTTTATATCCTCTGGCTTCCCATGTATATTTATGTATATCTTTATGTTTAAAGAAGCTGTTGGTGATTTTTAAACTATTATAGGCCACAAATTCCCAGAGTTCTCTTCCATTGTTATTTATGGTGTTTTCTCCTTGATTACCTGTTAAATCTTTAAATCTATTTGATCCAATTCTAACATTGAAATCGCCTGCAATGATTAAGTAATCTTGTTTATTTATGTTCTGAATTACATTTTGGAGGTTTTTATAGAATTTTTCTGTTTCGGATTTTTTTCCCTTCTTCAGGTGCATATATTCCTATGATTGTAAGAAATTTCTTATTTAAGTCTAGCCGTTATTATTCTTTCAGAGATCCAGTTATACGATTCGATTTTGTCTTATCATGATGGCTCTATCTGCAGCTGCTCACATTTCTCATAATTTTCTTTTAAATATACCTGTATGTATTATGAATGCATAATGCAGTGTTTAATAAACTTTCATTAGTTTCAAGCATTTTATTATCCTTTATACTGTCAGTAAAAATGGGTACAAATAAATGATTATTAAAAACTTAGTGAAGATTTTGAAAGCTGATAGATAAGTTAAATTTTTTTTCATTATTTATTATATTTGATTAACATGCTTTTTCTTAACATGATATTTACATTTTAAAGAATATAGTCACTGCATAAAGCGAAAATCCTGTACATGCTGAGCTGAATAATTAATTCTTTCTAGTCATACCGTTCCATTCTGTCTGTTCAAAATATTGGAGAAATGCGCAGGAACCTTATCCAAGTGGTTTGACTTTCTTTTTCTTTTTAGTGTTTGGCGGGGCTCTATAAAGCCATGCCAGACATTGTCTTTCAACTCGATCAGATTGCAGTTGAGAAAGGCCCAGTTTGGATCTGAAGTTTCAGTGGATTTCATGTGAAATTTTGCATCTTAAGTTGCATCTTAAATTTGTTACAGTAACTTTTTTTTAAGAGCTAGTTGTTTCAGCCAAACTTATTTAATACAGTATTTTTTAAAGCTCACAGATATCCAGGGGGAAATTGTAAATATAGTAAATTATAATGGACTAGAAGTTATATTCTTGTTTAAATTGTATTCTATTCTGTTCCAAGTTTGCAGATGAAATGGCTTCACAACTATATTGAGACTATACAGTCTGAGAGATGCACATATGATATTTACATCTTGTGCTGTTGATTTCACATCAGTTGCTTTAATATCTTAATGCAAAGCATACTCCCTTTTGGACATATAGATTGCTGTGTGTTAATGCTAACCATGCCAGTTTCAAACTTTATTGAAGTCCTCTCAGCACCTAGACCCAGGAAGGTAGTGAGGTCAAATCAATGCAGGAATCATGTATTTTCCATATGCAAATAATAAAATAGTGTATCAGCATATTTTTAAAATTGTCTGGATTAGAGAGATATTGTAGGAAGATCTTTCATCTGGTCAAGTAAATTATAATAGACAAGAAATTATATTGTTTTAATTTTAATACCCAAGTTTGAGCATGGAAGTATCTTTATACATGCACACCTATACTCTTACTCTCATCATCAGCGGTGGCGATGATGAGGTACAGGTGCAATGCAAAATCTTTAGGTTTATGGATCCTAGATAATCCATATAAGCTGTCTTTTATCCATAATTTCAGGTGGCTAATTCATATTATTAAGTAGGGATAAAATTTTATATACATGGATTAGCATGTCTTAATGTTTTTCTTCTAAAGAAAAACAGTATTAGAATTAATATGATTAAAGAACAAGTTATGACTCATGCTTTTTAAGCATAGTTGGCTAGAAGTAAGTTGTTTAAGGATTGCTCAGAATACACTAAACCTTGATAATCCATTTATATGCAATTGAATAAGAACAACACGAACATGAAATTCAGATAATTATAAATAATAAAATTTTATGGAAACTCTTGGATTTCTATTTATTGGCTTTTAGATGGACCTATCTTTTAATCATTCTTTTTATTGCTGTTGTCTACTACTACTATGATGTCGCTTCTATATTTGTCTTAACCATTATTGTCTTGATTACATTTCAGATCTTTAAGTTTTTCCTTTGGAGATGATCCTTTAAGCAGGATTTACATTAAGCTATGCCAAATCTTCCATTCTTATACCATTTACTATTTATTCCAATCTACTCATTGAATTATCCACTTGTTGGAAAGCATGTAATCTTTTTGCTGCTGACAGAAAGTAACTTTTGATAATAAAATTCTTCATAACCTAAGATGATGTCTAGTTCTATTTGTCTTCTGTATCAGGATTGTCAAAGCATAACTCTCTCTCCTCTTCAGCCAGTGAGATGTTCTTGATCTTCATTAGATGAAGACGAGGAACCAGATCACATAGAAGCATGTGGTTCTACTATAATAAACTTATAAATCTTCTGTATTGTTATAGTTTATACCTTATAAATATTAACAAAATTATAAAATCTGAAATAAAATCACCCTTAAAATAACAAACACAAGAAATAATTTTACTTAAATATCTCTGATCTAAACTGTTGGCTTGATCCTTCTGTTTTCTTTCATTTATTATGGAAAATTAGCTGTTGATTTTTATTCATTTTTAATTTATAATACTTTTCAGGAATGCATTTGTGGACATAATTCACGAAACAAATACATTACTTTCTTATCTTTGATATGAATGGACTAATAACCACGGAAAGTTGAATATAAAAGGCTTAATTTGTTTAGTTATAAAATCTACATTCTTTTATTGTAGGATGCCGTTTACTTTTGTGTTTTATTTTTTAGTTCCAGAAGCTTAAGAAGGAACTTGAGAAATTGTTTCCCGAAAAGTTAGATATTGTAAGTATATAGTCTTAAAGTTTTTTGGCATCCTTTTAACATTTTAAAAATTCATGTATTTTTGACTTTTTCATAAAAAGATAAGACTTCTGTTTTAATACCTGAAATCTTCTCACCACATAAGTAATAAGTATATTACTCGTTATTTATTGTAGGATTAAAAACTCAAGTTTCTCAGAAGATATCCTGCTACTCTACTTGCCTGTGCCAAAGAGTGACTAACTCTGAAATCAATTGATAAAAGGCCTAGAAAAAATTCCTCAGGCTGACAACTGGAATCTAACTATAACCATCTTTCTTCTTGCAGTATACTGCTATATGAAAATAAATGGCATTTCCAAAGAGCTACACAAAGCCACTGAAATTCTGGCATTGGGATTGGTTTGGAGCTTTTTCTCCTAATATGGTTTTGGACCTTTGGTTGTAGTGCTTGGAAGAATATATGCCAATGAATATGTAATACATTTTGGATAATGTAATGCTTTCAATGTTCTGGTAGTTGTATGGAAGAGAGCTATGAATTTTTCATCATGATAATGCAATGTCATACTGCAGATGCTTTTGTCATGATTTGAGGAAACGATGTTGAAAAATTTGACTAGTTTCACAGTCCTGATCTTAACCCAAAAGAATAGTTTTGAAATAAATTGAAATGTCAGGTGCATGCCAGACTGGTTTTCATGCTGAAGAATGAATGATCCAGAATACATGACTTGTCAAAAACTGGTAATAGTATGGCAGGAATGTGTGATCAGGGCTAAAGGATGTCCTAACACTAGTCTGGTATGTGTAGTTTATGTTTCTCTGAAATATAGTGCTGTTCTGAACTTTTTTTTATTATAGTGTATATAAACAATCATAATGGCCTGCTAATCAGATATGTATTGGATCATATGTATGTGTATGGTAATTTTCAGTCTTAAGTTGAAGACTGGTAGATGAAATATTTTTATTAAGTATTTTCTGCTTATAATTGGACCATTTTTATTTTCAAACTTATAAAAATTAAAACTTTTTTTTTTGTAGCTGAAGGTAATCGGTGATTGTAATGTATTTTGAGGTGCTGAATCCAAATCTAATAAAAAAAATCCATTATGTAAGGTTTTTTTTTATGGGTATATGTTTACAATAGATTTTTGGAATACTTTATCAGAGTCACTGATGGTGAGTGAGCAGAAGGGTATATGAGGAATTGAATAAACTTGATGTTAATAATGCCATAGGAATTAATGGTACACTGGTGTCCATAAGGATGAACTACATTTTTACCTGTATATGAAAATGTTTTCATGACTACATCCAAATGTGGACATAAATCTATTGCCACCATACTAATAAATTTTATTACACAAAAAATGTGTTATAAAATTCATATAAAACATTGCAATACATTTTTGGCAAAAGTTACAAATTTCCTAAGGACATAGTTATGGAATAAATGTAGTGTTTACAGAAAACTATGCAGAGAGACATTTCAGTGTGTAATATGTCCACCCCAAACTGCAGTGCAGCTCTCACAACATCATACCATGCTTAACACCAAGTGATTTAGGAGTTCTTGAGGCATACTGGCCCACTCCTAATTCAGAGCAAGGATTAAGGCCTTGTTTGTTTTCTGGAGAGGAATTTCAAGCAGCAGTGCATCTCCCTATCGCTTCCCAAATATGTTCTGCGGGGGAGTTGAGAACTGGGGAGCGTGATGGCTACTTGATTCGATCAACATCTATGGTCTCCAGAAGTATTTCCTCTGCTAGCGTATGATTTGGTATGACATTGTCATCCATAAAAATGAATTCTTTGCCTACAATCAAACATGATGTTGAAGAACTACATTGCAATATCATTCACCAGTCATAATCTCTTTCTTTTTTTTTTCCAGCACTTGTAGCTCAGTGCATCCATTAAGAATAATGCCTCCCCACACTATGACCCCTGGCACCTCTGTATCTATCCCTTTCAAGAGCATTTTTTGTGATGGTAAGCAGTGTCACTTTCACGGAAGATCAAGTGTCTGGAATCGGATGAAAGACTAAAATTACTCATTTGTAAAAAACACATTAGTCCATTGGTGTCTTGTCTAATTTTTATGGATATAACACCACTGAAAACATGCCCTATGATGAGCTGTGGATAAAGGGATGTGTACTACAGGCCTTCTGGTATATAGGCCTACTTGTCATAAATGTCTTGCCACAGTTTGTTGAGATATCCACGTGCCTGTGCTTGAATGGAGTGAACTTGTAAGCTGACCTGCCATAGTGCGTTGATTACGTTTTGCTGTTATAACCAAAAATCTATCTTCATGTTCTTTAGTAGAGTGAAGGCAACCTCTTAGCAAACATCTGGAACATGTTCCATTGATTTGAATACTATCCAGAGCCTGGATACAATGCTATGTGAGATTCCAATCTCTCTCTGGCAATAACAGTAATTCTGAGGCCTTTTTCAATCTTTCCAATAATTCTTTCCTGCGTGAAATCATCAAGATGATGTCTTTGAGACATTACAAGACATCCAAGTTTGCAACTTTATTCCTTCATGAAAAGAACTTCCCTCAAACACAGTTTGCTTTGTGTCCTTTTGCCTTTTATCCTCGAGTGTTATCACATGATTGCTCTGTGCACAATTCAAAAATTTGAATGTGTACCTAATTTGTCTGAATTTGCAGTTGTAATCTTTAGAAATAGTGAAGTCCAAAACCTAAGGATGAAAGTGTATATCACCATGTGTTTTGAGGGAATGCTGTAGGGAGTTAATAACAGATTTAACTTACCTTTCTGACATGAATATTTAGATTGTCTTAAATTCCAAAGGAGTGGAAAGAGGATGAAATTGTTCCACTTCATAAATGGGGGCGGGGGGGGGGGGTGATATAAGACTAAGACTTTGAATTATATGCCAGTCCTCTTGTCTGGAGTTGCAGTCAAGGTGTTAGACTAGTGAGGTCCAGGATTCAGAACTATGTTAACAACAGCAGAATTCTCTTTGACGAACAGTATAGATTTGTTAAAGGAAGATAATGTTTTAGTGATCTTTCTTATTATAACAAGGTAACAAATGCATTGGGCAATGGAGAGGCATACACAGTAGTGTATTTATATTTTGCAAACGTTTTTGATAGAGTGACACATGACAAGTTGGTAATTAAACTGGAATATAGATGTTTCATTTGATAATAACCAGGTTTTTAACTCATATGCAATTGTTTATTTATACTAGATGTATTTCCTCTACATCATCCTCAACAAAAATTAGGTATAATCAAAATCTTGTATACAGTTTTAAACATACTAAAAAATGATGGCATCAGATGAAATCAAGAATTTCAAATCCTATTTTATCAGTTCCTCCAAAATGGTTACTCAAAAAAAAAGTTACTACAGAAACTTCTGTTTTTGATGCATGAAGAAAAGTAGCCAAAATATTAAAAGCAATCAACATCAGAATGGCATTCAAACCAGTCAACAACTTACAAAGCTTTCTACACTCCCCTAAAGACAAAGTGTTCCATTTTATAAACATCTGGGTATATACAAGATTCTGTGCTCTTGTGGGAAGATATACATAGATCAGACTGGGAGAAGTTTCGAAATCCACAACAAAGAACATATGGGCAACATTGAAAACTAACAGCAAGACTCACAGTGCACATCCTCAAAGAACATCACACGGTATATTAAAAACCTTGGCAAGCATTTTTCATGCCATACTTAAAAGAGAATTACTTCGACAAGTTGTTCAAGGCGTCCTCTAAGGTCATTTGTATACTAAATAGAAATCATTATTTAAATCATTATATAAATAGAAATCATGTTTGCATACGAATAAAAATCAAGGAATGATCCTTCAGGAACTCTGGAAATCATTAATTAACATGTGTAAAATTAAAGACCTGTCCTATGCTTACAATCACATACAGAGTTTACATAACAGTGGAGTGATTGCACGTAACGTGCCTAATGATACTCGTGATTAGCCTATCGTTCCAGTCTTTTCAACTATAGTTATTAACTGCTGTTGGAAAATGTTTAATTTTTTGTCATTTTTTTTTATTTATGTTAAGTAACTTCCCAATGATGCTATTAGTCATATAAAATGTGTAGAGGAAATACAACTAGCATAAATTAAACAATTGCATATGAGCTGAAAATCTGTTATTATAAATCAAACAAATCTACTCGTAGTAAATTGCAAAAATGGAATATATGGTGTTGGATGGTAGATTAGTGTATTGGATTGGAGATTGGCTCTCTGATAGTATCAGCAGGTTCTGTAAGGAAAGTGATATCCCAAAAGAGAAAAGTCACTAGTGATGCGCCCCAGGGGTCTGTTTAGAGTCCATTGTTGTAATTGAATTTGTATGTAAATTACATTGAGGAAGACTTGAACAGTGATATACAATTGTTTGCAGATTGATGCAAAGTTAGAGAAAACAGATGATGTAGCCTTGCAAGAGAACCTGAATAGACCGGGTGAATGGGCAAGGGTGTAGGGATGCCAGTTTAATGTAACAAAGTGTAAGCTTTTAAAATTTGAGAAGCAAAGATTGTATGCAGAGTATAAGATTGTGGGAATATTTTGGAGGAGTTGGGGGGGAGATGAAAGATCCGGAAGTGATGGTGATTTGAGACATGAAATTTTTGGTACATTTTGCTAAAATTGGGGGGGGGGGGGGCAGCACCAGGGCCGGTGCGAGAGTATCTGATACCCCCAGACAAAGAAAATTTAGGCGCCCCTATATGTTGTCTCTATGCAATAATTAGTGTGTTATTTTTTCGATACCCAAATTCGATTAGTGTGCCTATATACATCTTAAAAATAAATGTTACAGATTTTAAAAATTTTCTATCTATACATTTTTATGGCTAACTATTTTAAAAAATCACTCACCAGAATGAAATAATTTAGTTACCGATTTAAAACATTTTACGAAGTTATTTTTAATGGCATACTACATTACTTCCATGTACACTATGTGTACCAGAGTTTCCCAAACTGTGTTCTGCGAGAAGTTCTTGGAATTTGTCATTTTAGTTTTCTAAGCATTTTTTATGAATAAATATTTTATAGTGGAAATATTCTGAGGTTGGTTGGTTGGTTGGTTTATAGTTTATTTGGCACAACAACCACAAAGGTCATACTGTGCCATACTAAAGGTTACAACATTAGCATTTACAGAAAAATAGTTTCACAAAGCAGCATCTCTAGGTAAACAGAACTGCTGCAGAGGGCACAGCAACACACGAGGTCAGAGGTTATTACAGTAGTGCAAAAATAGTTAACAATATAAGTTAATACATAATATATGAAACACTAAGCCAAGGAATGCAGTATCTACATATATGTAAGATTATAATAGATGCCATTATAACAGTACAAAAATAGGCAAAAAGGGATTATTATACAGTATTCATGGATGAAAATTAAATTTAGCAATGCAGTAGAAACAGAATTTAGATACATATAAACCAATTACTAGAAAGTACACAAATAGGTGAGATGTCCTACAGCACTACATGATTATTTGAAAAATAAAGTAGTAAATAAGATGCATGCACAAAATGCATGTTAAGTGATGCAGTATCTACATATAAACAAAATTACTGCAGAGGTTTCAGAAGTATAAATAGATAACTATAGGTTAACATATGTGTATACAAAACAAGTCAAGGAAAGCAGTGTCTACATCTAGTAAGATTACAACAAACATTATTATACTAATACTTAAGGAGTCAGAAAGGAATTATTATACACATTGATGCATAAAATTTAAGTTTAGCATTATGGTATTTACATATTAACAAAATTACAGCAGGGTGATACAAATATACAAGATCAAGGCCTATGGTAATACATAATTGGTCAGATTTAACATAATGAATAATATGCATGTATAAAAGTTAAGTTAAGCAAAAAAAATTTACATATAAACAAATTTATGGTCAAATGTGTTTGTACAAATTAATTCTTTCTAAAAAATTAAAACATGATGCAGTTTGCCTGAGTCTGCTAGCATTTCCCTGAGTGTGTATATGGCTTGGTTAGATAGGTGAAAATTTCATTCCTCTCTCATGTAAAGTTTTGACAATCTACCAGAATATGATGAATAGTGAGATGTGTGTTGCATTTTTCACATATGGGGGGATCATCAGCTATCAGTAAATGAGAATGCGTAAGGTGACTGTGACCTATGCGGAGCCTAGCAAGGACGACCTCCTCCTCCTTTGTCTTTGTACGTTGACTAGAATGCCAGTGTTTAATTTCAGGTTTAATGTTATATAATTTGTTTGTTGACGTTTCTTGCCATGTTAACTCCCACTGAGCAATTAACTTTGATCTTATAAGTTGTCTGTAGTCTGTATATGGAACTGTCAAATAGTATGTGGAAAAGGTATGGGCTGATGTAGCAGCTGCATCTGCAGCCTCATTTCCTTTGATTCCGATGTGGCTGGGAATCCAGCAGAACTGAACATCGAAATTAAGGATTTTCATTTTGTGAAGCAGGAGTAGCACTTCATAAAGTACTGGATGAGGATTATATATAGGAGAAGAGATAGTCTGTAAAGAGCTGAATGAGTCTGTATAAATTATACACTTTTGGCAGCAGTTTTCTTTTATATGCACAAGTGCAAGCTGAATGGCATGTAACTGTGCTGTATAATTACTGCTGTCAAGTGGGATCTGATTTGAGATAATAATGTCAGGAAACAGCAGCACAGCCAACAGCGGTGTTAGTTCTTGAACCATCAGTATAGATGTGTAAGAAATCAGCATGTGCTGCTCTGTGTGCATTAAACAATTGCAGGTAAATGGATGATGGGGTATAAGATTTCTGTAGCTGACAAAGTGAGAAGTTGCAGGATGGTGTGCAAACCTGCTATGGAGTAATGCTGTTATGTTTAGTGTAACTAATGTTGTCAACATTTATACTAACAGCTTGCACAGTTTCTTTAATATGCATACCAAAAGGATGTATAGCAGTTTGATGTGTGTGATATTGAGCTTCCCAATGCAGAGAGAAGATACTATTCCATGTAGGGTGATCTGGGAGAGATTTTATTTTTAGGGCGTAATTAAGAGACAGCTGTTTTCGTTGAAGTGATAGAGCCAGTTCATTTGCTTCTACATAGACTTGGAGTGGGTGAGGTGCGAAAGGCACCAGTAGCTATCCGTATACCCTGATTATGGATGGAATCCAACCATCGTAGGTCTTCTGTCCTGCCAAACCATAGACTTGGGACCCATAATCCAGCTTTGAACGTATAAGTGCACGATAAAGATGGAGCAATGAAACTCGATCAGCATCCTACCCAGTAGAGGATAGAGTGTGAAGGAGGTTCAAAGTTCCTTGGTACTTTTCTCTTAGTTGATGAATGTGTGCTAGAAATGTGAGTTTTCTGTCAAAAATGAGTCTCAAGAACTTGGTTTCTGTAGTTACTGGAATAACAGTAGGTCCCATTCTTAGTTCAGGATCTGGGTGATGAGTGCATTTTCAACAGAAGTGTACACAGACACTTTTTTCTGCTGAAAATCTAAACCCATTATTAAGAGCCCACAGAGAGACATGATCAATTGCTTGCTGAAGTTATATTTCAATTACCCTCATGTTATGTGAGTGACAGTAAATTGTGAAGTCATCAACATATAGAGCATTGTCTACAGTGGGGAGGAAGCTGTTCAATGATTGAGTTAATTTTAATAGCAAAAAGGGTTACACTTAAGGCAGAACCTTGGGGAACACCTTATTCTTGAAGATATGGTTGAGATAGTGTACTTCCCACTCTGACTTAGAAAGTTTTTAATAAATATAGGGAGGTGTCCTTTGAGACCTAGGTTATAGAGGTCTTTTAATATGCCATATCTCCAGGTTGTGTCATAAGCTTTTTCCATGTCAAAAAAAAAAAAAACAGAGATAAGATGTTCTCGCTTCAGAAATGTATCTCTTATACAAGTTTCTAACCAAACTAAATGGTCTAAAGTTGATCGATGTCTACGGAAACCACATTGTGTATTGGAAAGAAGACTGTTGCTTTCTAAATACCAGAGAAGTCTGGCATTAACCATTTTGTCTAGTATCTTACAAAGATAGTTGGTCAGAGCAATGGGTCGATAATTATTTGCTTGTGTTGGATCTTTTCCTGGTTTTGGGATAGCAATGACAATTAATTTATGCCAAGAATTTGGAAACTCTTCCTCTGCAAGTATTCTATTGTATAATAAGAGAAGAAGATCCATAGAAGATGATGGTAGATGTTTTATCATTTCATAATGGATGTCATCAGGTCCTACTGCACTAGGGTGAGATTGTAGGAGAGCTCTTTTTAGTTCCTCCTTGACAAATGGCTGATTATGTGGCTGAAGAGTGTTGGTAGAAAAATTAAGCCTTTGTTTCTCTTGCTGCTCTTTCGGTATTAAAAATTCCGGAGAATATGAAGCTGTTGTTGAAATTTTAGCAAAAGTATCTGCAATAGCTTTAGGATCAGCAAGAACATTTCCATTATAGTCTAAAGTGGACAAACAATGTGTACTACTATATCTGCCTTTCATTTTCCAGATTTTATCGTATACAATTTTTGGACTGGTCATTTGATTAATTGATGTAGTAAATTGGATCCATGATTGTTTTTGACTCTGACATCTTACAAAACATGCTTTGACTCGAGCATGCTCGAAAGTTATTAAATTTGATGCGGTGGGGTATCTACGAAATATGCTCCCTGCTCTGTGTTGATCTGTTTTGGCTGCCTGACATTCTGGGTTCCACCAAGTCTTTTTGATAGACTGGAAATCGAGATGGTTTTTGGGATGGAGGTTGTTGCTGCCTGGACAATGCATTCTGTTATATATTTTACAGCTTCATTGATAGGTGTTTGACTGATGGCATCAGCATTAAATTTGCAAGATGAGAGAAAGTGTTCCAGTCAGTCTGGTCCATTTTCCATATGGGGTAGTGTTGGCACTACCCCATAGATTATTGTGACCATTAAAGTCACCCAGCAAAAGTATGGGTTCAGGCAGTTGCGAAATAAGGTTATCAAGATCAATTTCATTTAACTCAGCATTTGGTGGTAAATAAATTGAACATACTGTAATAAGGAATCCCACTGAGAAACGAATTGCTACCGCTTCCAGAGAAGTATTAAGTTGGACCTGATGGAAAGGAGTATGACTGCCCACTAGGATAGCTACTCCTCCATGAGCAGGACCATCTCCAGTTTTATCCTTATGTAAAACAGTGAAATTCCTAAAGGTATGGTCCTCATTGGGTCTTAAGTAAGTTTCCTGTAGACAGAAACAGAAAGGTTTGTGTTTCTGCAACAACATCTTGATATTGTCAATATTCTGGCGGATCCCACAACAGTTCCATTGTAAAAATTTTCCTACTGTTTTTATTGACTTATCTGGTTTTTGAGAGGTTGAGGGCTTACCTTTGTCAGATTTATATTTATCCACTGTTCATGTGGATAAACTCTGAAGTTTTCATTGAATGGGACCATTTTTGAAGTTGTCTCTGGAGTAAGGCCATAGGTCTTGTGATTAATGTGCTAAACAGACAAGCACTTATGATCGTAAAGTTCAGATATGGTGGAAGACATATATGTTTGAGTTGCTGTTGGCACTTTTTTAATTGTTACTTTTTCAGCATAAGAGGATCGTAGAACAGGTGTAATGGTGGCTAGCTTTCTTTTTGCATCCTGATATGTTTTGTTGTTTTTATTTTTGTATCACTTTTTCATCTTTCCATTTCTGACATGCACGAGAGTATGCTGGATGATCTCCCTGACAGTTGACACATTTAGCTTTTTTTTTCACAGCAACATTTATTTTCATGTTCTTTACTACCACATTGAGCACAGGTAGTAGAACCACAACAGGCAGTTTGGGAATGTCCATATCTTTGACATTTAAAGCATCTCAGCGGGTAAGGAATATACATTCTAACAGGACAGCTGAGATACCCTGCTTTTACAGATGTCAGAGGCCTAGGTGTATCAAAAATAAGGATGATGGTCTTGGTTGAGACCAGGCGACCATCCTTGCGTGTCAGGATGTGCCTCACACTTGTCACTCCTTGATCTTTAAGCTCTGAACATACCTCCTCATCAGGAACCTCAAGGAGATCCCATTCTGATATCACTCCTCTACTGGAATTGAGTGTTCTGTGAGGTGTTACTGCAATTTGTATTCCACTCATTGTCGTTGCTCTCAGTAGTTTCTCGGAATGTTGTTTGCACATTGTTTCCATGAGGATATCCCAGAACACAATTTCTTGACAGTTTTGGGAGATCCTGCCAGCCCTTTTAAACCTTTTTGGATAAAGAAGGGTGACATTTTCTAGGTCTAGGGGAAGTGATTGGTCTTTGGTAGAGCAGATAAGGGATGCCAACTTTTTATATGGTCTGTAACAAGAAGTAAGGTCATATTTTCTGAGGATATTGGTTATTTTCTCAGAGGTGCCCTGGATGTAGGGGATGGTGATAGATTTGGTGTAATCTTTATTGGGGGAGGGGGGGGTTGTGGTTTACTGGTTTTAGTATTTTTTGGATTTTTTGGGGTTATAGTTATTTATTAAAGTAACCTTTAATTAATATACTTTATATGCGTTGTTAATTCTGTAAGCTAATTACCAGTTATGTATGACTAACGTATAAGCTTGCTACTAGAATTATGATCATCCACGGAGATTCAATCGCACGAAAGGCCTGTCAATATGGCAAAATGAGGTTGAAGATATCCAGACAACTAAATCGTCTGATGTTCCTAAAACGTTGCCGGGATAACAAGGTAATCCCTAATTGTGTTAAATTGAAGCACCGTTTTACTTCACAGAAAGCTCTGTGCAGATGACAAGGCCCTAACTACTGAACTAAACCACATCCACAACACTTTCTTAGCCAATAGCTATAACCCCCAAAAAATCCAAAAAATACTAAAACCAGTAAACCACAACCCCCCCCCCCTCCCCCCTCCACAATCTATCACCATCCCCTACATCCAGGGCACCTCTGAGAAAATAACCAATATCCTCAGAAAATATGACCTTACTTCTTGTTACAGACCATATAAAAAGTTGGCATCCCTTATCTGCTCTACCAAAGACCAACCACTTCCCCTAGACCTACCTGGTGTATACCAGGTCCCTTGCAGCTGCAAATTGTCCTACTTTGGCCAAACAGGCAGAACAACAAATATCAGGATTTCAGAACACAAAGACTACATCCGGTTTCACCAGTACAGCCGCTCTAGGCTGGCAGACCATGCCTTAGATACCCACCATAGGATTTGTTGGAAGAAAACAAAAATAATACACCGCAGCAAGTTTAAATATGAAAGATTATTCAAGGAATCTTCATCAGCTCTAAAAAACGTTCCTAACCTCAACAAATTTGGGTGCATGAAACTACCCCAAATTTGGAGACTTACATTATGAGAACTTCAGCCCAACTGCCAAGACAACCAAATTAGCCCACCAGAGGGCACCATTAGGACTTTAGGAACAATATCAGTTTTTTGCTTTCTTCCTCATTTGCCTTTGTTAGTGCCTACGTGCACATACCATATCTTTATGTTCCTGAAGATGGCAACGTGACGTTGCCGAAATATAGAAGTTATTTATTAAAGTAACCTTTAATTAATATACTTTATATGCGTTGTTAATTCCGCAAGCTAATTACCAGTTATGTATGACCAACTTATAAGCCTTGCTACTAGAATTAACGGATTATTGTCTTTATGTGCATTGTGTTACTTTGAATTTCTTTACTGTCTTACGATATTTGACCCTTTTTTTGCTGCACAATTTATTTATTGTGTCTCTTCCCAAAAAAAAACGAATTTCACATGTGTGCGAAAATAAATAATCAAAACGTTTGTTTGCATTGGAAATATCATGTCAAATACTTATATTTTTTAAATAACATTTATTGAAATAAATATGATATTTTGCTTTCTTTCATTGAAAATAAAATTATAAAAATATTCGTCACGCATATTTGTTAAACATTACTTGGGGTTTCCGATTGTGAGTCTTTTTAATATCAAAAATTTATATCCAATGATATTTTATCAGAGATTCTTCTATTTTTGTCTTTTGCTTAAAACTGCAACAGTACAATTACTTTGGAAAAGTAATGAATTGAAACAAAAAGAAAGTGCACATATGTTATCTAGCAGTATTTTTTTCGTGTGTGTGTGTGGGGGGGGAGGAGTGATAATTTTGGCAGGGGGTTAGCCATTAAAGGCAAATTAATTCTGTTATGAAAATTTTGGAAATAAAATTTCATTTTGACACATGCACCTACACATGTTTCGAAGGATAAAGTATAGGGAAAATATCACTACTTTAAAACTGTTGCATAATACCGAAAATATGTACATAACAGTTGACTTCATAATTGCCATTTATTTCAATTTGTAGGGAGTGATTGGGGAAACCAAGAAAGTTGAAATGTAAAAATCTACAGATTACGTTTATAAAAATTATGTGTTACATGATATGATTCAAGATTTACATATGATTTTCTATAAAGCAAAATTTAAAAATGCGAACCTTTGCGCAATCTGTGAACTAACCTTCGAACTAAGATTATGAATAAAAAAGAAAATTTAATTAGGAACAGATGGAGGCTGTATTCATTTTTAGATTCAGATTTCCATGAATTTATAAAATAATTGTTTGACAAAAATAATTATCTTCAATCAAGTTCTTCAATCAAGGAGAATTTTAAAATGTATTGGTGATTAAAATAATTAGCCAAAAAATTGATAGTGACATTGATCGTCCAAAAATGATACAACATGAAGTGAAGTAAGTATGAAAGGATTTCTTATTTTGCACAGGTAATCTACATACGCCAAGTAATCAAGTGGTCTTTTCAGTGTGATGGATTAATCCCCCTTCTAATGGACATGACTGTCAAACTACACTTCTTATCCATGTTCTTTCAGCAGGTGGACAGAATATTATCCAAGTTTGCTGGATGTGTATATAAGTCCAGTAAAGAAATGGTACACTTACTTATATGAATTTTATGGAATACAGGAGTTCCTGTTAGTTTTATATAGTTTTATATGCAGCAAAATCTGGCACCCCGAAGTCTTGGTGCCCATAGGCAATTGCCTAGGTTCACCTAATGATAAAACCGGCCCTGGGCAGCACAGTGGATTATGCCAATTATGTAGAGAACACTGGCATGTAGAAGTAAGGATGTTATGATTCCATTGTACAAAGCTTTGATCAGACTTCATTTGGATTACTGTGCTCAGATTTGATCACCTGGTTTTCAAAAGCAGATGAATTATTGGAAAGGCTCATAGACTATAAACCAAAGTGGTTTCAGGTCTCTAGATTGTAAAATATGATGGCAGTGCAGATTAAGGGAGTGCATATTGCAGAGCCTAGTGGATAGAAATAGAGGTGGACATCATCGAGACATATAAGTTGGTAAGGGATAATTACCAGATTAATGTGAATGAGATTTTTCATAGAATGGGTGGAATCAGGGAAAACAAGAGGCCATGCCTAAAAACTATATAAGGAGGGTGTGAGGATTAGGTTTTTTAGCATGGAGAGAGATGGTTGATTAGAATGCACTTCCTGAAAGTGTGGTGAGTGTAGACAGTGAATGCATTTAAGTCAAGGTATGATGAGCTATGTGTGTATGAGAGAATAGAACCTCCCACAGTGAGCCTCTTGATTCTCTGGAGGTCTGATGATAATAATAACAATAATAAAATTAGTTGGTAATCGTACTAAAATTTTAAACTGTTATTATTTAATTGCCTGTTTATAACTGTTGTGACTCTCAAGGCATATTGGTAGTTAAACTACTGGTTGCAGGTATCGTTTTAAATGTGTCTGAACCTGTCATTTATTGAGGAATACTGTAATGCAAACTCAGACTCTTTGTCTTGTTCATGACATTACCGTCATTAACATTATATGCATTATAATTTATTTTTAAAAACATTTCTTTTGACATCAGTTCATTAAGAATATCCTCATTATTTATTTTATGAAGTCTTTTTTGCATAACATTAACAATTCAAGATAAGACCGTATAAAGACAATTTCTCAGTCTGTTTAGAATGTATTTTAGTTTTGAGAAATACTTCTCACAGGATACCTTGGTCGAAGATAAGGTATGCCAGTGTATGCAGATTAAATTTCCTCAATCGTGATAACAGCATGACATGCAGATTTTGCAGGATTTACGGATTTCATTGCATTCATCATTGTCAGTATTTTCAGACAGTGCCTCTTCAGTAAGATGTAAATATAAAAATGATAGACATTGTTTTAATGAAACATGATAACTTATATTTAAGGAATTGACAGCGTATACTAGAAATATAGATTAAATAAACTTTAATATATACTTTCCGATATTTCGGCGAACGTCACGTTGCCATCTTCTTGGGAACTTACTACAAAGACACGTGCACCCAAGTACTAATAACAGCAAATGAGACTGAAGCTAGGAAGCTAGCGTTTCCTAAAGTCCTGATGGTGCCCCCTGGTGGGCTATATTGGTAGTTCTTGGCCTTTGGGCTGAAGTTCTTCTGATAAAAGTTTCCCAAATTTGGGGCAGTTTCATGCATCCAAATTTGTTGAGGTTTGGCATGTTCCTAAGGGCCGAGGCTGATTCCATGAATAGTCTTTCATACTTGAACTTGCTGCGGTGTATTACTGTGGCTTTCTTCCATCTTATTCTGTGGCGAGTATCCAGAGCGTGGTCTGCAAGCCCAGAGTGGCTGTACTGGTGAAATCGGATGTAATCCTTGTGTTCTGAGATTCTGATATTTGCTGTCCTGCCTGTTTGGCCAAAGTAGGACAGTTTACAGCTGCAAGGGACCTGGTATACACCAGGTAGGTCTAGGGGAAGTGGTTGGTCTTTGGTGGAGCGGATAAGGGATGCCAGTTTTCTATGTGGTCTGTAACAAGTGGTCAAGTCATGTTTTTTTAGGATTTTATTGATTTTTTCCGAGGTGCCTCTGATGTAGGGAATAGTGATAGATTTAGAGTAATCTTTTTTGTGAAGGGGAGGGGGTGGTGGGTTGTGGATAACTGGGTTAAGTATTTTTTGGATTTTTTGGAGGGGGTAGCTGTTGGCTGAGAAAGTGTCACGGATGTGATTTAGTTCAGTGGTTAGGGCTTGATCATTAGAACAGATTATTTTTGCCCTGTTGAATAATGTTTTAATAACTCCATATTGTTGTGAGGGGGGGGGGATTGTTGGTGAATGTATCTGCCTGTATGGGTGGGTTTTCTATAAACTGAGAAAACCAAGGTTCCATCAGGTTGGCGGGTGACTAGAGTGTCTAGGAAGGGGAGGTTATTGTTTTCCTCTTTTTCCAGGGTGAATTTTATTCTAGAGTGTTGGTTGTTCAAGTGTGTTAGGAAGGAGAGGAGTGAATCCGGGCCATGTGGCCAAATAGCGAAAACATCATCAACGTAGCGAAGCCATATGGTAGGTTTTTGTGGGGCTGAGTTTAAGGCTTTGTCTTCAAACATCTCCATGAAGAAGTTGGCCAAGGGTGGGGAAAGTGGTGAACCCATGGCTGTCCCCTCTATCTGTTTGTAGAATTTTTCCTGCCAAACGAAATAGCCTGAGTTCATTGTAAACTGAAATAGGGCTGAGATATCGGGAGGAAATTTAGCTTGGATTAGCTCTAAGGTTTCTTTGAGGGGGACATTCGTGAATAGGGAGGAGACATCAAAACTGACCATTATGTCATTATGTTGGAGTGTAAGGTTTTCTATACTGGCTTTGAAGTGGGCTGAGTTTTTTATGTGTGATGGTGTATTGCCAGTATAGTGTGAGAGCGCTTTGGCTAAATGCTTGGCTAGTTTGTAAGTGGGGGAATCAATGCCATCCACTATGGGACGTAATGGCACATCTTTGTGTATTTTTGGGAGCCCATATATGCGGGGGAGGGTCTAGAGTTATAGGGTTTTAGTCTGTTGGTAATCTCCACAGGCCAAGAAGTGACCTTCTTAAGGAGCCTATGGAGTTTTCTAATTTGTGAGTTGGTGGGATTGTAATCAATGGGGAGGTAAGTGGAACGATCTAATAATAAAGCCTTGAGCTTACCTGTGTAATCTTTAAGATTAAGTACCACAGTGGCGTTTCCCTTATTGGCTTTGGTGATCACTATTTTTTTGTTTCTTTTTAATTCTTGTAGTGCCTTGTATTCACTACTGGATATGTTGGATTTTGGAGGTTTTGCTTTGTTGAGAACACAGGCTACATCCAATCTGATATCGTTGGCGATGTGGTTAGGAAGTTGGCGAATCCCGCATTCAATTTGAATCATTAATTCCTCGGCCGGTAATTTCCTAGGAGCAATGGCGAAGTTGTGACCACATGACAGAGCGTGGAGTGCTTCTGGCTTTAAGGTAGCTGACGATAGGTTAACAACAGTGTTGGTTTGTAGTTTGGGCGCCGAGTTCTTTGTTAATTTATCAAACTTGTTGATATGTCGGCTTCGTACTCGTTCAAATTCTTTTATAGCTGCCGTACACGAGACGTCATGTAGGACCGACCAAAGCTCGTGATTCAGCGTAAGTGAAAGCTCATTTTCTAGTGTTGATATAGCGCTGTTTATGTCGGCTAGGGAACCGCGTGTAGCAGTTTAACCAGCGTATAAGCCTCTCAACAAGAATAATTTAATGAAACATATTTAAACTACTGTAATCTTTACAAAGAATTTTCATATTTGGATTCCAAAAATTTTGAAAATATTCAAAATTGTCTTAAAGGAAAATGCCTTTCTAAAAATAAGTGAGTTATTAAATCAACTTAATGTTAATACAGGTGTCACACACAAAAAATTACAAAGCTGATGGATTTTTCCAAGAAAATGGAGAAGATTCAGTTTAATTTCATTTTTTGGAAAAATTCATCAGATTTTTGGAAATCTGAACAGCAGAATAAGAAATGAATACCACCAGGCATGTAGGAACATTTTAGGAAAATTAAAAAAAAAAAAAAAAAGGGCCAAGGCTAATAATAATGATAAGTATTTACTCTACTTCTGCTCAGGACACAGATTAATCATTACTAACACCATATTTCAAGATAAAGATATGTACAAGTTCACTTGGAGAGAAGACATAAGAAATAAGAAAAGCCTCATTGATTAAATCATTGTTGATAGTGATATCATCATGCTGGTACAAGAATCTACAGAGGATTTGAAATTGGAAGTAACCATCACGTAGTACTAAGTAGAATAAAAATGAATATCACATTGAAAAAAACAATATGTAGGAAATGTGGGAAGTTTTCGGTATTGAGACCACATTATAATATAAATAAGGAGTTTAATAAAAAAAAAAAAAAAAATAAGCAATTAAAAACCTGACAAGTTTCGTGCATCATTACAGGGGTAGTGGTACATAAGTTTTACACAACAAAAGCCTATTAATAATTAATTACACAAATATTTTTGATAACTACACAACTGTTAAATATAATTAATAAACCAGAATACAAATGGTAAATTCATTATTGTATGCCTGTTGAAACATTGTTAGTTGTTGCTATCACATGCTGTAGTATCATGCGTGCTTATATCCTAGGTCTGTGGCAGTTAAATTTTTGATGAAAACAGAGAATACTTGATGTAAAATTAAGCCTCGATTTTTAATGCATTGTGTAGGTATTCTAAGCATTTGCAAGGTTTCTTTAAAATCAAGTCTGTGAAATTCATTGCTCTTATGACATTTGTTATGTAGGTCAGACAGCAAGGTCAGGAGAGATCTGCAAGTACTCTGGCAACAAACTAAAATGTCATATACTGACCATAATTACAAGAAAATTTAAAGAAGCTTTGCAAATTCTTAGGATTCCCTACACAATGCAATAAAAATCAAGACTTAATTTTACATCAAGTATGGTCTGCTTTCATCAAAAAATTTAACTGCCTTGGACCTAGAATATAGCACATATGATACCACAAGAACATGACTGCAACCAATTTGCCATTTGTATTCTGGTTTATCAATTATATTTAACAGTTGTGAAGTTATCAAAACATCTAATATGTGTAATTAATTGTTAATATGCTTTTGTTGTGTAAAACGTTTATTTACCACTACCCCTGATGATATAAGTTTTATAATGTACAAAACTTGCCAAGTTTTTAATTGTTTATTTTTATTAAACTCCTTATTTATATTATAATGTGGTTTCAATACCAAAAACTTCCCACAGAACTGCTAAACCACAGAAACTTACGTGTACAATATGTAGGAAAGTTTTGAAAATAATTAAAGTTCATATAGACTACAGTAAACTGTAGTCTATACGAACATTATTGAAGAAAAAAATGAAATAGTTTGGAAACAAGAACCAAACCTCTGATTCTCACTGGCAAACTCTGAAGAAAACATTGATTCTCTAGAGAGGTATGTGTTGAAGTTGTCTGCAAGGATAGAAAAATAACACCATGTTGGACACAAGATGTTAAAGAAGCAGTCCTGGAAAAGAAAAAGTGTATTGAAAATCCTGGCAAATAAGTTGGCAGATGTCCTAAAAGAATACAGAGAAAAATATAAGTGAGCTAAGCTATGTATAAAAAGTAGCTAAACAAAAGTCATGGGATGACTTCAATAATTATGAATATAGAACATAAATATCAGGAAGGTCGCAAAATGTTCTGAAAGTTATTGAAAAAGCTTAGAAATGGAGGAGTGTACTCTAAAAGGAATCAGAGATGATAATGGTGACATGAAAACTAAAGATAAGGATATCCTAGATATCCAGAGTAATTCTTTTGAAAAACTGCTAATAGCAAAAATTTCCAAGAAATGATATCAATACTTGAGGTAACAAAAGCTGTAAAAAACTTGAAATGTTTAACATGTTTAACAAGAGTCTTGTAACAGCACAACTCCCAAAGGAGTGGAAGGAATGCAAAACTTTCCATTTCACAAAGATGGTGATAAGGCTTAAGCAACAAATTATAGCCAAACAGTATATCTGGAGTTGTAATTAAGATATTGGAAAAATTACAAAAGTGGGTTGGCAACAAGGGTATTCTTTGTGCTTGTCAGTGTGGGTGTGTTAAAGGGAGTTCATGTTTTATAAACTTGCTTATGTACTATTGCAAGGTGAATATATTGGATGAGGGAGATGCATATACAGTGGCATACTTAGATTTTGCAAAGGCTTTTGATAGATTGTCCATTAAACTGAAGCAGATAGGATTGTATGATAGAATGGATTTCTGATAGGTATCAGCAAGTTGTGTATCGAGGCACTATCTCGAAAGAGGAAAGTCACTAGTGGTGTGCCACGAGGGTTAGTTTTGGGACCATTGTTATTTTATCATTATTACATGATACCTCCAAGGACTCATCATGGGAGGGCACTCTACTCCATTGTGCTACACACTCTAACCATATACCCTACTAGTTAATTCTCCTACTACATGCAACTACAATCAATGCCATCTACTGCCCATCACCACTATCAACAGTATTTCTTGTCTGTAAATTGCATGTGTTCTGATTGCTGATTTGCCTGTATGTGGGATGAAAAACCAGAGTTTCCAGGAGGTAAAACCCTGCTACTCCTATATGAGATCAGCTAACTCGTATTCAAATGAAAAAGCCTATATAAAGATTCCTCTCATAACAATGAGACTCGAGCTCCGGCCTTTTCCAATCAAAAGGTGCAATATACTGTCGTTCTTCTAATTGTGTTATTGAGGTGCTTAATTTTATTTGTATATTAATGATATTGGAATGGTTTAACTGATGATATACAGCTGTTTGCAGATGATATATAACTGGGGAGAGTGATGAGGAATCAAGCAGATGTTGTGGCCTTACAGATGAGCAATAGTATGGGAATGCCAGTTCAGTGTTGCAAAGTGTAAGAGTTGATGGAAAACTTTTGGAGGAAGATGAGGAGACAAGAGATCTTAGAATGGTGGTGGACAAGGATCTGAAGTTCAGAGGTCACACTGCACATGTTGTGGAGTCATCACATAAATTTATGATAATGATGCAGAGGAACTTAATGTGCAAAAATAAAGAGATTGTGGTTTAATTGTATAAGGTCTTGAACAGGCCTCATATGGGTTATTGTATACAGATTTAGTCCCCTGGTTTTCATGGTAATGAGGGTATACTGAAAAGGGTCCAGAGACTGACTAGGTGATAATTTGACTTGTGGAATTTGAAGACAGATTGAGGAAATGCAATTTGTAAAGCTTCTTGGATAGGAGAGAGGGTGGATATGATTGAGATGTTTAGGTTGGTAAGGTATTGTTACCAGGTTAATGTGGGAAAATTTTTTCATAGAATGAGAGAAGGGTAGAACAAGAGACATTCCAGGAAGTTGTATAAAGGAGGGTGCAAGCAGAGCATAAGGAGTAGGTTTTTTGCATGGAGAGTGGTTGGTCAGTGGAATGTTTTACCTACATTGTGATGAATTGAAATACATTGAGTTTAAAGCACATTTTGATGGACTTTGTGTGTAACAGTGCTTTCCTATTGTGATGAGTCTTTAGATTCCATGGGTGTGTGGTGTTAATAATAATGCGGAAAGGCAGCAGGAGGAGATATTTGACCATAAATGCTCAAATATGGAAGTATAAAATTTTTCAGTGGCTGTGCTGCATAATTCAAAGGGCCTGGTTAGAAGACCGAATTCCAGATGTAGTACAGCTCTCATAGTTCCTGTCTATTTAAAAAAAAAAAGGGGGGGGGGGGAATAAAGCTGAATGTGTCAGTTACAGAGGAATTTCTCTACTAAGTTCCAGATAAGATTTATGCAAGCATTCTTGAAAAGATGCTGAGAAAAATTGTGGAAGAGATACTTGGAGATGAACAAGCTGGATTTTAGGCCAAATAGAGGCCTTTGCAACAAATAGTTGAGAAATCATGGGAATATGACAAGGATCTGTACTTAAAAAAACGCCACAGTTTGAATGGGTTAAATGTAACATTATACAAAGCAATACATAGTATTTAAGCTGTAAGTTAGCAGCTAGAATTGAAGTAAATATAGGATGACAGTCTGATGTAAAATCATGGCAAAGACAAAGATGCATACTATCTTCACTCTTATTCATCATCTATGTGGATTACATTATGAAAGAAAGGGACATTAAACCTGATATTAGAATCAGAAATATCAAACTTGGCTCTTTGCTTGATGCAGATGATGTTGAACTACTAAATACAGTTGACCCTTGAATAATGTGGGTTTGTGTGGATTTTTTTCAATAAATATCTTGGAAAATTTTTTTGGAGATTTGTGACAATTTGAAAAAACTCACAGATTAACTTTAAGAAAAAGTTAGGTATGTCATGAATGCATAAAATATATGTAGTTACTAGTCTATTTTATCATTTACTATCATAAAATATACACAAGTCTATTATAAAAAAGTTAAAATTTATCAAAACTTATGCACATACAAACCATACATGCCACCATTCGCATTCAAGAGAAATGTAAACAAACTTAAAGATGCACTATTAAATCATAACTGCATAAAATTAACTATTATTTATTACTTAATTAGTTTTATTTAATTAATTAGCATAAAATAAAAATTTTATAACAATTCATTCATTAGTATATAGACTAGGCTACCATAAAGCAATCATATTGCTTCTTCTTCGTTATCAGTGAATGAATCGTTGTACCTGTAAATAAATATGACTTTCTTTTTCACATTATCTTTTCATTTTTGATGTCTAGTGTTACTAATATGTATAACATCTACGGTGTTTTGTATCATATAAAACAGTATTGATGTAGGTACTGATAAATAGACAACAATTCATCTTGTAAACTGACGAAGTAAAGTTACGGTATTGCTAAATACAGTACTGTAAATGTATTTTCTCTTATGATTTTCGTAATAACATTTTCTTTTCTCTAGCTTACTTTATCGTAAGAATACCATATATAATACATATAACATACAAAATATGTGTTGATTGGCTGTTTGTGTTATCGGTAAGCTTTCAGTCAACAGTAGGCTATTAGTAAAGTTTTTGGGGAGTCAAAAGTTATACCCAGATTTTTGACTGTGTGGGGTCGATGCCCCTAACTTCTGCATTGTTCAAGAGTCAACTGTACATCCAGTTCAAGTCTTCAGGATTCTCTAACTAAATTGCATAACAGCTGTAACAAATTTGGCATGAAAATCAGCAATAAAAAGATCAAAACTGTGAAAATAGTAGGAACATAGAGAACTGAAAGGAACTCAAATGTTAACGTATAAGCTTTCGAATTTGTAAGTGTAACTTAACCAAATTAAGGAGAGTATAGGTGCCATACTGCTAACGTAACTCACCTCGTAATGTTCCTAACCAGGAACCTTACAAGTGAGTGTAACCTACTCTTTAAAGAATATAAGGAAAAATCTAAGGCCTTGAACACTCTCCAATTTCCCGAGATATTTGAGATGAGTTGTTAACAAACTCGCATCATTAGGTGCTATGAGTATAGATTACTTCACACATAATGATATATGAATAATGTGATTAAATGGAGAACTGTAGAACAAGTAAAATATTTCTGCTATTTAGGTACAGTTCTTAGTGAAAATGGCAAATTAAAAATGGAAATAGACAACAGAATAAACAAAACTTATTATGGTGGGGAGCCAGTTGAATAAATTTATATGGAATAAGAGAGTAATTAGCCAAAACATGAAACTAGCAGTATATAAGACAGTGTTCAAACCAATTTTAAGTTAGATATGAGAGTTGGGTTAGAAATAAAGCACTTGATCAAAGACTAGAGATCACAGATATGAGAATTCTGAGAAAAAATTGTGGAAGATATTAGAAACTAACTTGACACTGTCAGCATTCAGGAATATGTGAGTAGAGCTAATCTAAGGTGGTATGGCCACTTAAACAGAATGGGAAAAGTTAGCAAAATAGTTGTTTGATGCCAAGATGGCAGGAAAGAGACCCAGAGGAAGACCAAGATCTAGTTGTATTTATTCAGTCAAAGTTTTTTTTTTTTAAATAAATTAAAAAATAAATAAAATAAAATAAAATCTAGTGCAAAAAAAACTTCCAGCATCTTTCTCTAAATCCAGAGTATTTTAATAATAAGGTGAGACACCTTTTGGCAACTTATATAGGTAAATATGACTTCTCCATTGCTTCCACCTTGGTATCGCCCCCCCCTGGGTCTGGCTCCCACTCACGAGACCTCAATAAAGGTCGAAACCGGTCTGGGTAGTGGCCCTTCCCTTAATGCATAGCATTATACATGTCCGCAAGGAGATGTGTAAATGAGTGATGAGAGCTTGGTCCACCTTTACCACGAGTAAAGTGGTAAAGGTGGACCAAAGGTGGTTTTTCGCCTCAGTCCTGAAGATACTTTAGGTGCAAACTTTGTTTGCGCCTAAAGTATCATCAGGACTGAGGTGCAATTTAGTTTAATCCTTCACACTTTGATAAAGGATTAAACTAAATTTATTATTAGTGTTTAAAACATAAGTTTACATTTAAAAATATTACCAGAAACTTGAGATTATTCTATAAAATTTTGTACTTCTAAAACCAGATTTACTATTGACAAATATAAGAATATGTTTCTAAATATTTTTATTTTTTAGACTGGATATGGTACCCCTAACGTTACTGGATGGTTTGAAGTGGAATTAGAAAATGGGAAGCTTTTGCATTCCAAAAAGGTTGTTCTTATGATACTTACTGTACTTACTTAATATTTAAATTTCATTTCTAGACTTTGCACAGAAAAATAATTTTTTGCAGTTGCTATTGTTTATCTAACAAAATAGTTCTTAGTTTCTCACTCACTCATTTTTCTCTAATTAGTTCTTAGTTTCTCTATTTTTCTCATATCTCTAATTTGATATTTTCATGTCATGTTTTAGCTCTTGAAATAATCTTTTCCTACTTCCAGTTGAAATGCTCCCATGACAGCAGCTTTTCTGGACATTTTCTGACATTTTTATTGCTCATAACCTTATTTAATACTTTTGTCAAATATATTAAATTGAAGTTAATTCAAATGCTTTTATGATGCTTGCTCAAGATTATCTGGTCTCCAGGTGATTTGAATTTATGTGATTTTGTACAGCGCAGTGTGTGTGTGTGTGTGTGTGTGTGTGTGTGTGTGTGTGTGTGTGTGTGTGTGTGTGTGTGTGTGAGTGAGAGAGATATTTGTTGCAAAAATTAAAGGATTTATGAAAGGAGAGTGAAACTGGTGAATGAGCATGTATTATGTGTTTCCCAGCAAGTGGTGCCAGTTATGAGAACAAAACGAATGTTAGGAGTAGACAGTATCAACAATAAAATGGAAAATGTTAATATTGGAATTAATGTTCAACATGCTGTGTTGGAATGCAGGATAATGAAATACACCTAAATAAGGAAATAGTGCACTTGCATGTTATCCTTCACAGGACAAAGCGCGAAATCAAAAAGTTGCAGAAGCAGCAAGAAATTAGTAAGGCTAAGAGGAATAAAAAGCAGGTGGTCCAAGGTAAAAATTAAAATCGTGTGAACAAACAAGGTAAGGAGAGAATTATGTATGGAGACTATGATCAGAGAAGCACTTAACAAAAGTATAGCAAAATCATGTTTCCCTGGCATAAAAATTAATATTAGTCATGCCATCCAGATGAACAAAAAAATTTTGGAGAAAGACCTGATTGTGTTGGTTGGCACTAATGATCAGAGATGAGGTATTCTGTGAGGGAAGATGTGAATGAGTTGTTGGTGAAACAAAAATGAAGAGTGAGAAGGTGAAGATTGTAAGTCTCCTACCATTCTATGATAGAGAAATTGAGGAGGAGGACATTGATAGCAAATAAATCAACATAGAGGTTGTTCAGAAGGAATGATGTAGAGTTTGTAGACCTTTGGCCTGAGTTTGAGAGAAAGAAGGATTTGTATAGTATGGTGGGGAAAAAAAAGTACTGAATAATTACAATGATATATGTTATAGAGTAAACAGGTTTATTAATAAAGAAATATAGTTTTACAATTGATGATATACACATCCGCAACTATCGGCAGAATCTTGGTTGAATAAAGCATTAACAACAGTAGATTATATGCTTGAAATGTGCACTCTTTGTCTTACAAAGAGTGCACATTTCACTTTGTCTTTGAATACCCATTCCTGCTCAAAAACATGTCGTGGGCTTGGACAGCTCTACTGAATCCATCTGAATGAAAATAATGCTCAACAATAAACATCTTTTCTTCTAACGTCAATGCTGTTGCTACAGCTGAATGTAATGGCGCACTCGACATGTACTCTTCTATTAACGTGCATGCATATCTCATAGTGTGTGTAATGAAGAGGATGGAAAATTGATTTATACATTTACTGAGAGATAATTACATGTGGGCCAAGGCAGCTAAAAAAAAAAATCATATCTCCTTCAGAGTTTTGAGAGAGAATCTAGCCTTTACTATAAAAAGAGTCTCTAGTAAAGGCTATCCTAACTTCTGTTCTGAATTAGATCTAGATATGAGATGGCTGAAATTTCATCCTAGGAAGCATGCAGTGTACAGCATGCCATCATACTACTGACCCATTGTCTTCATCTCAGTCTTCTCTCAAATAATGAAGATGGTTGTTAATATTCATGTCACCACTTAGAAACCCACTAGTTCATCAGTGGTAATCAGTATGAATTTCTCCACTTAGATCTATAGCTGATCATGCATTCATGCTTTCATAAAATGTTGCCTTTCTTGACACTCGCATTGCGTCTATAACTCTTCACCCTCCAAAAACATTTTCTGCCGAAGATGCTATTTACCTACCCAGTTATTAATATTGCGCATATTCTAAATATGCCTGACCTTACGCTGTTTTCACATTTGGGGTAATACACTTAAACCTTCTTATTGCTGTCCTTTCAAAGATTGTAGTTCAGCTAATTGTACTTAAAATTGGATAGAAATCTGATCACATTTGGATTGAAAAGTATTAACTTCTTAATAATTAAGTTAGTGTAAAACTGATTGTAATTTAATGCAGTTATATGACATACAAATTGACATGCAATTCACATATTGTATATCAAATGGTTATAGCAACTGTATAAAAACTTTTTTTTTACCTCATTAATTTATAGGTTCATGCATACATAACTGTTAGATTTGATTTGCCTGTTCATCTATTTGTGTGAGTTCTTCTGATACTTTAGCTGGTGGAAGATGTTAAGTTGGCATTTGGAATCCTCATAGAAATTTGTCAAGCTATTCTAGCTATCTGTGACACAAAGGAACAAAACAGGATGATATTATATATTGCAGTAGTTCTGCCCTCTCACTTGTTGGAATTTAATATAACTTAGCATATACATGAGAAAATGTCCTCATTCAGTTTTATGTTGATTGGATCATTTGTATTGACAAAATTTTTCCCAATGATTTTGAATGATAGTAATAATTTTGCACCAACTGGATGGAATTAGATGAAGTTTTAGTATTTAAATTTTTGTTGAATTTTGTCATTTCGGTTTTGGTTTTAATCTGATCATTTGTACTGGTGAAATTATGCAAAATTAATTTATAAAACTCAAGTACATAAGCCGAAAGTGTACTGATGTTTCATACCCATATCAGATTTTTACAAATGTAGCAGCACTCGATACAGTTCCTTAAATTATGTTAATTTGTCCTAGGCATCTGGATAAGTCTCATAAAACCAAAAGAAATAACAGTGATCAAAAATTCAACTCTGAAGAAGTTTTAAAAGAGGTATATCGTGAGTAGACATATCGATACAAAATTAATAACGGAAAAAACTCACGTACAAAGATTATTTAATAGTATAATTTTCGCCTGTGTGTCACAGGCATTTTCAGTACATTAAGCTCAAATTAAACAGTAACTGACATTTCCTAAAAAGCGCCACCTAAGTAGCTGGTGTAAGATAACTAAAAAGGTCAATAACTAATATTGAAATTATAATTATAATTATTCTCAGTGCTTGATGGAATATAATGAAATTTAATATTTAGGATCACTTTAAATTTGATTTGAGTTGGACTATTTTAAGGGCAAAATTAGACAAAATAAAGTTGCATATAGTGTGTATATCAGAAATGGGTCAATTGCTGTAATTTCCTGCCTTTTGTTTCTCCAGGTTTAAATATTATGGACCAAGGTTATACATTTGTATAAATTGTTTTTCCCTTCTTGGTTTACCATGAATTTCTGTTTACTTCATATTACTACTAATTTGAGTTGTTTATCAGCTCAAATTAGTAGAGTGATGTCAGCTGTTTATATATAGCTATTCAATTAGATAAATCATAAATGTAACTAATTTTTAACAGATGAAAGTGTTAAGAAGTAAGCACGTTGAGGATATGTATTATTATATCTTTATTTATTTATTTTTTATTATTTTAATGTGCATTTCATCTACCAAAGGTTGTAAACCTACTATGCATTAGTATCATGGGTGAACTAAGGGGTGGACAATCCAGAACCCTTGCTTCTAGAGACAAAACATACATCCTTCAAGCTACCTCAGGCCTCCAATATGCAGTGTAGTGACACCAGATTATAAAATTCATCTGTCACATAAAGATATTCACAAACATTTTTGTTATGGCAGGGTTTAAACAATGTCTGCATGGTTAGCCTAGTGGCTTTGCGCTTCGCAACCATATGACTGGGGAAGGAGTGTCCTAGGTTCGATTCCCGTCAGAGACGTGAGGAGCTGAAGGATCTTCCTCAGTCATAGCCAAGTTAGCCAGTCTTGGGCGCGGGCAGTAGGGTTTTTTCCGCCAGTTTATCTGGTGTTTTTCATCCCGCAAGCAGGCAAACCGGCCCCGTGAACACACAGGGATACAGCCAAGAATACCTTGAGGCATAGGAGTGACCATTCTATCCTCGTATTTCGGTTACGAAATCCAAGCATGCTTGGAAGGTTGTGGGCCTTAAAGGCCTGTTAAAGCCATTGGGATAGATAGGGTTTAAACAATAGTCTTTTGGACAGAGAGCAGTGATGTTGTCCATTTGACCATCCATACTAGCAAATTGATGTACATATAACTTGGAACATTTTTAATGTGATATTTATTAATGATTAAGATAATGTTAAAATGGATTTGCACATTGTATGACAAAGAAGCCAGTTATTTTATTAATATTATTATTATTTTATTTTATTTATTATTTTGTTTTCCAAATAACAAAAGGTTGTAAAGCTACCATTCATTAGTGTGGTGGGTAGGTTAGGGTCAGTTAATCTGGAGTCCTGCTCTTAGAGAAAAATCATTGATTTTCAAAACATTTAAGGCTTCCAACATGCAGAATGATCTCCCACTAGGTAATGACATTCACAAAATTTCCATGCTCACAGTAGTATTTGAACCCATAGCCTGTCAGTTGGAGAGCAGCCACTTTGTCAACCAGGGCCAGCACATTTATGTTTAGCACATTCATTTTCTTCGGACCTGAGTACTACAGAACAAGAAAAGATCTTTTTTTTTTTTTTTTTTTTTTTTTTGCCTCTTAAGTGATTTTGTATCTCAAATCTTATTTCCCTTTTTTTTTCCCCCCTGAGGGTTCATATAGAAAATGAAAATTAAATTTCAAGTTACGATGGCTCATTTGTCTGATGTTTTCCTCTTCAGATTTCTACAGTACATTATTATTATTATTATTACGGGCAACTCCAGGGAGTCCTTAGACTTATCGAGGGAGGCCCCAAATCATGTTCATCACAACTATTCGACATTCACACAATTATCTATCATGCTTTGCCTTAAACTCATTCACTGTCACAGCACTCACTACAGACTCTGGCAGCTTATTCCACTCATTCAGCACTCTAAAAGTAAAGAACCCAGCTCTAACACCCTTACTAACCACACTCTTGCCCAGCTTCCATGGATATCCCCTAGTCCTCCCACCACCAGCCCTGTTCTCAAAAATATCTTCTGAATTAATTTTATAGAAACCCTTCAGTAATTTGAATGTCTCAATCATATCTCCCCTCCTCCACCTATCAACCAATTTCTGCAACCCACAAATCCTCAACCTGTTCTCATAAGGTTCATTCCACAGACCTGCTATCATCTTGGTCACTCGCCTCTGAATCCTCTCAACCTCCTCCCCATCGAGAAGAAACCTAGGTGACCAAATCTGGGCACAGTAGTCGAGATGGGGTCTTATCAAGGCTTGATACAGAGGAACAATAACATGCTTGTCTCTGCTCGTCAAAGTATTCTTCAGTAACCAAGTGATTTGATGAGCTGATTTGGCCACTTTTGCAATGTGCCCCCTAAACTTCAACTCCTTATCCACCAACACTCCTAAATCTCTTGCCTCATCAATTTCCTGGAGTACAGTTCCACCAATGTAGTAAACTGCTGCTAACCTTTTCATCCCAAAATGTATAACCTTACATTTTGCCACATTAAATTGACATCCATTCTCCTTAGCCCAAACCTCCAATCTATCCAAATCATCCTGCAAAATTTTGACATCATCTGCATTCACTATTGCCCTACCCAACTTTGCATCATCCACGAACAAATGAACTGTTCCTCTCAGGAATCACCCATGAAAATTATCACCATTATCACCCATGAAAGGTTGCAATTCACATGCTCATGCACATACTGAAAACTTATGGAATATTGAAAAATGTTTACAAAATATCTTGTGCTTATGTATTTGAATGGCATGAAAGATTTTGACATTTTGGATCAAAATTTGCCTCAAAACCACAAACTGGCAAAAGCATAGAAAAAAGAAATTTGGTCTGATCACTGTTTAAGAATTAGGATGATTATGGTTGAGATGCTAAATGTGGATAAAGGAATGTGTCACATGATTTTGATCAAAGATTTCATTTTAAGATAGTTCATTGTTCTAATGCATGAGAAATGAAAAAAATGGAAATTGCAAAAGAAGCAGCCTTTGAATGTTGTCATGAGTTTTCTGCATTCTTGAAAAATGAAAATGCTAAGACTTCAGTTCAGTTGACAATATCTACATCTTCCTGAGTAAAGAAAAAATAAATGTCCCACTCCAAAATGAAGAACTGTTGATTTCAACACTAATGGTATTGTTCATCATAAATATCTTCCGATGGAGCAAATTATCAGTCACAAACATACAAAGATGTTTTGAAGCCTTTAGAAAAAAAGTGTCATGAAAGAATTGGAAAGGTGTCTGACAAGTCAATTCTTTGTTACAACAAATGGAGCACATCTGCTTCTTCACCAAATCTTACCCCTTGAGACTGTCTATTTCCAAACCTACAACGTTTCATGAAGGAACCCAATTTGATGATGTGGAACACATAGAGGCTGATGACAGGGCACCTCAGAAGCATTTCTAAAGAAAGTTTTCCAGTCTGTTTTAAAGTATGGAAGAAGAGAATGGAGAAGTGCCTTACAGCCACTGGGAATAGACAGCCTTTGAATTCTGTAAATTTTTAATAATAAATTTTGTTGACAGTCTTGTTTCTATTTTTCAACACCTCATATTTGTTAAGTTTCCCCATTATACATTTAATGCATTTTTATTTTTGCTATCTGTAAAGAACTTTAAAAATAGTAGAATTCATTGCTGCTTTAAGTAAAATCTAATGAACATTTTTAGCTGTTATTTTATTTTATTTTACATTGGTTATTTTATTTTAATCTGTATACTTCAGAATGGTGATGGATATGTGGATACCGAAGCAAAAATGCAGAAGATTGTGAAAGGAATTAAGGAGGCATTAGGAGAATAATGCTTTGCTGATATTTCAGTACAGGTAATGGTTTCCTTTTCACTGTTCTTTGCAAAACTTTCATTACTTAATATGATGCCATGATCTAAATGTAAACAGAAGAAATATAATATTGAAAATTGCAATTTTTACAGACATGTTGTTCGTTAATTTTTGAATTATCTCTTATATTATTAAGAGACATTTAATAATTGTGTTAATTGTAATTTGTGCATTAAACAATTCAAGTGGTTTTATTTGATCTAGTTTGCAAGAGAGAGAGAAAATGCTTTTTAGTCTTTTGTTAAACCTATGTATAACGCTGAGAATCTTGAGATGATAAATTGTCTGTTTATTCCGCTTGTAAGTTATATTGTATATTTGTGTTCTTTATCAGTAAATTTAATAGATAATAAATGATTTGACTAGACTGGTGAACACAAAGTCTATCATACCACTCCTTAAAATCATCCACAGTCTGCATGTTCTCTATCCTCTCAGGCAATGTGTTCCATTCTCCTACCACTCTCCATGCAAAACACTTATTTCTTATCCTTTTACTCACCATCTCCTTTTGCAACTTTCAGGGATGGGCTCTTTCCTCATTCCTTTCCCTTGTTCTACCATATGAAAAGTCTCCTGAGTGTTAATATGATAATAACCCTTCAACAGCATAAATGTCTCAGTCATATCCACCAAACTCTGCTGTTCTCATGCCTTCAGTCTATCCTCATAATCAACGTTTTATGTTTCTGGCATAATGATTAAGTAATAATCCAGTGGAACATTCATGACTACAAGTAACTAGGAACATTCTGTAAATTCTGTAAAAGGAACACACTGCGTCTTCTTCACTGGGATATTTCATATCCCAGTGAAGAAGACGCAGATGCATTTGGTGTACAGTTTTTGTGATGGTATGTGTGGCAAAGTGGATAGAGGTATCTGCTCTTTCCAACCAATAGATCATGAGTTTGAATTCCACTAAAGGTATGAATGTTTGTGAATGTCCTTTTGATATGCAAGATGAATTTCGTTGCATGATATGGAACTACCACCTTTCTTATTGGAGCCTGAAGTGGACCCACCACCACCTTTCTTATTGGAGCCTGAAGTGACTTGAAAACCTATGCTAGTGTATTTTATCACTAGCATAGGTTTTCCACATTCCCTTACCCCACATCCAACACAACAGATTGTTCATGAGGAAAAAGTTTTAAAATGGCACAACATAGTCTGCATATTTGTATCCAGTAAAGCTTTGCTGCCTCCCATTTTTATAAATAAGTCTGAAAAATGTTATATAATTGTATAAGTACCATACCCATTGAATTCAACTACTCAAATCTAGAAATACTAGTAGGCTTGTGAAATTCTTCTGTTAGTCTAGTAGATTTATTCAATTGTTATATTTTGTTCAGAAGGAACAGCTTACTTGTGATGATGCTAACAAGACAAACTTATTTTTAAGCTTATGACAAGTTACAGAACAATAAAGACTAAGTTTGAACATTTTTTGTCATTGTGTGGTTTGAGATTTTTGATTAGCTGATTAGACTATATTATTATTATTAACATCTGACCTCCATGAAGTCAGAGACTCATCATGGGAGGTACACACTATCGCACACAAAGCTCATCTAACTGTGCCTTAAGCTGATTCCACGTGTTCACTTCACAACACACTCAGGCAATGCATTCCACTTCCCAACCACTCTCCATGTAAAGAATCAACTCCTCTGCTCACACCCTCCTTATACAGTTTCCAGGGATGACTGCTTGTTCTACCCCACCCTCCCATTCTGTGAAAAATCTCTTCCATGTTAACCTGATAACGACCCCTGACTAGCTTATATATCTCAATCATATCCTCATCCTCCTGTTCATGAGGCTTTGCAATTTACATTCTCTCAATCTGTTCTTGTATTCCACATCCCAAAGACCACTGAATTTTGCCATATTTGTCAATCTTCTCTGGACCCTTTCTAACATATTCTCCTCACCATGAAAACTCAGTGACCAAATCTGTGCACAGTAATCCATATGAGTCTGATCAAGGCCTCCACTGTGCACAGATTGGCCCATAATTTGTAGCTACAGCCTTTATGCAGTGGAACAATTTTACCTTCTTTCCACTCCCTTGGAATATGTATTGACATCAAGGTTATTTATTTCCTCAAATATCTCTTGCTCACTCACAATTAAGTTCTTTTCTTCTTTGTCCTCTACACTTAAGTTTCTCATGATTTCACTCGGATGAGCATGATGATGTTTCATCATGCTCATCCGAGCATGATGATAAGGGTGTTTCGTCATGCTCGGATGAGCATGATGAAACACCCTTATAAATTGATCACAGAATACTTCAATTTTCTGCAGCAGTTACCATTCTACAATTTTCATCCATTAACATCATCTTACCATAATCATTCTTCCTTCTACTTGCATGATAGGTAGAAAGCTCTATAAGATTTTTCTTCACTTGAGTTGCTAATTTATCCTCATATTGCGCTTTTGTTGTCCTTACTGAGTCACTCTTCTGGCTTGTTCTTTTTGCTCTTCATGTAACTAATTATTACCATTATTCATCTTACTGCTTTCAAAGTGCCTTCTTCTTCCAGATTTCATGCTTAAACCCTCATTCATCCATTTTACACCTTCCTTATTCAGCCTTTTGACCTTTGGAATACATTCACACATTGATGCTGTTATGTATTTCTTTGTCAGTTCCCAAGCAGCATTTATTTCTTAACTCCTCATTCCATTCTATAGCTCCAGGCTGTCTCCTAAGCTTGTCATAATTATCAGTCTTATACTTCCACATATAGCCTTTCCTCACAGAAGTCTGTATATGGCTAGCTACAACACAGGTAATCATTTCATGATCACTCTCACCAGCTGGAGGAAAGTGCAAAATCCTACTCTCAATTACATCCTCTGATGAAATGATCAGATCTAAAACTTTTAATCCTCATGTGCCATCCTTTATGTGTTGCCTGAGATAGTTATCTCTCAAAAACTCAAGAAATTCATTTTCCTTATTCCCAAGTGCTCTCTTCATTTTAATCTATACTGATAATTAAAATTACCCATAATAATTACCCTTCCTTTGTTCTAACCCAAGTTGTTTATACATTTCTTCATTACCACCCCTCCACATTCCCTGGCCTAAAACAGCATCCAACTAAATATGTCTTTCTCTCCATCTCCACCTTGCACCATGCTGCTTCATAACCATTGCCACTATTTCCCTCTTTCATGTCTACCTTATGTGGGCATAATTCCCTTGCTATCATCAGCAGCACCCTCCCCCCCCCTTGTCCTTTCTATCCTTGCAAAAAACAATGTACCATTCTATTCCTGTTAAGATATCATCTTCATTCAACCATGTTTCACATATTCCAATGATTTTCGAGCAAATAAACTCAATCAGTGAAACCATTTCATCTCCCTTATTTTTGATATTTCTGGCATTTGTAAATAAACACAGCAGTTCACTTTTAGGTCTATAACCAGTCCTACCCAAGCCACTTGTTGGTTGTGATTTCCCACCACACCTGCCCTTGTACAATCACCTTTATCATCATCACTCACTCCACACATCTCAGTCTCAACTATCCCACTGACATCACAATCTATTCCATTCCTGCTGATCATCCACATACATACATTCAGCAACTACTTTCAGCATTCTCTCCCTATGCCATATTTGCCTGTCCAACCCCCCCCCCCATTTCCTGTTCCTCTTGCATTCCCATTCTCTCTTCATCTCTCACACTACTACTACTGTTTCCGTTGCCAAACACTTCTCTCTCTCTCTCTTCAGTACCATTCTTCTGATCACATGCTACACTTCCATCTAACATCACTTTCCCTAGTGCACTTACTCCAAAGTTATTCAAATGTAATCCATCACGTCTGTATAATTCCATTCTTTCCTCAAATACATGCCATACATCCACAAACTGTACTCCCTTCTCACACAGCTCTGCTCTCATGCCATTCATCATTCTGGCTCTCTGTCTCAACTCATCATTGCCATACCTCATCAGCACATACTGACAATCTTTCCCACTAATACAAATATACCTACAACTACATTTCACTAAAGAATATCATGTAATATCCAAATGAGCAATTCTCTGACCAGACTGATCTTGGCATTTAGCAGAATTGGTAACTGCACTCACAAAATTAATCCATGAGGATTGTATGAAAAATGAATGCAAGTTGGACATCCAACATGAAAAGTAATTTCAGTAGATTTTCAATGATGCAAAATGCATTAATTATACTGCATCTTGCATCATTGAAAATCTTGTATCTTTATGAAGTACACTTCCTATAGCATGATGGAAGATGTGTATTCAAGCTGTTTGTATCTTGAAACTTAGTGAACTATTCAGTGTAAATTTTTTGTGATAAATAATTATGCTCTCATTTCTGACTTAGCCCTTAGCTCCATAATTTTTGAGAATTGGACCAATATTTATGTGATGATATTTCTATCTAGGAATGGAATAAGATCTTGAATTATTAACATAAAGTTATAGGACAGTTATATTATCTATAATATAAGTGTCCTATAATCTCTCTCTCTCTCTCTCTCTCTATATATATATATATATATAGAGAGAGAGAGAGAGAACGATCAATTGAATGGACTGCATCAGTTTGGCAAATGTCATTGTCATGTTGAATTTTTGTTACCATTTGGTAAGTCTAACAAAAGCTCCCAACTCTCTCTTACAAAAATCCTATATGTACCACTAGTGTGTATAAATGCCAGCCTGGTTGGTCGAGTGTTTAGCATATCCACTCACCAGCCAAAAGGCTGCTGGTTCGAATCATACCACGTGACAATATATTACAAAATCCTGAGTATTTCACTTCCTTTTAGTTTAACCAGATGGCATTGGCAGTTTTTTTTTTTAATTTACCCCCTTAAAAAAAGGTTGTTCCTTTCATTTGAGAATAAGAAAGGATCAGGAAAAACTCCAGGTATGCAGAAATGCAGAAAGAGACGTAGTGTCTCAATCCAGCATCGCAGACGCGGGTCCGTTAGAAGTCCCACTTGACTAAAATTAATCATCTAGATACTTGAGAATGAAGAGCATGTGCCAGCCTGGTTGGCCGAGTGGTTAGCATATCTACTCTCCAGCCCAAATGCAGGTTCAAATTCTGCCATGGGCATGAAAGTTTGTGATTGTCTGTGAAAATACTAGTGGTGGTGGACAATAGATGGCGTTGGTGTAGATGATGTGGTTCGCTATAGTTGGTGGTGTAAACTTATCATCTGTTAGCTCCTTTGTAATATTATGCCATTATTTACTTTATGTTCTCTTTACTCTATTATTACACTTTTACTCTTTACCTTAGATTACTACATGCTATCTAATTTCTAATACCTTGAGAACCTTGGAAAATTTTATTTAATGTTACGACTGTGCCACCAAGATTCCCCTTTATAGGTATTAAATATAATTGAGATTACCTGCAGAATCTTTCTAGATCTATCTCAAGCTTTATTGACAGTCATGGCTACTCTTATTTACCTTCCCTCACAGGTTCGTATTTATTTAGAAACAGTGCATTGGATTAAGGATCAGTGAATACACATTCTTCAACATAACAAACATATTTATTAAACTACGATGCAGTTATACAGTATCTTAAATGAGTTGGCTCTTTCTAAAAATTAAAAGCTAAGAATTAAAATATCTCATTCATCAGAATTCAAAATTAAAATATCTCAAAAATCAAAATTCTAAAATAATGTTAAACAAACAAAATTCTACTCACAGTTCTTCTCTGACACATATATCTTAACTGACTTTTTTTTTTTTTTTTTTCTCTTTATTGGTTCCACTGACTGCCTTTTCAATCCCGGGCCTCAACATTCGTGTGGGCATCTTTCCTTTAGCGGCATCGCATCATGGAGGGCTCCTGGGGCCTGATGCATATTACACCGATGCTTTCTAGGTCAGCCGACAGCTTTCAGCATCCGGTGCACATGGCAGATTATCTTACTGGCAAGGCATGCTGGTCTGACTTCTCTTCTCCTTGATACCTCCCGGCGCCCACAGCTTCTTTCCGGACTTCTAACGGACCCATGTTCGCGATGCTGGATCGAGACACTACGTCTCTTTCTGCGTTGCTGCATATCTGGAGTTTTTCCCTGATCCTTTCTTATACTTCTCCTCAGGTCCCTGGATTAAGGGTTGAGAACCCCTAATATTCCTGCGCAAAAGGGGATGTGATCTTCAGAGTTGTCGATTACTTCTGTTTCCCACAGAACACACAAAAACAGTCTTATTTACCAAACGAGGGACATCCTTAGATGTTTGCCACCTTTTGTTGCACTATCCTTGAGACTTGCATTTGGTTAAGCTCAAACACAATTGAAAGCACTTTACGTTGTGTAAACAAAGCTTCTATGCTATTTCTTTTAAATCAGAAACACATCAAATGCCAGGCTGCTGTCTAAGGCATTGCCCTTGAAATATACAGTTTCAACATATACTTGCATGGTTTTTCATAAATCACAAAATTATTGCAACTACAGAGTTAATATATACCTTATATACAAAATTCGTAACAGAATTTTATAATCAGTGTTAAATTACAATATTCGTGACCTCTGTAAAAGTCGATGCAAAGTTAAGAAAAATAAAAATTCCTACTGTATCGAATTTTACAGTGGATTTGAGTGGTGGAGATAGAAAGTTGTAGAGAAGGTGTCCTCCCTTGTTGAGTCTTTGGACTCCTTGGAGATGTCAGTAATAATAATAATAAATATAAATCCAGATGTACAGATAATCTTTTTAAAAGGGAGGATAATTCTTGTTATATACTATTAAGACAAATAGTAGTTGCACTTCGAAATTTTGTTTCAAAAGTAATTTAGAATGCTAAGTCATGGCTTCTGTCTTGAACTACTGTGTATTCTGGATTCTAGTGTCTGATGAAAACAGCAGTGCTACTCCATAGTACAATCATTAGTGATGATGACCTCTGGTTGGAAGATCTGGATTTGATTGTCATTGCAGCATAACAGGGACCTTTATAAGGCCTCTCAACTAATGAATTTGGGTTAGCATTAGTCTCATATTGAGATTGCGGGGGGGGGGGGTGTCTTTCATAACTTGTAAATCAACCAGTAAATAGTATGATGTGTTGGTTTACAAACACAGTATACTGACCTCATAAACATAGTTGTTTTAGTGTAATCTAACAGCCATCAGATGGTCCACTGAAATCTTTAATTTAAAAAAAAAAAGCATTAATAAAACATCAATATATGGACTATTTGGGTAGGGATAGCTAACATGACAGTCAGATGACGCATGGTGAAGGTTTGTAACTTAATAAAGCTCTTCATTGCTTTCAAAATTTTGAAAATTAAAAAAAAAAGTTTATCTACTTGATAAATAGATGAATACAAGGGGGGGAGGTGTCTAGAAAGTTCTGAAAAACACCTAGACAAAATTGATATTAAAGCAATTGATATAACCACAAGAAAGAACATACGAGAATATAAGAACATAAGTTACCTTCATAACTCTGCTACTAGTATGTTCTTTCTTGTGGTTATATCAGTTGCTTTAATATCATTTCTGTCTAGGTGTTTTTCAGAACTTACTGGAACCTCCCCATATATGCTGAGGAATGTCCAGTTTTAGGTTTCCCTTATCAGATAGTGAGTAGTTTCCAAACTCTCAACTGACTCAAATTATTGGGGTACTGAAAACTTCCACTAGAATGTTGAACTGTGCAGAGTTTATCCTGTAGTTTTCTCTGACTGGACTGTAGCTATGTTCTCTGCAATTTTGATAGGGTCCGAGAAAACTACAAACCCTATCTTAAGGAACTCATTTGCATCATCCCACTGATGCTCAGCTTAGTTAATATCTAGTGAGTAAGCAGCCACTGAAGCATAGAAAGTTATTATTGTGCTCCTGGAAACATTCTGAAATTATTAGTATTTTCCAATTGGATGGTAAAGGCTCAATAACTTAAGTTAAAAACTCCATCTGCTCTCTTACTTATACTATAGCCCATAACAGATGCAAAAAAAAGCAACAAATCTAAAGCAGACTTTGTAAGAGCCAAATGCACCAAGCTTGTCTCCAGCTAAATGCCAGTCAAGAATTCTTGTCCTCTCTTGCCAAGGCTGTTTGGTAAAACTTCTGCCCTTCGGCCCTAAAGATAAAGCAGACATCTTGGCATCAGCCTTCTCATCAAGTTCTTGTTTAGATAACTAATACAAATCTACTACCATTTTAGAAACTATCCACTGTATGGCTTGCTGATCTTTTGCCAAAAGGACATCAGAAAAATACACAGTTACTAATAACTTCCATAGCTCAGCTGTACTTGTGCTCCAGAAATAACACGTATCCTGTAATGCCTTTTCAAGCTGTCATACTTATCTCTACAACTGTGGAAGCATACTTTTTTCCCAGCCTTCCTAAAAAAGAGAGATTAGTCAGCCATCAAACTATTGTCCTCATAGCTTTCATCTGAATACTCTTGAAAGTGATGGAGAAAGTCTCGACGGTCAGCTTCTTCTCCACCCTAGAGATTCATCAGCTAATGATCACTAATATTCATTCTATCATTCTCGTTCTACCTTACATACACCTTATACTTGCTCACCTTTAAATGTAGATCATCTAAAATTTAGATAAACTCATGTGGTAGCTCTTGATATTTCCAAGGCATTTGATCAAGTCTGACATTTTGATATTCTTACTAAGTAGGCACTTATGGTCTCCCTCCTACCCTTTGTGAGTGTATTGCCACCTGCCTCTCTGATTGTTCATTGTGTATCATGGTTGATGGTTCTCTCTTGTCTGACTATTCCAATGTTAGAGTACCTCAAGATTCTGTTTAAATGAAAGCGCAGAATCTTGAGGTACTGTTTCTCAGCTAATGATCACTAATATTCATTCTGTCATTCTCATTCTACTTTACATACACCTTAGTTGCTCACCTTTAAACATAGATCATCTAAAAATTTAGATAAACTCATGTGGTAGCTCCTGATATTTCCAAGGCATTTGATCAAGTCTGACATTTTGATATTCTTACTAAGTAGGCACTTATGGTCTCCCTCCTACCCTTTGTGAGTGTATGGCCACCTTCCTCTGATTGTTCATTGTGTATCATGGTTGATGGTTCTCTCTTGTCTGACTATTCCAGTGTTAAGAGTACCTCAAGATTCTGTGCAAATGAAAGCACAGACTCTTGAGGTACTTTGACATTGGAACAGTCAGACAAGAGAGAACCATCAACCATGATACACAATGAACAAGAGTCTGTGCTTTCATTTGCACTCTTTCTCCTATACATTAATAATCTTCTCTCACTAACATCCATTCTTATTCTTAGTGTTTTGCTAATAGTACCCTCCATTCTTCTTCATTTACAAAACTTCATAGTGCTCAGTTGACTAAAGCTTAAAGACTCTTCTATGGCCAGCACCTTAAACACTGATCTCCTCACTGTTTTCAGAGCACGTGAAGATAATCTGTTGAATTTTAATGATACCAAAACACAATCCTTATTTTCTAGAAGAAAGGCCATGTTTTCTCTTTGTCACTTTTGATAATATTCAGATTGGCTTTCACATCTAGTTTATCATGGCATAAACACATCAGCTGTCTAATCTATCCTGGCATAAACATCCATCTGTTCATGAAAACACAAACAGATGCTGTATGGTCACTCAGATGCTCAGTGATGTGCCACACCAGTCCTTGCCATGTGGTCCTGTTGTATGCTTTTCTGAAGGCTTCAACTTTCTGAAGATCGGGCACACCATCCATCCATCTCATTGACGGTCTACCCCCCATCCTCTTTTTCCAGGAACTTTACCTTCTATTACTGTTCTGAGAAGTCATCCTTTCATTGTGTGTCCAAAGCATTTCAACTTTCTTTTGTCAATATCCTTAAGGAGCCTTAACCTTTCTAGCACCCATCATTTGTCTGCCTTTTTATATGATATTTTCAACAGCCTTCTGTAGCACCACATCTCAAAAGCAGCTATCCTTTTCATATCATACTTCTTTAGGTCCCAAGTCTCACATCTATAAGTTGCTGTTGGTAAAAACAGCTACATCCAAAATCCATAACTTTGTTTTAGCCATTCATATTCTTCTTCTGAATAGCATTTCTTCACATTAATAATGGATCCCAGGTACTCAAACTTGCTAACTTCCTCAGTTCTTTCTCCATTAAAGTACACTTGTTTCTCAGAAGCTTTCCTATCTGTATTTCCTTTAGAACTATCATCTTTGTCTTGCTAGTATTGAGCTGAAGTCTTTTGTTCTTACTGGTCTTGTTAACTTTGTAAAGAATTAGTACTAGTTCTTCTTGGTCATTACAGAGGAATACTTGAATGATTACTGATCAATCTACCACCTATCCTAATTCCTGTCTTGAGCTCATCTAATGCTACATGCATGATGTCCTTAGCATAAATACTAAACAAAGAAAGAGAAAGTGGAATTACTTGCCTAGCTCCCCTTTCCAACCCGAAGCTCATCAGTTAATCTAACACCTGTTCTTAATGTGACTTCTTGCTCCCTGTACAATTTCATTACTTCCCACAGTTTTAATACAGTTAAAAGTTTTAAAGTGGTCTGTAAAACACATTACCATAGGGAGTCTATACTTTTCTATGATCTGTCTAAGGCAAAGGATCTGATCTCTGGCACCCTTAACTTTCCTAAAACCTGCTTGTTCTAGAAGAAAGACAATGCATCACTCTTTGTCACTTTTGATAATATCCAGCTTGGCTTTCACATCTGGTGACCTATTTAGAATGAACTTTAATAAAATCTTGCTTGCATGAGGGATTAAACTAATAGTTCTATAGTTTTTGCAATCTTTCATATCTCCCTCATGTAGTGGTATGAAAACTGACTTTCTCTAGGCCATGATTCTCTCTCTCTCTCTCTCTCTCTCTCTCTCTCCCCTATATCTTTGTAATCAGTCTATTAAACAATCTTATTCCTCCATCCCCTGTGGCCTTAATTAACTCTACTGAGATTTCATCTGCACCCAGGACCTTATTGCTATTAAACTGTTTAACTGCTCTTTCAACCTCATGCCTAAGTGGGGAGGTCCCAAATTCAAATTTTCCTAGTGAGTGGGCTCTTCCAAATTTTCTTTATTCTCTCTGTTGTATACAGTTTCTCACAGTATTCTTTCCATCTGTTTATGATTTCCAGTTCTGTTATTACTTCTCCATCCCTATCTTTGATGACATTCAATTTGAGCTAAACTTGTGCTTTAGGTCATGAACTAAATGAAACATCCTTTTATAATTTTGCCTCCTCATCTGGAACTCTATCTCTTCATATTTATTAGTGTAAAACTTTTCCATGTCTGGCCTGATGGGTCTTCTGACTTTTCTATATAATCTCATATTCTTCAGTCCCTGTGTCTCTTTATATTTTCCTTTTGATTAGAACCTATGTTGAATCTGATATCTATGGGTCTCTTGGTCTTCTTATTGGACTGAGATACTTCTTGACTGTATCCTGTATTAAGACTTTGACTCCTTCCTAAAGCATTTCTGGTGAGTTCTCCAAAAAATGATCCAGCTGAGTGTAATTTCTTCTGTGATGAACCCACTAGAAATTACTCTGACATCCAGTCTAGTGGAACATACCTGACTTTGAAGGTTTCGGAGTCTTAGTCTTACTTTGGCTCTTACTAGCCGATGTTCTGTACATCAAACATCAGAGATGCTTGTCTTCTGCTGTTGGAGAACCAGGGTGTAATTAATCTGGTGCCTTGACAAATCAATGTTAGATGCCCAAAGTCTCTCATGGGTGTTTCTGGAAGCAGGTATTGGTAATAACTAATCTGTTAGCATGGGCTAATTCCAACAGTCTTTCACTATGGGTGTTATGTTCACCCAGAGAAAACATGTTGCACTTAGGCCTAACTCTCATACTCTTTTCTTTTTGCATTAAAGTTCCTTAAGTACATATCTCCTTGGTAGGCAGTTCAAAACAATCTGTAAGTTTTCATAGAATTCCTCACTCTTTTCAACAGGCCTATTTGTGTGGGGGTGCATAAACTACTAGGATTAACACATTGGTAGGATGAGCCTTAAGTATGATACAAAGTATCCTGTCATTAATGGGATTATAACCAAGAAGGGTTCTTGCTTGGACAGCTGGCCCATAAAGCTTTGAGTTACCTCATAAATAACAACTAGCTTACTGGCCTGTCTTTTGAGGTGACCTTCTCCATCTCTATAATTCCCATGATATCAATTTTATTCCTTTCCATTTCTTTATAGATAATATCATGAGTACTAATCTGTAGATCCTGAACATCATGCACCTATGTAAAATTCCTCTCTGAGGTTAATCCTATACCTTCTGTATTCCTCATTCACAATATCACAGACTTTTGTTGGAGACTGTAATATACTTCTTGAATAGGATCCTCTGCCTAAGTCCCGAATGCAGCTCTGTTATTCTGTGCAACAACCTATTCAGCATATGATGTGTTATAAGGCACAACCATATTAGCATTTTGGAGTGAAATCACTGCAAGAAAAAAAAAAAAAAGTGGTAGTGTTGCAGAGGCTGTTTTCCACATACCTGGAAAGTATTGTTCCCCAATTCATCCTGCATGTCAGGTGGGTTTGGATTTCCACCTACTAACTTATTGAAAGTTTTTCCACTTGGTTATACTATAAATTGAAGATGCCAAGAAATTATACTCTTGGTTTAATCCCTTATTCAAGTGTAAACAAATAAAAAGTTTCACATGTAATAACATCATGACTTGGCTACTTGTATATAGAGGCTAATGACTTCACATTAATTGCTTTTGTATCCCATAATGCAATGCAGCCAGTTTCAACCTTTATTAAGGTCTCATCAGTGGGATATTAGTGAGATTATGGGATACTAAGGCAGTTAATGTGAAGCCTCTATATACAAGTAGCCCAATTGTGATTACCTCATGCGCAAATGTTTATGTTTACACTTGGATAAAGGATTAAAACCAAGAGTATAATTTCTTGGCATCTTTAATTTATAGTACAACCAAGTGGAAAAACTTTCAAACATCTTTCTCTAATCCAGAATATTTTAGTAATACAGTGTGACACCTTTGGACCACTCTGAATAGTGGCCCTTCCCATAATACATAGCATTATACATTTCCTAAAGATATGTGTACTGCATTATGGGATACTAAGGCAATTAATGTGAAGTCATTAGCCTCTATGTACAAGTAGCCCATTTGTGATGCTACTTCGCGTGCAAATTTTTATTTGCTTACACTTGGATAAAGGATTAAACCAATAATATAATTTCTTGACATCCTTAATTTATATAGCTTATTAGGTGAAGTAGACTCCCACTGCATAAGATGAAATGAAATAGCAAAATAGGAAAGATTCACCCTTAGTCATCAAATACTCGAATAGCATTGGGGTTTTATTTATTTATTTTGTATGGGGTTTTCCCCATCCCTTTAGGTGGGTTGGGCCCTCCTAATGAGGTATTAAGTATGTATTTTATGACTGTAGATCCATGTGTATGCTCACTGAGCTGGTTTACCTGTTCTGAGGGACGAAAAACCTGAATTTTCAGGTGAAAAACCCCTTTACCTCTGTATGAGACCGTCTCGCTCACCTTTAGTTGAAAGAGACCAGATAAAGGTTCCTCATGTCATGGATGGGAATTGAACCCAGGTCTTTCTGACCAAAGGGCTTTGTCTATACCAACTGAGCTATAGTGACTCTAGCATTGGGGTGAAGGAGCAAGAAGAAAATGTAGTAAGGCATGATCCAGCATCTGGTACTGAGGGTTTGCCACTTCCATACTCACTGAAGTGGGCCCTTGAGGTGGGCTCACCTCATAAGCATGCCAAGCTTTTATTGGAGGTCTTTCAGCCTCCAAAAAAGCCTTGTTACTTTTTTGTTTTAAACAGTAGATCAATTCAGCTCAATCCCCTGACACTTTATAAATCCTAAATTAGCTCAAACTTAGAATATTATTCTCACATTTGGGATGGTGCACCAAAAAATCTCTCTTAGAAAGCTTGATTGTATCCAGAAGAGAGCTGTTCACTTAATAGGTAACTCCCTTCTTTCAGAGACTGTCCAATCACTTTTCTACAGATGCTGTTTCTGCATTATATCTTTTGTATATCTATTTCCATGGATACTCCACTGAATCTGGCCATCAACACAGTTCCTCTCCTTTTCTCTAATCATGTATGAATATGGACAGCTGCTAGTCATCATCTATATACTGTTCATCTCCAAATTCACTGAACTAACAATTTGTCCTCTTCCTTTATCCCACATACCTCTGTCATCATTTGGAACAGTCTTTCCCATATAATTTTCCCATTGAATATACAACCCTCAGCTCTTCAATAAACAGAGCCATTTTTTTTTTTCTCTCTAGTCACTTGACCATATACATGGCACTGTTGTGTTATTAGACTTGAAATCTTTTGTGTGTGTGAGGTTGATATATATTAAAAATAATAATAAACGAGAGGGATTCATTTGGTCAACAGTAACATTCATGTAGGTTGTGACATTGTGCTACAATTATCAGAGGACCTGATGTATCCTAAGAAAATACTCTTCATCTTTCTTAATTTATAAACTGGGATTTTATTATTTGTTAATTATGCTAGTATTAAATCATCCAATTTTGCTAACCAAATGAACGGTTGCCTTCTTTAAGGTATATCAAAAATATTCTTTGTAGATGTAAAAATGCTTTACTAAATATACTCTCTACATCATTACAACAGCTTGTACTATTGCCTTTTTTTTTTTAAATATGAATCCCCTCATGAAGGTTTGCGAATGTATTACCTTTTAGTACTGTGCATGAGCTGAAAGTTAATTCCCCTGATCTGGAGATGGTACTTTTACGCCAGGCATCCAGTAGAGCGGATAGTTTCACACTGACATTGAAAAACATCTACCATTTAAAGATATTCACATTCATAATTGGAATTGGAGGGCGCTAGTAAGCCAAGCGCTGTGGACATACCTAAGAAGAGCTCCCGAATCAGATAAGTTATTCTAGGAATAATTAATTATATATGCGTAATTGTTTGAGTAAGAGTGGCTGTAAACGTTGTGCGCTACCGGTATTATTAGTGTGGGGGATTTTTCTTGCCTAAACTTATTACGAAATCGTTATTATTAGACCTAGTAACCTGCAGGAAAAAAAAAAATGGCGGCGGCATTGTCATTCCATGATTTTAATTTAGATTTCAGTCGTTCCATTAAGTGTGAGGTCTGTTATATGTATTCCTTCGATTACATAAATGATTTGTGGATGTTTAGTGCGGATGGAAGAAGGGTGTGTGTGCGAAGTGTGACCTGAATGAGGAACTGATGAATGCAAATATGAAATTGATGACAGAAAGTGTTAGTAACGATTGTGTCACGAGTGCACATTTGAAAGAGAAGGATGGTGAGAAAGAAAGGCAAAAAAATGTTAAAAAATCAGGAAAAAAGAAAAAGAGCGATTTGAAAACCGTAATGGATGTTAAAAGGGACGAAAATGAGGCGAGAGTGGCTGAAAGAAACGAAATTGAGAGAACGAATGAAAGTAGAAATGGCGTGACGCAGAAATTGCAAGTGAAAAAAATCGAAAGAATGAATGATGGCGAATGTTGGACTGAAAGTACTGAAACAAAGAAAGATGAGTGAGAGTAAAAGTGAGAAGAATGATAGCAAAAGTTGGATGCATGTTAGTCCGAAAGTACGGAAACAAAGAAAGATAAATGAGAGTGAAAGTGAGAAGAATGATAGTGAAAGTTGGACGTATGTTGGACCGAAAGTATGGAAACAAAGAAGGACGAATGAGAGGGAAAGTCAGAAGGGGGGGGGGGGTCGAGAGTTAGAAAGTTAGAAAGATTTAATGGTAGAGAGAATGCGTCGAAAGATTTAATGTAGAGAGAATGTGTCGCGAGATTCGGAAAGTGAATGGGATTGGATGAGGCAAGAAATGAAATAGATGTGGAATGAAATTAAGAGAATTCAGGTCAAAACTATTAAAATAAATCATGATGGCATGAAAGAGTTAACGAAAGATGAGCGAGTGGCATTGTATGGTGACTCCATTATTAAAGGTGTGCTAGAGGATAAAATGCACAAAGTATGTTTTCCAGGTGGTAAAATGAGTAGAGTGATTGAGGCATTGGATATGAAGCAGGAGCAAGCAAAAGAGTTAATTGTATTAATTGGTACAAATGATTTGAGAGAGAACAAAGAGCATGTCAGAATGAATGTCAGGAGGCTGCTTGGAAAGATAAAAGAGAATAGTGTGACAGGAAGTCAGTGTGTTACCTAGGTATGATTGTGGTGAAATGAGGTGGAGAGCAAGGATTATGAATGATATTCTGGCTGAAATGTGTGAGGAGATGGCAGTACAGTTTGTTGATGTGTGGAATGAGTTTGAGGGACGAAGTGAGCTGTATGGGAGCGATGGACTGCATTTGAGTGGTTATGGTGTGAGTCACTTGGAGAGACTGCTGCTGGAAGGTAGAGAAGTGAATAGAGAGAATGAATCAGATCAAGAGGGAAGTGATGTGGAAGAGCAGGAGAGATTGAAGAAGTGAGTGGTATGAGTATAGAAAATGAGAGAATGGGTGTGCAAGAGGAGCAGGGAAACGGGGAGGCTCAGGGTGGACAGGGGTACAGCATGAGAAAGGTGGATGCTCCAAGAGGGGGTGAGAGCATGTGTAAGCAGGAAAGAAATGGGATGACCAGGGATCAAGAGGAAACAGATGAAATTGAAAAAGGGTTCTAAAATGAAGAAGCAGAAAGGGAAATGGCCCTAGTCCAGCATGGAGAGATCACATCGAGTGAGTGGTATCAGTGGAACTAGCTGTAGATCCAGAAATGAGCTGTCGTGTTTGTATACCAATGCTAGAAGTATAAGAAACGAGGCAGATGAAATGGTTGCACTAATTGCGTCTGTTCACCCAAAGATTGTCGGAATAAGTGAGACATGGTTAGATAAGGACGACATCCTGACAGGAATAGAGATGGAAGGGTATGATATGTTTCGTGAGGATAGAAGGGGTAAAAAGGGAGGAGGAGTGCTATTGATGATAGAGAAAGAGTTATGTCCATACAAGGTAGAGATGCAAGAGGGAAAGGCCAGTGGTTTTGAGGCAGTATGGTGTGAGATAGAGGTGAATAGAATCAAATACTTGGTGGGATGTTGTTATAGACCTGGTAATGTGGATGGTGTTGATAGTGAAATGTATAGTCAAATAAGCCAAGCAAATAAGAAAAGGGTGATCATTATGAGTTTTAATTATGGCAACATAGATTGGAATGAAGAGATAGCAACTGGAAGTAAAGAAAATGAGTTTCTTGAGTTTTTGAGGGATAACTACCTCAGACAGTATGTAACAGAGGGCACAAGAGGATTAAGGGTCTTGGATTTGGTCATCTCATCAGAGGATGTAATTATAAATGAGGCGTCAAATCATCCACCAATTGGTGAAAGTGACCATGAGGTGATTACCTGGGTGGTTGCCAGCAGTGCAAGGATCCCTGTGAAAAAAGGGCATATGTGGAACTACAAGGGGCATTGTGGAGGCAGCATAAGAGAAGTGGAAGTAACCAATTTCATGAGGTCTACAAAGACCAGGCAAGGAGGGTGACTTGGTTGGTGAGAGTAGCTAAAGAGAGATGTGGACAGCAGTTAGCTAATGAAGCCAAAAAGAATCCTAAGGCGTTCTTTCGATATGCAGCTAGCAAAAGAAAGAATGATTATGGAAGGATGACATTGATTGGAGGAAATGGTATAAAGACAGCTGTTGCAGAATGTGTGGTGGAGATACTTAATGAGCAGGTCATAAAGATCTTTCAATCTTGTGAATGTGACTTCATGGAAAGATTGAGAGCAGTTGATGATGGGGAGGAGAGACTGACTGTAAGTGAGCAAGAGGTGTTTGGGGAGTTGAGTAAACTAGATGTAAATAAGGCTGTGGGACTTGATAATATGTCACCGTGTATTCTGAAGGAATGTGCCAGAGAGTTGACGCCTGCCTTGACATATTTTTTTAGTACGAGTCTTGCACTTAGTCAAGTTCCTAAAGAGTGGAAGGAGGGCAAGATTGGGCCACTTTATAAAGGAGGTGATCGAACTCAAGCATCAAACTATAGGCCTATCTCTGTCTCAGGTGTTGTTGGAGAAGCTTGTGAGAACTAGGATCCAGAGTTGGGTTGCCAACAGTGGTATAATCTTTGATGGACAGCATGAATTTGCTAAAGGGAGGTCATGTTTTAGTAATCTACTTACTTATTACAATAAAGTGACTGCTTCCTTGGACAGAGGAGAAGGATACACAGTAATATACTTGGATTTCGCAAAGGCTTTTGATAGAGTAACTCATGATAAGTTGACAGTCAAACTAGAGCAGATGGGGTTGGATATTAGATTAGTGCATTGGATTGGAGACTTGCTATCTGATAGGTATCAACAAGTTGTGTATGGGAGGTGTGATATCCAGGAAAAGGAAAGTCACTAGTGGAGTGCCTCAGGGGTCTGTTTTAGGGCCATTACTATTTAACTTGTATATTAATGATATTGGCGAAGATTTGGATGGAGATATTCAGTTGTTTGCAGATGATGCAAAGTTGGGATGAACCATAAAGAGTAGTGAAGATATTGTGGCCTTGCAAGAAGACTTGAATAAATTGTGTGATTGAGCAAGCAAATGGGGATGTGAGTTCAGTGTTGCAAAATTTAAGGTTTTAAAATTTGGCAAACAAAGATGGGATGCAGAATTTATGCGTGGTGAGGATATATTGTTGGAGGTGGAAGAAATAAAAGATCTTGGGGTGATAGTGGATAAGGATCTAAAATTTAGGGGACACAGCGCCAAAATTGTGAAAACTCAAAGACTTCTGGGAATGATGCGGAGGACACTGACGTGTAGAAGTAGGGAGATTCTTGTTCCATTGTATAAGGCTTTGATTAGGCCACACATGGACTATTGTGCCCAGATTTGGTCACTGGGTTTTCAGAAGGATGAAGAGATGTTGGAAAGGGTCCAAAGGAGACTGACTAAGGTAGTTTCTGACCTCTGGAATGTTGAGTATGAGGAAAGATTGAGAAGATGTAATTTGCAGAGTCTGATGGAGAGAAGGAAGATGGGAGATATGATAGAGCCCTACAAGTTGGTAAGGGGTTGTTATAAGATCAATGGTGGAGAAGTTCTACAGAGAATAGTGGGAGATCAGGGGAGAACCAGGGGTCATCCCTGGAAACTGTATAAAGAGAGTATGAGTAGGGGAGTGAGAGGCAGGTTTTTTCATGCAGAGTTATGAATGATTGGAATGCCTTGCCTGAGAGTGTGGTGAGGTGTTTAAGACACGTTATGATGAGATGTGTGTGTGTGTGTGTGTCATAAAAGGACCTGCCAGATGAGTCTTTGACTCCATGAGGTCTTGGGAAATAATAATAAATACTGCCGTGAGATTTCAACCCACACCATGTTGGTTGGGGAGTAGAAACTATCCACTCTGCCAACCTGACATAGTAGGCCCATTGATTCATACAGCTGTCACTATACTGTGCAGCAGCCACTATATATTTCTATGCTGATGGAAGAGCCATCAGCATAGAAAACTGATATTAAGTTCATTGACCACTTATCCAAATTCCAATACATCATTAGATATTGGAATTTGGCTTATTTTTAGCTGAGAAGTAGAAGTTAGAATGGTTGTGCTGCTATGTTATATTTATGTGTGATGCAGTCTTATACATTTTGCTATTCTCCTTTTTACATCACTTTTATTTCTCTGCCATTTGACAAGTTGTAGACTGGCTGGCAGCCTACTGTATCCAGTTGAAAAAAAAAAAGCTTTTTTTTTAATTTATTTATTTTATTTTATTTCAGAGAGAGAGAGAGAGATTGAGGTGGGGGAGGATGTTTTTTCACATCAGCAACAGTAAAATCTGACCACATGAGTCATCTTTTTACTGTAATATGGAGGCGCTGTAATAATCTCAATTGATGCATGTTGCCTCTGACAAAGCAATGAACTTCATGGATGATAAAAGTTTTATTTTATTTTATTTTTGTGTGTGTGTGTGTGTATGTTCTTGCAGATCTTAAAAATTGGAAAGAAATTTTTTTTAATTTTTTGAAATTCTTTATTTCTGTAGTATATTAGAAAATTGTAATCTTCAATTGCAATAAACTCGTTGTGGAAAACACTATTATAGCAAACTTGCTCATAAATTGTTCTGGCTAAAGCTAGCTACCATAATGAAGCTGTTTTAAAGGAAAATTTGTTATAATAAAAGTTCACTATAATATCTCATTTTGGATTTAATAACTTTCATGAACAGCATTATTCTAACTGTTGTTTCTCTTCCTTAGGTATATTATTTACAACAGAAGAAATGTACCTATGAAAGTTCACACTGTAAATGATTGGTGTGAAGCTGGATATATTGCTGAAACTTCTGAAGTAATTTTTACTTGTATCGAAATATGCTTCTTTTTTTAATAATGGTAGTACATTGCACAAAGTTATATTATTATCCCTCAGACCACCTACCTCACATGATAAAAGTAATTATCTGATTTTGTTAATGCATGCTGTCAAGAAATATTATAATCATCCCTAATAAAATTTGTTTTACTTGGAAAAGCAATGTGTGTTATTTCTCAAATAACTTCGGTTTTCTTCATAGATTTAGGACTCTACCACTTGTATCTTTCATTTATAGGAAACATCTGAAATGCTACCAGTAAAGAATGAAAAATTATTTTAACAGAATTAAAATAGATTAAATATAGCAAATTTATATTGCTTTTTTACATAAAAGGTGCATTGAAAGTTTTTAAAAAACTGTCAAGTTCCTGTTACATTTTTCTTCAAGATTTAGTTATTTTTATAACAAAACTTGCTAAAGAAGTATGCATATACCTTACAGAACAGGCCAGTCTGACATTTTATCTTAAAATCGTTTTATGATTTATACCCTCCAGAAGTGTGTGTACCAGATGGTGTGGTAGTACAACACAAACACTGGTCATCTGTGAACAAGTTTATTTTTCACTTGATTAGAGTATAATAAATTTAGTTTAATCCTTTATCCAAGTGTGTAGCTTGCTCCACATTTGCAAGGAGTGCCCTGGTGTTGTACCACCTTACTCCAGTCCTGAAGATACTTTCAGGCACAAACTTTGTTTGCTCACACTTGGATAAAGGATTAAACTAAATTTATTATGATCTGTGAACAGTATTCTTCTAAATTGACCTATTTGTCAAATGACAGATAAGCCAGTTTGGAAGATAATTTTTGATTGGACATCTTAAAAATTAGTAGCTCTGCTTACGTATCCATGAATATTATTAATATCAGATTCTTTTTTTTAAAATTGTCATTTTTTGTAGGGCTCTTCTATTGTTATTTGTTTACTTCCATCATTTGCTTCAAGATTTTGTATATAACTCTCCTGTCTTGGATCAGTTGTTTTATTTATAACAACTTTTTGACTTATATGTTAAAATTGGTTGGAACACATGGGTCACTTAACACCTTCATGCCACTTAATGTTTTGCTCCCTGTGAGCACTCACTTACTATACGTAATATCACATCATGTGAGTGCATTTTTACAGTTTTCCTCTTATACAGCATGTTAGTTGCAATTTTTCAGTAGAAGTATATGAACTTATACATCTTTATTTGCTTTATATAAATTGTTTGCTTTCTGCACCCAATAACTGTATTATAAGCAAGTCTTACCACATGTTTTCTGCAACTTAAAATTTGAAAGAAGATGTTAGGATAAATGTATTTAGTTAAATACTATGTTTGGGACTACAATATAATTTTGTTTTGCTTGTCTGTATGCATTGTATTGTCTGTGGGAGGAGCGGGTTCAATATGTAGGATCATTTTCATTCCCTTTGTCTCTGATTGTTATTTAATATAGGACGTAGACTATAAATGTTTCTATACTGTATTAAGTAATACACTAAAGCTAGTTTTTTCTTGCATCTGCAGTATGGCATATGTTGGGATTTTTCACTATATTATATTATATAGGGATATATTTGTTCCAATCTTAAGAAAGAATGGACATGGTAAGTAAAAATCTCTATTCCTGAATAAAAATGAATCCTAAGAGAAGAGGATGTTATTTATGCATAAATTATGTAAAATGCATATATTGATTATTAGTGAATAAAAGAAAATTCTAGAAAACCAAGTGAAATATAAATGAAAAATATAAATAAATACACAGCACACATAGCAAATTGTACAAGATCATTTTCTATTCCATCAACCCACAGGTAGTTGAATGTTCTTTCCACACTTAACTGAACCACCTGATTAGTTCACTGGATAAGCCCCTCCCCTATATTTATTTACTAAACTACCAATTATACCTTTTGTTCCAAACTCAATCAAGAGTTTTTGAGTTTATCTAAACATTTCCATGGCATTTCAGCAAAGGTGTGTATGTGACACTTGCTGTTCATTTGGATAGACCTAGGTTCAAATACTGTAAAAAAACATGGGAAATCTTTGGAAGGTCTTTTCAACTGAAGGTCGGTTAGTTGTTCTTATACAGAGATGACAGGGTTCCCCTCATCCATGAAAAATAGCAAAATGTTGAAAACATGCTGTTAACACACATAATACATAATAATGTAACATTTGTTGTTTACGCTGTAATTCCAACTGAGACAAGCCAATACAAAGACATATGACAGTAAGCATTGCTCCTATTGATGAACATACGGAGAATCCATACTGAAGATCATTTATTAGCTGAGGGGTTTCTAGGTAGTGTAAAAATAAAAAAATAATCCTCTAATGCTTTTTAATCCCAATAGTAGTGCACTAACTAACATTTTTGAAAACAAGTGGGTAGCCAGTCTCCACCAGATAGCATTAGGTGATAGCTGAGGTTAAGGCTATATAAATGAATTGAAAATTTCTGGGGAGAACATACTATGGACTACTGCTGCTTATCTCCTGGCCAAGAGTACCTTAGGACAGGGGTGGAGAACCTTTGGCACACATGCCGAACGTGGCACACCAAAGACTTTTTTTTCCAGGGCTGACTTAAAAAATAATTAAATAAATAAATACATAATTAAATAAATGTCCATCATCTTCGCTGAGTTGAATATTTTAACTTGATAGAATACAATTTTATTAAGAAGAACGATTTCAAAAAAAAATATAATAAAGAAACACTATCAACTGTTTTAGTAATAAGAAGAAAATTAAACAAACATCCTATTTCCAAGCCATCTATCTCTGTGATATACTGATGTACAAGTTTTGTCACGTTCAATTGTTGCACCATTTGCCAGGCAGCCAGATGTGGCATGACTCCTTTACCATCATTTTATGTTTTTTCGTATTTCGTAAAGAATTGATCAGTTTTCTAAAATGTGGATTTGGATTTAATTAAATTGTAAGTCATTAAAATATGGATTGGAAGTATTTATTGTCAGTTAATGTTTAATTTATTAGATATAAATGCAAATTTTCTTTACATTGCCATCAACATAAGTTATTGTTAAAGCTATGTGAAATGTATTATCAAAATTCTGGATTGTGAAGTGTTATCTGCACGTGATTAGATGGCATGCATATCCTTCTCTTTTATTTGCATGTGTGTAGGTAGACTTATAATTGTACTAATTTTTGGTTTGCTTAAACTTGGTAGGTGTATGCAGAGAGTGATTATGATGAGATATTCTGAGTCCAAATTATAAATTTCGTCAGTGTCCATACACCACATTTTTATGCTCCCATGATCCAATTTTCATTAAAATTGGAAGCTGTATAAAGAAAGCAATTATTTTTTGTAGGTACTTTGTGGTTGTACAACTTTGGTCATTCAGTTGTAATTTACTTTTTTCCTTTTGCCTCTTGCTTTATTCTCTTGTTGACTTCCTTTCTTTCTTCCACCTTTTTTTTTTATATTCATATTTATGCTGCGTATATGAATATACCATTATCATATTTTTTATTTGCTTCCTGCCCTTGGATGGTATTTCACCACAGGTTTTGAGAGAATGTGTTAAAGAACTGACAGCTCCTTTGACCTGGCTTTTCAATGAAAGTCTAGCTATGGGAAAGGTACCCAAGGAATGGAAGGAAGGTAAGATAGTGCCATTGTATAAAGGTGGTAGCAGACTGGAAGTGTCTAATTATAGGCCAGTTTTTGTGTCATCAGTAGTTGTTAAGGTCTTGGAGAAATTAGTGAGGGACTATATATATACAGTGTTCGGCAGATGAGGGTAATGTTATCTGTGAGAATCAACATGGATTTGTTAAGGGGCACTCTTGCTTAAGTAATATGATTGCCTTTTATAATTAAGTGACAAGAGCAGTTGATGAGGGAAATGCATACACTGCTTTTTTTTTTTCCTTCTTTCTACAAAGGCATTTGACAGGGTGCCACATGATAAGCTGATATTTGAGTTACAGCACATGGATTTAGATGTCAGGTTAGTCAACTGGATTCAGGATTGGCTGTCTGATATGTATCAGAGAGTTGTGTATGCTGGAGGCAATATCAAGGAAGCAGAAGGTTACAAGTAGGGTTCCACAATGCTCAGTACTGGGACCTGTATTGTTTAACCCCTTAACGTACCAATTAAAAATTAGAAAGCAGTCGTTTTTCTGCCAATTTTTTGGGCGAGGGTGATTTGCTAGATCAAATTCATCATTATTTGAAAAATAATGATGAATTTGTACAAACACAAACGAAATAGCCGATACATGCCGTTGGCAGCTTTTCTCGGCTGAAAGGAAATAGGCACGAGATTGTCTAGTGTCCATATTCGGTTGTATTTATATGTGAAACCAAAATTCAGAATCAATTTTGGTGCAACGAAAGACTTGTCACAGATGTCTTTGTATGTTAAGGGGTTAACCTTTATATCAATGACATTGTCAATGGATTGCAAGGGGATATTCAGTTGTTTGCAGATGATGTGAAGCTGGGAAAGGTTATTAGTAATGGTACAGATGTGGTGGCCCTGAAAGAGGATTTCAATAAATTAGACAGCTGGGTATATGATTATGAGTCGAAGAGAAAATGATATAAGGGCTAGGGCGTACCCCTTAAGCGACGCGCAGCCACATCGCCCTACAGCTGTGAGAAGTGGACGAGGGCTACCGCATCAATGGCGGGTGCGGTTAAAGAAGCGAGCCCAGCAGGTGGAGAGGATGTTGCGAGTGGGAACACTGAATGTTGGAAGCATGACTGGAAGGGGAAGAGAGGTGGCAGACATGATGAGGAAGAGGAAGTTGGACATTTTATGTGTGCAGGAGACAAGGTGGAAAGGGGGAAAGGCAAAGGAACTGGGAGATGGATATAAATTGTTCTACTCTGGAGCGAATAACGAGGGAAGAAATGGTGTAGGAATTGTGGTGTGTGGCAGAATGAAGGGTGAAGTACTGGACGTGGGTAGAAGGAACGACAGGATCATGCGAATGAAATTGGGTCTTGGAGAAGAGCGGGTGGTCGTATTATGTGTATATGCCCCGCAAGTTGGTTGTACTGCAGAGGAAAAAGATGAGTTCTGGAACGTGTTAGATGAAGAAATGAGGGAATTGGAAGAAAATGAGATGGTGATTGTCGGAGGAGACTTGAACGGGCACATAGGAAGACAGAATAGAGACTGTGAAAGGGTGCATGGTGGCCACGGAGTGGGAATGATGAACCAGGAAGGAGAGAGGGTTGTGGACTTTGCAGTAGCGTTTGATCTGGCAATTGTGAACTCGTTTTTCTTCAAGAGGGAAGAACATTTGATAACATTTAGAAGTGGTAACAACAGCTCAGAAATTGACTACATTTTGACTAGAAGAAAACATCTTAAGGTTGTGACAAATTGTAAGGTAATTCCAACAGATCAGGTAGCACAACAACACCGACTGCTGTGCGCAGACTTTAAATTAAGATCAAAGATAAGAACTTCTTGTTGCCATGGGATGAAGACAATTAAGTGGTTTCGCTTAAAAGAAGAGAGTGTGAGGAATCATTTTAGGGAGAGAGTGTTAGAGAGGATTTCGGATGGACTGGAAAGTGTACAAGATTGGTGGAAACATAATTCAAAAGTAATCCTGAGCTGTGCAATCGAGGTGCTTGGTGAGACATCTGGAAAGATTAGAGAGCAGAAGGAGGGTTGGTGGTGGAATAATGATGTACAAGTGGCAGTGACAGCTAAGAGGAAGGCAAAGCAGAAGTGGGATGAGTCAAGAGTGGAAGAGGACAGAGAGGTGTACAAAGAGAGAAAGCAAGAAGCCAAGAGAGTTGTGGCACAGGCGAAGGCCATGGCATATCAAGATCTGTATGATCAATTAGAAACAAAGGACGGACAGAGAAAAATTTACCAACTAGCGAAATGTAGAAATAAAGCAGCTAAGGACATCTTACATGTGAGGCAGATCAAAGATGCTGAAGGAAGAGTATTATGGAGGGATGTGGACATAAGAAACAGATGGAAAATATACTTTGAGGGACTTCTGAATGAGGAAAATGCAAGGACTCACAGTGGAGATGGGCAGCCTTCTGAGGGGATGGTGCAGAACATCAGTAGAATGGAAGTGACGGAGGCCATGAAGAGGATGAGGAATGGAAAAGCGGTGGGCCCCGACAGAATTCCAGTGGAGGCATGGAAGGCACTGGGGGAAGAGAGAATTGACCTGCTGTGGGACCTGTTCATGAAAGTTTGCCAACAGGAAAATATACCTGAGGAATGGAGGGAGAGTACTCTTGTTCCCATCTACAAGGGTAAAGGGGATGCACAAGACTGTAAAAATTGCAGAGGAATAAAGTTGATGTCCCACACAATGAAGATCCTAGAAAGGGTTCTTGATGGTAGATTGAGGGAGGAGGTGGAGATTGCAAAGGAACAATTTGGCTTCATGCCTGGAAGATCAACAACAGATGCTATCTTTGGGTTACGACAGATGATGGAAAAATATCGAGAGAAACAAAGGGAGCTACATCTGGTATTTATTGATCTGGAGAAAGCATACGATAGAGTGCCAAGGCAAGAAGTCTGGAGGTGTCTGAGGGAGAAGAAGGTGCCGGAGAAATATGTCAGGTTGGTGCAGGAAATGTACAGAAATGTGAAGACAAGTGTTCGGACCTGTTTGGGACAGACAGAAAGTTTTCAAGTAACAGTTGGCTTGCATCAAGGGTCAGCATTAAGTCCATTTCTGTTTAATATTGTGATGGAGGTGGTAACAGAGGAGGTGAGAGAAGATGCACCTTGGACAATGTTGTATGCAGATGACATCTTGCTGTGTGTAGATTCAAGAGAAGAAGCGGAAACTAAACTGGAAAGATGGAGAAAAGTACTGGAAGAGAGAGGTATGAGACTGAGCAGAAGTAAGACAGAGTATATGTGTTGCGCAGTGGGCGGTGGCCAGGAGACAGACCTGGAGCTGGAAGGAAATGTCATCAGGAAGGTGAGAGACTTTAGATACTTAGGTTCGACAGTGGAAGAAGATGGAGGAGGTGAGAAGGAAGTGGGATGCAGGATACAAGCAGGTTGGAGGAACTGGAGGGAAATGGCTGGAGTGTTATGTGATAAGAGGGTGCCGATCAATCTGAAAGGCAAAATTTATAGGACAGTAGTGAGGCCAGCTATGACATATGCTATAGAAACTGTGGCCCTGAGGAAAAATAACATTAGCAGGATGGAAGTAGCAGAGATGAGAATGCTTAGGTGGATGTGCGGTGTGACCAGAAAGGATCATCTGAGAAATGACTATGTCAGGGGAACAGTGAAAGTTACGAACTTAGGAGCGAAAATACAGGAGGCAAGGTTGAGATGGTTTGGTCATGTGATGAGGAGGGAGGACGAATATGTGGGAAGAAGGGTCATGCAGATGGATGTGCAAGGAAGGCGGAAGCGTGGGCGGCCAAAGAAGAGATGGAGGGAGCTGGTAGAAGAGGACTTGAAGATGAACTTGGATGTGGTGACAGCCCAAGACAGGAAGGTGTGGAGGAGACTCATAATAAACAGTGACCCCACTTAAGTGGGAGAAGCTGCAGAAGAAGAAGAAGACAGCTGGGTATATGAATGGGGATGTCTGTTTAATGCAGCAAAATGTAGTCTTGATGTTTGGGATACATTGATGGAAGGCTGCATATTCAATTGGAGGAAGTAGGGGAGACAAGAAATCTGGGGTGATGATCGATAGAAAACTGAAATTCTGGCATATTGCAAAGGTGGTGAAGGTAACCCAGAGGATTGCTGCAATACTAAGGATGCTGACCTGCAGAGATAGAAGAGTGATCATTACGTTGTATAAGACCCTGATCAGACCACGCTTAGACTATTGTTCTCAAATTTGGTCCCCAGGATTTGAGGGGGATAAATTAACTGTGGAGAGGGTGGATCAGCTGATAGAATGTGGACTGCAGAGTTTGGTGGATAAAAGGAGAGGTGATATGATCGAGACTTTTAAACTGTTGAGAGGTAGTTACAGGGTGGACACTGAGGAGTTCTTTTACTTGGTGAAGCAGCAGGAAAGAGTGGTTTCTTTGTGTGGAGGATGGTGGAACCATGGAATGCATTGCCTGATAGTGGTGAGAGCAAGAATGGTCAATGAGTTCAAGGAGTGGTATGATAGACTTTGTATTTCCTAGGAAGGACCTCCCACGATGAGTCTCTTGACTCCATGGAGACCTGAATAATAGTAATAATAATAATAATTTACAGATTGTACAGAATGTCACAACCACCAGCAAAGAAACATAGACATTCAAATGAAGAGGATTTAGAGAATTTAAAGAATACTGCACTGAAAAATTTGGTATGATTAAGAAAGATAATAAAGCATTATGCATTTTCTGTTCCAAATCAGTTGTTTGTAGGACTTCTTCTGTAAAGTGACATTTTGAAACTGTTCATGAGAAATAAAAGTAAGCAAGAACAAAGAGAATTAGTTTTTTGTGAACTGAGCATGACAAAAAAACAGTCTGATACTTTGAAATTTATTTCATGTAGGCCTAATTCCAACTTAGTTGCTGCTAGTTGTGAGGTTTAAAAAGTTATTGCCCAACATGGAAAACCACTCAGTGATGAGTATATTAAAGAGGCATGGCTAGAATGCACTCCTTTACTTTTTTGACAATCTTTCAGAAAAAGTAAAAATTATTCAGCGCATTAAAGATTTGTTTGTGAATAGAAAAACAGTTAAGGATAGGATACTTAAGTTGGAAAGGAATACAGCAGAACAATTAAAAGATTTGGCTTCATGTAAGTTCTTTTCTATTTGTGTTGATGAGAGCACAAACATTACATCATCAGCTAGGCTAGCAATCTTTGCACAATTTTGTAGGGTTGACGATGTATGCAAAGAGATGCTTAACTTTGTAACACTACTTGAGCGTACCACTGGGGGTTTGAAATATGTAAATCAGTTATGAATGAATTATCTATTCAACAAATTGATATTTCAAAGTGTATCTGTCACAACAGATACTGCATCCAGCATGATTGGAAAGGAAGCAGGATTTATAAATCTGTTTGCAAAACATGTTGGTCATCCACATAGGTTTCCATTGCATCATACATGAGGAGACTTTATGTGCAAAAGCCTAAAGGAACTTCAGGAAGTGATGCAAATAGTAACCAAGGTTATTAATTACATCTGCACAGTTAAAAAGGTTGCCATCCTCTGCTTTAGGATTTAGAGTAACTGAACAGTGTGGATTCTACAGTTGATTTTTGAATTTTTGGATTAAAATCTGAGTTTACAGGATTAAAAATCCCTACTTCTTTCTGCCAGAGATTGACTAACTCAGAAACTAGCTGAAGAAAGCCTAGGGGAAAAAAAAAGTTCTGTTAGTGTAGAAGTTGACTTCTAACAGATTTCTCCATTATTTGACATAGAATTGAAATGACAGAAATAGTAATAATTTTGATGGAAACATTTTTTTGCACATCTCAGAGAATAGGTTATATATAAATTAATTTCCAAGGTTTTCGATAAATACCTGTGTAATATGAGAATATAAAAAGGGAGGTGACTCTGGTCCACAGATTTTCAGAATAATTGAATAAATGACTTTAAGGTCAAGAAGACTTTTTGGTATTCTTCTAATCTCTCTGGCAAAAAAATAATAAAAAACATGTCGAGTGAGAAAGAAAAGAAGTATGAAATCACTAAATTGACTTCTCTATAACATAGAAAACAGACTGCAAAAGAAGTGGAAATAGGTTTGGACAAAAATCATAACTGCCATTTGAATATGATACAAGTTTTCTGCAATTACCATTTGCATATTATACAAGTTTGCTTTCTTACATTTGCTACTGTAGCTGGCCGTCTTGGGTCAAATGATTAATGCCTTTGCTCCGGTCATCAAGTTCAGTGGAATTGAGGTTTGTCAATGTCTAGGTGGCAAATGATTTACATTGCCTTGGTGCAGGGTTTCTGGATTATTTAATCTTCAGCCCTACAATTGTATCTCTAGGTTGACAACCATTAGGAGGTTAGAATAATCAAAAAGCTGTTTCGAGAATTAATATAGCCAGTGAAGAATCTAAAGGTTTAACAAAGCCAGCTCAATATATTTAATTTTTCTCTTGAATAATCATGCTACACTTTGGAAAAACTGAACCAAAATATAAGAATTTCAATGAATGTTTCCAGTTTTAGAAGAATTGTTTCATTGACAAGTTTGTCAATGTATATGTTTACATTAAAATTAAACAAGCCAAGAAATTATATTCTTGTTTCATCCTAGTGTAAGCAATCAAAGTTTTGCACATGAAGATTCTTCACATTAATTGTTATGTGCAAATTTTGTTTGCTTACACTTGGAAAAAGAATAAAACAAGAATATAATTTCTTGGCATTTTTAATTTAATTTACAACCAACTAAAAATTTTCTACAACAATTAATAATTCAACCAAGGAAATGAAGCATGGAAATCAGGAAGATCCATTCATGTTCTTATATGGGCTAGCATATGAAAATGCTGAACCGAGTCAATACAAAGCAGTATTACAATACTTATCGTTATCTGAATTGTCTATCAAACAAACACCATCTGCAACATCATTAGAAGAATTCTTGGTAAGCAAGAGATCAAGAGTATTTTGAGAATGGTTAGGACTATTTGCTTTTCTAGTAATTATGTGAAAGATTTCTGTAAGATTATTGAGCATCTTGTGTCTTGGTATCTCTTCTTATTGGGTCAGTGCAGTTGGCAAGAGGAATGTAGTTGAAGTTTTGAACATTAAAACTTAAAAGAGCAATATCCTCACTATTAGGAAAGTTGGACTGAAGAAAATTAGCATTAAAAAAAAAAGAGAAGTAAATCAAGTGTGTTCAGAGTAGTTGGTGTCATTAGTGGAGTAGCAAGCAGTTTTGTCAAAATAGGATAAGATATGTTTGCCAAAAAAAAAAAAAACACTCATTCATATCTCTTGCCTTTGATAAGTTTAGTACCTAATCTATTAAACATTCACATCTGCAATGTGGCATTCAAATCCTATCAGACTAAGTTCATTTAGCTACTCATCATTTCATGCATTTGAGTTCAAATGAGAAGTCTATTTTGTATCCATGTGCATTAAGTAACCTAATCTGTATCCGGTTCCCTACAAAGGGAGGAGAGCTCTTTCCTAAACATTATATTCTTAATTTCTAGAGTATTTGCTATGCAGAGGGATGTTTAATACTTCTCTTTCAGTTGAAAGTCACTGTAGTAACTTTCTAGCCAAGTACTGTACAGAATTGGTGATTGCTATTATTACATGCAAAAAATCATTATGGAAGAAATTAAGTTTGCTACATCTGGTCTCATTGAATATTATTAAACTATCACCTTTATTTGATATTCAATGGACCCTCGACAGATGGAAGAAGGTTGTCTGGAGTGATGAATACTTTTTTTCTTGCTTCGCCATGCTGATGGCCAGGTTCGCATTTGACATGATGCTCTATCCGCAGGTTGCACAGTTGGGGTTCAATAGGCTGGTGGAGGTGGTGTTATGGTCTGGGGAGCTTTTCCTGGCACGCTCTAGATCCATTGGTTATCATCCCACAAACACTGAACGCTGACACAGTGAACACTACAGGGACCTGTTAGCTGACCATCTCCATCCATAACTGCAGGTGGTCTACCCTGACCACAATGCCATCTTTCAACAGGATATTGCACCTCTCATTGGGCTTATACAAATACTGAGTGGTTGGAGAAATACGACAATGAATTTGCCACATTGCCTTAGCACCAACCTCTCCTGACTGTAATCCAATTGAACATAAGTGGGATATTCTAGTATGAGGTGCGAAAACTGCTGATCCTCCTCCTCCTTCATGGAATAAGAAATGCTTGCCCACTGATCTGGGTTGTTGCAGCAGACATGGATTAGCATGACTTATGTGTGGAGGATGTGCAACACCTTGTGGAATCTGTTCCTAGGTATCTGCAAGCTGCAATTGCACAGAGATGCAGACCTGTACATTATTAGGTGGGTGTTCCTAATGCAAAGCTAACCCAGTGTATTTTCTTCCTTCTCTACAAACCCTTCTGCTGATCACATTGGGCATGCATTTCTTATTGTTTCAGGTTCCCCTGAAAGCTCAGTATAATCAAATTTTTTTTTTCTTACATTTGTAATGATAATCACACCAGATGAAGGGGAAAGTTCCTGTTCAGAATTGTTCAAGAGATTTCTAATGAACCAGATACTGAGAAAATAAACATTTGGCTAGTCAGAAGTATCTGCTTAACTGATGTTATTGTTCTGTTTGTCAAAAGTTAAAGGTCCCTCTTAATTTTGCAAAATGACAATAGCATACTACTTATTATATATTTCATTAAAAGTAGCTGCTTCTGAATTGCAGTCAACTGCATATATTCTCAGTGCTTGTTTGTTGTTTATTATCCAAAATCATCATCACCAATTATATTCCTTTTGTCTGTTTGTCAATGTATAAGTTGTTTCTGAATTCTGACAATGAAATTTTATTAAAATTTGTTATATATGTGATATTTAACAAATCTATCAAACTAACTCAATTTTATTGCATTTGGACCATTTGCAAGTGGTAATGAATAAAACAAAGGGTAATTTTGAAAATATAGTAATCTGTGGCTGAGTGGAATTTCATAAAACTTGATATTTTTATGTACATTGGAATATATTCATGCAGTTTAATTTTGTTTTGATCACATCATTTCTAATAGCAAAATCTGGCAAACAAACAAAAATTGTACAGATAATAATAATAATAGTTCCACACTAGCTAGATAGAATTCAATGAATTTATTGTTGGAGTAGAATTTGAAATTTTGCATTTGGGACATAAATTGTACAAACCTTTGCATAAGGGTGGTGCAAAGACTGATGTGTCAAACTACTAACATCAGCATCTTTGGAGCAATTGTATAGATTTTAGAAAAGTTGGTAAAAACTTGTATACAGAAATGAATGGACAATTCATTTCTGTATACAAGGGAGATCATAGCTGAATTGTATAAATCGAATGGATACACTGTGATAGTGTTGGACTTTGCTAAGGTACTTGATAGAATACCATAGGAAAGGTTGCATAAACAGAAAGTATATGGGATTGGAATATCAACTTTTAGCTTCGATAAGTGGGTGGCTGATGAACAGGTAACAGAAAGTGGTTTATGATGATGTGAATCTGCCAGATATCAGGCAAAAAGTGATGTGCCCCAGAGATCAGTCCTTGGACCATAATATATACATTAATGATATTGGAAAGAGGTAACAAGAAAATCTTCAGGTTATTTACTGATGATGCAAAGATAGGCAGGACAATCAAAGATGCTACTGATATATACAGCATATTTGCAGGATGATTTGAATAGGCTGGACGTGCAGGCAAATGCAATTCAATGTTAGTAAAGGTAAAGTTATGCACTTTGGTGTGATGTGATATCCAGCAGTATATTATATTGTTGGGATTATGCATAGAGTAACTGAAGAGGAAAGAGATCTTGCAGTTATGGTATAGAAAGCTGAAATTCGAAAGTTACATAAAAATTGTAAATACAACTCCGATTATAAGTGTTATGTTGAAATGAATATTGACATGTAAGGATATGGAAGTGAGTTTTCCTCTTTGCAAAACCTTGATATGACTGCACCTGGATTAATGTATGCAGATTTGGTTTCCTGGGTTACAAAGGGATAAAAAAATCTGTGGAAAGGGTGCAAAGAAGAGTTAAACGATGACACTGAAATCATGGAATGTAGATTACTGTAATAGAGTATCTGAACTGCAAACACTGGAAGGCAGTAGAAAGGCGATATGATAGAGGTTTAAACTTTTGAGAGAGTGTTATAGGATTTTGGTTGATAAGATTTTTCATTATATAGAAGGTGGGGAGAGAACAAAGGGATAATCCGTATCAGTTAAATTTGTGTGCAGTTTAAGAAAGGAATAAGCTAGATTTTTCTCTCAGAACTGAGTGGAACAGTTTCTGTTGAAATGGGTGAGTGCATCTAGTGTGAATGAGTTTAAGAGAAAGTATAACAGCTGGTATCGATGTATATGGTCTCCATCAATGAATCTTTGACTCCCAGGAGGTCAGAAAATAAATTAAACTTTATTCGGTCGTTCCAGTTTTGCTTTCAATGGAAAAATTTGTCAATGTCTGTATAGCACTGTAGAAATGGTGTTTGCAGCTATAGCCCTGTGAAAACAGTGTTTGCATCCGTAGGTCAAGGATATGCAAAGAAAGATTGCTCTAAGCTCGATTTTAGTCGCCTACTAGAGTAAATTTTTCTGAGCCTTTCTTCGGCAGCTACAAGTAGGGTCTCTCTCCCTGAAAGTCATGTCTTTAACCTAACATATCGAAATCTACAGTGGAACACATTATCAGATAATAATGTGTGTTACGAGTGTTAGGAACTACGAGATGGCGGCTGTTGTCTGCTATATCCTTTTCTGAAAACCTTATTCATTAATAGCTTGGACTATCACTGAAGGTTTGAAGGATGGAGAATGGCTTTCAAACTGTCATCAAAAAATTAGCGTCGAAGGAGCTTTTCCCATCCCTTTTGGGAAATAAAAGCGTTAGAGGATTTATTCTTATTGTATGGAATAATTTGTAGTAGCAAAATGAGGCGTGAGTAATAGATACCTATAATAAATAAGCTAAAACAACTCAAAGTTTCGTAAATCAAGCTATAATGGCTGATTGGATTTTAACAAAAGTTAAAATTTTAATTAATGGGGTTGAGGTCAGGACTCTGCGCAGGCCAAGGCTGTCGTTAAACACCCATCTCTTCATACAATTCCATAACAGCTGCAGCTTTGTGGCATGGGACATTGTCGTCTTAATAGTAACACGGGTCCATTCCATAACTATTCCACAGCGTAAGCAGCACCTGATTATCCAGAATAATCAAGGTACTGAGCTGCCTTCATGGAACCACGGAAAACGACCCGTGGTCCCATTCCAAACCAGCTGAGCGCACCCACTGCACACCTTTACAACTCCACCATCAAACTACTGTAGGTACAACACGTAACAAGCGTTCACGAGGCTACCTCCACATCCGTACCCGCACTCTGCCATCAAACTGGAAATCCAGAATAATCAAGGTACTGAGCTGCCTTCATGGAACCACGGAAAACGACCCGTGGTCCCATTCCAAACCAGCTGAGCGCACCCACTGCACACCTTTACAACTCCACCATCAAACTACTGTAGGTACAACACTGGTAACAAGCGTTCACGAGGCTACCTCCACATCCGTACCCGCACTCTGCCATCAAACTGGAAACAGGCGAACCTTGACTCGTCACCCCACATTTTCCGTTGGTCAATTGTCCAGTTCACATACTCTTTGCATCAGGCCTGACTTGCTGCATTGCTCGTTGTGATGTTTGGCTTATGTGGCGCTGCTCTTCCATCGAAACCCAGTTAATAGAGTTCTTTTCGTACAGTATGTGCCACCATCGTGATACTGGCTCTTTGAAACACATCACGAATGTCTGTGCTGATTGTAGCCAGTTTTTGTGTGCCACCCGTTTTAACACCCTCCTGTCCCTGTCAGTCATTTTCGGCGACTGCCAGGGTGTTTTCCTGCACTAGTGATGCTAAAACGTCTCCAATTGTTGATCACATCGCAAATCGTTGATGCTGGATACTCTAGTTGAGTGGCAATGGCACATGTGGACATGCCACCAATGTAACAGCCCACGATGACTCCTCTTGAAGTCACTGATTTCACGCCCACCTGTATTCAACTGCTACAATGAAATATTACTTCCTACTATCTGTACACCGGTTTTAATATTATTAACAAACCTGGAGTGTTCCATAACTTCAAATAACAGGGGTGTCCAGACAATTATTGATAGGTAATGTGTGTAATAAAAATAATAAAAAAACTATGGATTTCTGATGAGAATTAGATTTTCCGAGATTTTTGGTATAAGGAGAGGCAATTATTTCGATTCAGTTAGCTTGGTGTAGCAGGGATTGAGCAGTCTCCTTAAATAAATTCGAACTTGTAATGAAATGGCATCAGTGAAATGGACCTGTTCTATACAAGAAGAGTCCCTGGTAGGTGTCAATCGAATGCTGTGCTAGGCCACATTTCTCATATTTTTTTATTAATGATTTTAAATTGGTGTTCTTGTAATCTTTTCTCCACAAAACGTCCAGTTTGTCCGAAATAGGAGAAATGACGACCATATATAGGACTTGGTAGAAGCCATGTAGGGAAGGAGAATATTGTTTATCATTAGAAGAAGGAAATCGTGAGTAGAGGTTGTGGATCGAAATAAATGTAGATACTAGGCTTATTTCTTGAATATTCTTGAACTCGGTATGGAGATATATGAGACATTTGGAATTGAAACTCTTCGTACTGTTTCAGGATTGTTGGAAGCATACTTGTAGAAACCAAAAACATGCTGTGTAAGAAGCCATTCAATTACATAATGCGTTACGTGTTAAGAAGTTCTTGACCAAGATCCTATGTGTTAAAGCATATGATGTAGTGCAGTTTTTATGATAGTAAATTTTGGGGAAGGACAGTGATCTGACTGTTGCTGTATGTAGTGACTGGCGAAAGTCTGTTAACGGTAGACAAAGTTAATTCACTCGTACGAGAGCGGGAGAGTAAGATATCTGAGAATGCAAGTTCATTGTACTTTTATATTTCCATGGGGAAATTTATACGTCGGTGTACATTATTTATTTTTGGTAGAAAGGCACTGGTAAGATATAATTCTGATGGGGCTACACAGCGAAGGAAGGTTGAGGTTGTATTGAGAGAAAAGGATTTCAAAGTGTTCGCTAGTTCAGGAGAAAGTGGGCTTCCCATTGAGTTACCTTCTATCTGTTTGTAAAATGTGACGATAGAGTTAGTTAGTTCATGTTAGAAAATGAAATAACTATAGTTGATAACAAAGTCAAATAATTTGATTATATCCGGAGGGAAGGCTTGTGAAAGCAAATAAAGGGAATTCTCAAGAGGTACTTAAGTGAATAAAAATTCACTGTCGAACCTAATTATAAGGTCGGTGAATTGATCTTCATTTTATCTAGGAAATCTGAACAGTTTTATATTCTGCCTAAGTACCATAAAGGTAGTATGCCTCTTCGCCCAGTCATAGGTTGCATCAGTTCTCTGACACTTACCACATAGCTTAGTTTTCATCTTGACTATTAAACTCGAGATATTTTGTTTTATGATGAAAGCGGGAGTTGATAAAATATTTGGCAATAATCAAAAAAAAAAAAAAAATCAGCTAACGCCTTTTTTTATTCCCTTTTAGGGAGTAGGCAAGGCCTTGAAACCCTATCTAGCTTTTGGAGTGGGCAGTTCATTCTTCACCGGTAGCCAATCAGAGATAGCTGGCCCGTGTTTATCACTAATTATAGGCGGCACCGATGAAGAGATAGGCAAACAAGTGCATTGGCAATAATATATATGTTTATACTTTTGTATTTGCATTTTAATTGTTTCTTATCCCTGAGTATTTTTGTTTGATTCTTCCTCGTTTATATGATTGTATAAGCTAGAAGAGCTTAGAGCCTAATCTTGTGAACCAAAATTTTGGGAACCTTGTATTTTAAAAGGTTGTCATCCGTGTGTGTGTGTTGTAGTGTCATTCGATAACCTAAATCAGTAGTTTGAAGATTTTTTTATTTTTATTTTTAGCAAATTAATAACAATCCTCTAACCAACAAACCCCAAAGAAAGTAGTCTAGCTGCTAATGTCTTTACAGATCTTATGCAAGATCGGTTGGGTAGCAAACTCCACCCTTAGCTGTCCCTAACAGTTGACCAAGATTATGAGTGATGTCACATGAATCGGGTGAAAGGAAAATATGACAGACAGCTGCAGCCATATCATGGTCCCTTACCCTAACACTATATTTTATTGTCTAAAAAGTACTTTTGTTAATTTTCTTGAATTGGGAAATTAAGAACTCAAGTTTTCGGAAGGGAAAAAAAAGAAGGAGAGGGCTTTTTTTTCCCCTTCCGGAGGGCTTCCAGAATAGAACTTATAATAGTCTTTCTTGTCGTAATCTATTCCTGTGTAAATATGGAAGCAAAAGCCACTTCTTAAACAGACATCACGTTTTAGAAAATTTTCATATTGAGACCACCACATATAACAAATTTAAAGAAATAAACAATATAATCGTAGAAGTTACGTAAGTCGTCGGGCTTACATCTTTGTGGGTACTAACAAAAGTTATACAAAGAAAGGCTAGAAACAATTAATTACACATAGCGAATGTTATCAAAACTTCACAATTGGTACATACACACAAGAAAACAAAATGAAAAGAGAAATAAAATAAATAAATAAATTCAATTATTTACTCTATAAGCGTTGGAACAATGCTAGTTATTGCTGTCACGTTCAATGTTAATACAAACTATAATATCAATGTTATATAATAAATAAATGTTATAAAAATATAAATATAATATAAATATTAATACAAACTTTGGGCTACATCTTGGCGTGAAGCTAATCACAGTTTACTAATATATGTATGTAAATACAAAGTAAATGAAGAAATGAGTCGTGGGAAAGTTATTGTGCTTTGCGGGCGGTGAATTGTGTATGAATATTTTAGAAACAAGAAAGGGAACCGTAGGCATGTGATTGAAGAATCCTGTGAGTATTTTTGTTTGATTCTTACTCGTTTAGAAAAGAGAATTTGTTTCTTACTTATTTAACCACTTAATAACGATAACCATCGAGTTCTTAATTTAATGACAATAATTTTTGATGAGTTTAGCTATCTTGGTTTTACTTATCAAATTTCAGCGTAACAACTTACAATTTTTTCATCAGTGAATCGAATAAACCAAACTTGATTAATCCAATTGTAGAATATAGACATCTCTATTGATAAACGATGGCTACACGAACAATATGAGTGTAGCCGATGTTTGCGGTAGAGTACGAATACATAAAAATAAATTAATAATTGAATTAATAAAATAAAAATACATATTCAAGTGAATCAATTAATTTTCATATTCTTATTGTTTCTTTAAAAAAACAATTACCCTATTTACATGAATATTATAGTTCTTATTGTTAAAATTATTGCATAGTTACAGGAATCTACTTATCTCCAGCATGACTCGTGATCGTTGTTTAAATTAATACGTTCCAAGTGGTATATATACATATTACTTAATATACACTTGAAAGATTTAAAAAAAAAAATAAATAAATAAAGGCAATCATTAAGATGTACGCTCTAGGAATAATTCCGTTTTTTCCCCCTAGTGACGACACATATATCATTAATAAGATTGATATTCCAAGTGCTTCTTGATCACAAGAATATGCTTTAGGGCGCAGTGTACCTTATGTGCGAGTACTCACTAACTCGCGCACGCTGAATTACTGCCGCGCATCTGCTAATACAGGCGTACTCTGTCATAGGCACGTCAAGGTTCCAGACTACTGTCGTTTAGCGAAGTATGGTATCCCCCCCCCCCCTTGTAGATTCATATAATGATTTAAGAACATTTTTAAGCAACCATATTTGTGGCTGCCCAAAAATCTATAACTTACATAAATAAAAAAGATTAGAATAATTTTCGCTGAAATGTAAAAGTATTTCCATTTGTAATGTAAGATTGTAACGTTTATAGATAACTGTAGTATAAACTGGTGTAACACTTCTCACTAGTTTACTAAGAACTTTTATGTTTGTTTTTAATAGCTGTACCAACAGTAATGCAAGTTAAGCCTACGGCCTATCTCAGTGTTAGACACATTGTCTAATTATCAGTAAATTTAATTTTAATTTTAGTATGTGATGTAATAAGTTTACGAGTCCTCACGGGAAACAACAATACCCTTACTTTGAGTTTTGTCTGCCATTATTAAAACAATAATACAAATTCTGTACTGCCAGGTACATAATGTTTGAATAATAATAATAATAATAATAATAATAATAATAATAATACGGGCATCCTCATGGAGTTAGTAGACTCATCGCGGCAGATCCAAACTATCCACACAGTATCAATCATACCTCTTCTTGAGCTCATTGACAGATGCAGCATTCACAACTGAGTCAGGCAATGCATTCCATTCATTCACCACTCTCCAAGAAAAAAATCTAGTTCCCACACCCTTGTTAATCACACTCTTACTTCATTTCCAGGGATAACCTCTTGTTCTTCCACCACTATCCCACTGCTGAAATGTTTCTCCTGAATCAGTCTTATAAAAACCTTTTAGTAACTTAAATATTCCTATCAAATCTTCTGTTCTCCGCATATCAGCGAATTTCTGTAATCCACAAACTCTCAATCTATCAGTATATAGGGAGTATTGCTTACTCCACTCACCAACTTGGTCGCTTGCCTCTGAATGTTTTCTACTACTTCCTCATCTCCAAGGAATCCAGGCGACTACACCTGGGCACAATAATCCAGCTGTGGATGTATCATCGCCTTTTAAAGAAGAAGAATAACTTCTTTATCTCTGCATGTTAGTGTGTTCTTCAACAACCAAGTAATCCTATGAGCTATCTTTTACACCTTAGCAATATGCCATCTGAACTTCAACTCTCTATCCACTAACATTCCCAACGTCCCTAGCCTCATCCGTCTCTTGTAGTACAGTTCCATCAATGTGGTACACAGCTTGTAAAATTTTAATTCCAAAATTCATAACTTTACGCTTTTCCAAATTGAACTGATATCCAATATCTTTTGCCCATATTGCCAGCTTATTTAAATCATCTTGGAAGCTCTTACATCAGCATGGTTAATTATTGCACTACCCAACTTTGCATCATCAGCAAACAAATATCTCCCTTCACGTCATTTCCTATATCATTTACGTGTAATTTAAACAATAATGGTCCAAGCACAGAGCCTTGTAGCTGTTCAACCACTGTTCACCTGCTTCATCCTGGACTCTGCTCCTCCATACACTACATTTTGGTATCTATCCATGAGCCATTCTCTTATCCACATCACCAGTGTTTAATATCCATCCCCATTTGTTCTAATTTACGTAACAGTATTCCATAGAGTATCCTGTCAAAAGCCTTAGCAAAATCCAGCAGTATCACTCTGTAGCCGTTCCCCTTATCCAACTCAGCTGTCACTCTATTATAAAAAGTTAATAAATTACTAAGGCAAGACACACCTTTAACCAAACCATGTTGGCCCCCATAGAGTATCATATTCTTATCCACCCATTCCTGAATTCTGTCTTTAATCAACTTTTCCAATACTTTTATCACCACTCCCGAGATTGTGATTGGTCTGTAATTTTCTATCGCAGTCTTAGAGCCTCCTTTATGCAAAATTCAGACTATTTTACCTTCCTTCCACTTCCTATGGACCCTACCACAGTTCAGACTTAAGTTAAATAGCCAAGTAAGAGACATTGACAATTTATTTGCACATCCATTTAATACCCGAGTTGATATCCCATCCAAATCTGCAGCAGTATTTCCTTTTAAATTCTACAATATCCTAAGTATCTCCGATTCATTAACCTGAATTCTCATATCAGTTATTGCTACGTAAGACACAGAAATATCCTCACTCGAGTGACAGAGGTTTGAAAATTAGTCACTCATTAACTCTTATATCTGACTCAGACGCCTCGATAATACAATCAGCACTCACTAAATTTATCCTTCCAAAGTCATTCTTCCTTTAACCTGCCACGAAGTGAAAGAATTCTTTGGATTTCCTTTGACCTGCTTAGCTAACGTCATTTCATAATGTGATGTAGTCTTCCTTACTTTGCAGGTAACATTTCTACCTTAAACTTTGTACTGCTCGTGAGTGTGCTGATCACCTTTCTCCTTGTAAATCCTCCATAGTGTTTTCTTTTTTTTGCATATCATTCCTAATACTACTACTCATCCATCTAACGTCTACCTAATTTATCTTCCTGACCATGGGAATACATTTCGATATTGCTTCCTTCAGATACCTGTTGATTATATCCCATGCACTACTAACATGCAGTTGCAATTTCTTATTCCATGGGATGGCTTTAAGCTGCCTCCTAAGCTTTTTATAATTACCTTACCTGTAATTCCGTAGAGAACTCCATAAATTCTGCACAAAAATTATAACATCTCTGGAAATGGTGTCTATTCCATAGCGCTAGACAGCAGAAGAAAAGATTTTTAGGTTTCGTTGTCGTGGCTAGAGGAAATTTTTCTTTCTAGAGGAAGTTTTTTTTTTTAATCTGGTTTTTGAGTTAGGCAGTCTGACAAAGTTATACTGACTGTTGTTGTTGATTGTTAAATCTTAGGGTACATTTCTCCAGAATATCTGGCTTTTAACCCCATGATTCAAAAATATTCAATCTTAAAACAACCATAGACCTTATACTATTTCAGACAATAATACTATATATCAGGGGTGGACACAACGCAGCTCGTCCATGCATCACGCGGCTCTTCACGATCTACCAGGAAAAAATAAACAAAAAGAGAGGAGGATACAACAAAAAAGAGGAACAAAACAAAAAAAGAAAGAAGAGAGAGAGAGAGAGAGAGAAACAGGGTTAATAAAAATTACTGCACTAAAAAAAGTTTAATTCGAAACGCATTAAATGAAGCTTACTTTGAATAATTAAAATAATTTTGAAGTCCAAACACAATAATTTTAGTTGCTTATTTACTAGTAGAGGCCTTCCTTGCATCCATTTTCTTAGTAAGTTCCTTAAATTGTGTGTGTAATTAGTCAAAGCAATTCTTGCAAGCTCGTTACAACCTCGCCATGCGCACATTCACTCCCGTACCATCGCATCGGTTAAAGTTGGCGGCTCTTCTAAGTCTTATCGGAATTATTTTGGCCCCAAAAGGACGCGTAGTTGGCTACCCTTGCTATACATATTCGTAATACTGTAATACTGCATATACCAGGATTTAGAAGCGCGAGCGGAAGTTGTCTGCCATATCATCTCTCTTGGTGCCTAATGAAATCATTGATAGCTTCGGGCTCAGTTGTTGTCAATGGCACAGAATAGAGAGCCAGTTATCAACCACCCTTCACGAAGTTAGTTTGGGAATATAAATATTAGAGGTTTTTTTTTTTTTTTTTTTACAATATGGAACAATAGAGTAAAATCATATGAAAACTTGTACCTCAATTACAGCTGCAATTTTTGTTGGTAAATCTGGTATGATTGGTTCCTATTGTAATATGAAAGAATGTTTATAAGAACTTTTCAGCCGAAGGAAAGTTAGCTAATCTTATATGGAGCAGGAGGATTTTTCAAGAGGTAAAACAGATTTTTTTTTTTTCTGCAAAACAGTCACACTTCTCCATGAACACATGCATGCACGCACCCGCACATTCGGTCATACAACAGCCCATTGTTATGATGGCCATAGAATTGACTATGCAAATGGCAATCTAACCTTGTAATCTCTTAACAGTACTGTCAGATGCAGTTTTTGTTAATCCATGTGCTGATTGTGGAGAAATCGAACACTAATTAGGATGGTTTTCCTTACCACCCCCTCTTCCTCACACACACACACACACACACACACACACACGCACGCACGCACGCACGCACACACACACACACACACACGCACGCACGCACGCACACACACACACACACACACACACACACACACACACACACACACACACACACACACACACACACTCACACACACACACACACACACACACACACACACACACACACACGTATATTCAAATGGTACGATGGTAACAGCGCCTTTACGTGTTACCAAATATAAGGCTGACTTACTTGCATCTGTCTTCTCCATTTTTGAACAGACCAAGGAAACTTACCTCGCACTATACCAAGAAAAGCCGACTAGTTGTCTTCTTTAATCTTTCACCAGAAAGAGAGAAAAATCCTTATTAATCTAGTTTTTTGTTTTTTATATATTGCTCCCACCCACAAAAGGTTATTTGCAAACCTATAGTCCATTTTGTACCTTGGGTGGGCAAGGGATATTTTTCCCATAATTTTATCAATTTTATAATTTTGTTTTGTATTTTTCATTTATTTATTTCTTTTTTCTTGTTTTGCATAGTCCGGAAACCCTGCTCTAGAGACCAAATATGGAACTTTTTCAAACTACTTCAGACCTCCAATAAACGGTCTGGTGGTCTCACACTGGGCGATGACATTCGTCTCCGCCTAAAGACAATCACAAACATACATGCCCATGGTTGGATTCGAGCCCGCAGCCTGTTGGTTGGAGAGTGGGTACGCTAACCACTCGGCCAACCAGGCCGGCTAATTATAC